>NW_023458561.1:38285448-38288172 GCF_013731165.1 Rhagoletis pomonella
TTTTGGATTTGTATTTTTTAAGTCAATATTAATCAGTGTTTTATGCTTTTTATTTCTTTCGATCAAAAATAATCGTTTTTGTGGGGTTTTAATTTTTCGACCATTTTTTACCGTTATAAAGGAGACTGCGTTTTTCTGACCGATTTAAGTCCTGTATGATCCAAAAAGTTTAATCTGAACGGTTGTAATATGATTCATATTTAGAAGACAAAAAAATTAAAAAAAAAAATTACATTTTAAAATTTTGCCTCTGATGGGATTCGAACCCGCACCTTCTGTAAGCTAACAAACAACAGCAAGCACCTCTGCACCATCAGCTACAGCCATATGTAAGTGTGCTTTCAAATTTTCAGTTTGAATTGTCTGCAAGCAGCAAGTCGATGGTCCGACTCTGCATTTGATTTCAACTACTTTAAAATGTATCTGGATTAAAGCACTTCAAAGTCAGTATGTTTCTTTTGAATACGCTTTCGTTCTGCACTTCACAGATTGTTTTTTGGATAAAAAGAGTATCGAAATTCGAAACATTTACTCACTCCATTCGTTTCAAACGAGTTTTTCAATTATGTAGTTGATTTAAATAAGGTTACTTTTAAAGCAAAAAACAAAACCGACTTCAATTCTCATATACAAATTTATGAGTCCCGTTAACTTCTTCATAATCCAATTATCGCATCTAAACCAAATTAGTATGGGACCCGTTCGGAGAGACTACCTACCCATCCGATGGAAAAAGAATTATCGAAATCGGTTGACGTGGTCCGAAGTTGTGCGGTAATATACATAAAAAAATATTCCGGCGAATTGATAACCTTTTCCTTTTTTGAAGTCGATTAAAAATCACTTGTTTTCATCAGGGCTGTTTTTGATTCCGAATGTAATATTTTCTTTTTCATTTTGAATTCTATTTTTTCTGCTTGAGTTGTAATTTGCTTGAAAAATGTGTATTAGGGTGTAGTTATTTAATTTCGAAAAAAAAGTGTATGGCATATTCGAATTCTACGTTCGATTCTAAGCAAAAGTGGCGAAAAAACTATATACCAAAAATGACGTTTGACCTTCCCTATTTTTAAAAGAAAAATAATTATTTCTTAACTAAATTAATTTTTCATTTACAAACATTTACTTTACAAAACCGAGAAAATATAAAATTGTGTAAAAATTTTTTGGTACAGTAAAAATAAATTTCGACCAAAAAAGCTACAATATACTGCTTTTGCTTTCGAAAATGGGGAGGGTCAAACGTCATTTTTGGTATATAGTTTCTTCGCCATTTTTGCTTAGAATTAATCGTAGAACTTGAATTTGCAATACACTTTTTTCGGAAATTTTGCTCCAAAAAAATTACTCCGCCCTAATGTGTATATACTTATGTATAACGCAAAAATTTAAAAATCTTTATATTTAGATTTAAGAAAAAAAAAAATTTAATAATTTCGTTTTCTGTTTGCACATTCCAATTCTTTAATGACCATGCAGTCCATTTAATATGTGTATGTAAAGATACTATTTTTAACAGACTTGTATGCAATTTCTGTAAAGAGCTTCTTTTCCATGGATCGGTGCGAAAGAGATTTATGTAAACATTGATATGAGACCATAGACTGGCGATCAAAGCTGAGTGAATGGTGATCTTTTTTTTCGTTATTCTAAGTTTTACAAATTAAAATTTTGGCTTAAACTAAAACCACATAAATCACACTTTCCGGCTATATTCAAAATTAAGAAGAATTCATCGAAGTTTCGAATCTTTTAAACTGTAGACGAATTTGGGTATGCTTAGATTTCTTTTTTATGCAATTATTATAATCCCTCTTAGTAAATTTAGGTATACATACTGCATACTCTTACTCAATAAGCCATAGTGGCATATTTATTTAGTAAAAGTTTCAAATCGAATGGCGAGCAGAGCTAGAATTAGCAATAATTGCTCGCGGTGAAATAAAAGAGATTGCGAAAATTTTATGAACAAACATATATACAGCGGTGGCCAAAAGTGGATGAATGGTGTTTCGGTTTCAATAAATATTTACAATATATGTATATGGTGGGCGTTTTGAACTTTTTTCCATATAAACACCAGTTTTCCTAAATTTCGCTTTTTATATGAAAAAAAGCTTTTAAAAACCGAAAAATCCGTCAGCAAAAAAAAAAATATTAAAAATCAATGCAATTTTTAAGCTACCCAAAACTTGCACTAATTTTACTAAAATTTCATAATCCTGTTAACGGCATACCGAAAAAATTTAAAAAAGTTCTGGTTAAAAAGATTGAAATTTAGATAAAAATTTGTGGAATTTTTCTAGATTCTTTATAAAGCTTGAAAGTGTGATTTATGCGGTTTTTGTTAAAGATGTGTATAAAGTTAGCGAAACAACATGAAGAAAAAAATGTCGCATATACCTATGAATTTGCCGTTTTTTTGCCGTTAATTAGTTGTGGAAAAAATAATTTTGTCGCTCTTGTATTTTTTTAGATATAAGGTGTTTTGCTAACTTTATATAAAGTTAGCGAAGCACCCCTCCAAACTCAAAGACAAAAGACTAGGCTTTATGTCCAAATTTGCCGTTTTTTTGCCGTTCCAAGATGAGCTAGTTTACTTTTGAAAAAAATATTTTTTTTAAATAAAAAAAGAAAAAAAAAATTTTTTCATCAAGAAAAAAATGTCGCATATACCTATGAATTTGCCGTTTTTTTGCCGTTAATTAGTTGTGGAAAAAATAA
>NW_023458561.1:38298172-38324631 GCF_013731165.1 Rhagoletis pomonella
AAACAAAGAAAAAGCGCAACTTTATGTTAACTCAGAGTATGTACTTAAGAAAAAGCGCGTGCATGTGTGTATGGTGCTGTTGTTGGTGGTAGGTTCGATGTCGGGGGCGCAGCGCTTTGTTCATTGTGCGCGGCCATGCAACGCGTGTTAATGCGTCAAATAGACAAAAACAATGCAGCGTTGAGTTGCAACCTGCAAGGCAATAAAAATAAAATAAAATGAAATTACAATGCATGCGATGCAATTGCGTGCGCTTGCAACGGCGCAAGGCAACAGTAGTAACAACAAGTGGATGATAGGGGCACTAAGTATGAATAGAGGCAAGCGACATCTTCTCAGCTACGTGGACGTTATCAACTGCGTCGTTGTCATCTTGGTGCCACAACCGACGAAGTGCATACTTAAAAAAAAAAAGAAAAGAAAAAAAATAAATAAAAATAAATACAAAAACGACCACTACAATTCGATGCATATAGCAACATGTTGGGGGAATCTTTTTAATTTGATTTCATTCGCATTCATTTTCTTTTGTTTCAATCAAGTACTGTTGCGCATACCACCACACTACTGCGGTGCAGCGGTATGGGCAGCGGTTGCAAGTACATGCCTAAAAAAAAAAAAAACCCCATTCGCTTGCCAGTGTACCTTCTACATATACACAGCTGACGCGCTCTCCGCCACACATAGCAACTGGTGTAGCCCATCGCCGCGCCGCCACCCCACTTGCCCATCACCTACTATTGTTGTATGGCCGAGTAGTGCACTCAGTGTGGCCGCTTGCAGAGCGTTCCAATTCGGCAGCAGCGATAGTTGCAATCACAGCATCCATGCACCAGCTGTTGTTGGTTGGCATTCTTTTCTACACATGAAAATTATACAGATATATACATATTTATAAATATAGGCTTGCCGCTCTCTCAATTGATTTGTTTGCAATCTTATAAAGTTTTTTTTTTGCTAAATTGTAGATGTGGCATTCTCGAAAAGCTTCTTTTTCGTAGCGCATGCTCAAGTGTGGCGCTCACAAAGCTATTTACTGCTCAATTACTCTTTTTTGCAAGCACTCATTTACTCAACGCGCCCTCTCTCACTCACTCACTCACTCAATTATAGCAGCTTTTTGAAAGCGTTATTGTGCTGGTATGCGTTTAAAATGCGCCGCAAGAATTCTAAAGCTCTGCTGGTTGCAGGAAATTTGTTTTTTTCTCTACTGCATAAGAGTACTTTTAGTACTCACGAAGTGCTTTTTAAAGGCACTCATGCTCCGGTGAGTGCCAATATTGCCGCTCAATCTGTTTGTTCGCTTAATTAATGTGCTCACTCATTTGCCCTCCCTCGCGCTTTCCTCTGAAACGCGCGTACTCTTGCCCACTTTATTTACCCCTGGGTCTCTTCAGCATACTATGTACCTCCCGCAATCGAGTGCCAGCTTCACACTCCACAGCTCCACTCCTGCCCACTTTACCGCCTTGCTGACCAACAAACACTCGGCATTGCATGCATCCATTCACCAGCTGCTGCATGCAACTGCCTGTTGTTACTCTTGTTTTCGTTGTAATAGTTTTTCAATCTCTTCTTATTCGCTTGGTTGCTCAGCCGGCCTGCAAAATATATAAGGGCTATTCGCGATTCGGTGCATAAGAGCTGACAAATTTATGCAATTGCAGAAATATGCCATGGATTGTGAGCGACCTTTATTAAACTGGCATGGTAAAGCTTTTGCAAAACAATTTTTGTGCATCAGCTTTGGTTTTGTTTATGAATGCAATGCATAGCATTTTTATGCTATGGATTTTCGGTATTGCAAATTTGCCAAACCATGACAAATGCAAATGCGTGTATTTTGTTTGTGTATTGCAAATGATTTGCAATACAAATTTGCAATGCAATGATGCTAGGCCATTTGCACCGGATCGCGAATAGCCCTATCGTGTTTTTTTTTTGTTGCAATTTTCGCGCACAAGCAAACGTTTTTAAAAAAAGTAATAGAAAAAAAATCATTGTGCAGCAGCGAAAATTTTTGTTGCGCTGATTTTCGCCGCAGCTGCTGCTCGTTCGTAACGCCTCGCCGTGGCTACCGCATCTACGTTGCGAGTGGTATGCGCGCGGCGGCTGCTATTGCGACTGCTAGTGGAAGAGCTTCATTGTGCGGCAGTTTCATCGACCAGTTGTAGTCGTTCAGTAAGTGTGACCGCGTCCAAAAGTGTCTCCAAAATAACGCTCTGTATTAATGTTTTAATTAATGTTTTTTATGTGTGTTTATGATAAATGTTGAATAAATGCAAAAATTATTAAACCAATTTTCGATGAAATTTATGTAAAGTTTATTGAAATTCGCGAGCTGAAAAAAAAACGTTTTTTGTGTTGAAAAATAAAGTAAATTCCTATTATAAATATATTCTTTACTAAAATATGTTTATATGTATAGTTTTTAAAATCCAAACATAAAAACTGCATACACTCAAAATCACACCATAGGCAATCCATATCTAAAATCAAATAAAAAAAAAAGCGAAAATTGTGTCAGCTGCAGCTTGCATTGCATTGATTATTGCCAAAGCGAGCCCCAAAACACGCAAGCAAAGCAGGCAAGCGCAACGAGTAGGCAAGCAGCAGCAAAGCGACGAACCAAATGAAAGGCGAAATGAAAAGGAAATTGCAAATTGTTCATTGAAATTGGAAAATCATAAATTGTTTCGTAGTATTGTAGTTATGTATAAGTAGCGAAAATAGTTGTATGAAAGTTGAAGAGCGAGAGAGAAAAACGGCGCATCGAAAGAAAATCATCATCAAGCGAGTTGCATTAGACAAGTGAACGTGGTGCAAGCCGCAATCGAAAGCAAGAAACACTTGCTTTAAACGTCGACTCACCTTTGCATTCGCATACGTCTGAGGGCAATTGTTGACTTTGTTTTTGCATTTGTACTTTGCCACCTGCATTTGTAGTTGCGTGATGTTTGTTTTTTTTTTGCTTTTTTGAGCCATACTACAGTATCCCCCGGCTAATTGACACGCGCCGACATTCTTTCGCCACCTGCTTTAGTCAATAACTTGTTGAAAAATGAGCTGAACGTATAGAGTGAGATCCGGTTAACTGGTTTCTTGAATAATTATTATACAAGAACTCGTGAACTTTTTACGGTCAATTATCCGGTGGATACTGTACTTTGCATTACCATGACTTCCCACTATCTGGTGTACTTTCAATTTTAATTATGAGGTAAGTGAACGATCGGTAGTCCAGCACCAGTTCGGATATGAAAATTTTTGATTTTGTTTAACAAAAAATTTTAAAATAAAACCTCGATTTTGAATAGACTAGGTGTGGTAGGCTTAGGGGGCAGTCACGCGAGAGGCTCATTTTGACATTTCTTGTACTGTCCACTGTATAACCACTTAAGATATTTTGCCTGGAATTAAAACTGCAGGTAGTCCATATAAAGTGGTTATTACGAGCACTGTTTGCTTAAAGTAAAGTTCCGCAGACAGCTCTTGCCAGCTCCTCGGGAGTATTGAAGACATATGAGCGGAGATGTTAAAATTTTAGGGCGCGTACACAATGAAAAACGAGCGTTGCCGAGCGAAGCTCAAGGTGTTAACACTGAGCGGCGGAGCTTTTCGCAAAGAATCGGTCCACACTGACAACAGATACGACCCCTACACGGCGTCGGGCCTACCACATTTCATTATTAATGGAAATTGTGCACACTCAGAGTGGCCTAGAGCCGCTTGACTTTCACAGTAATATTTGACTTTCTAATCGGTATTACACTGACTGCCTTCTTTATGGGGCGCCCACGTCTAACTGATGACATTTATAGCACAAAAAAATTTTCAATAAACGCATCAACACAATTCGCCTTGAAATCAGCTGCTCCGGTAACACCACCTTATATGAATTCGCCTTGTTACGAGCACTTGTTTCTTGAGAGCTGCAATTTCATTGAAGAAATTTTGATAGAAGGAAATTTCCTTTTAATTTCTCGAGCGTTTTTTATACATACATACATATGTATGAATTTTCGGGTTTTATTGAGAGCTGGATATTGAGCTTAGAGTTGGAGCAGGTACAGGGTATGATTTAGGTATATGTACAGCATTAGCTTTATCGTTAACCGCTTCTGCTTAATTTTTAACTTTATTTATATCTTTTGTGATTCGTGATTTTTCACCTGTGATCTCTGATCTTTGCTCTTTGATATTTCAGTCTTTGTTCTTTGACCGTTGGCTTTAAATCTTCATTCCTCAATCTTCGATTTTATTTTTGATCTTTAATCGTTGGTCTTCCAACTTTGATCTTTAGTCTTTCATCATTCATTTTCGATCATTGATCATTGATCTTTGAATTTTGATACCTTCATCCCATGACTCCGGATCTGCGACCTTTGATATTTGTTCTTCGATGTTTGAACTTCGATATATCATCTGTTTCCTTTGGTCTTTGGGTCTTGATATCGGATCCTTTTACTCTTTTGATATTTTATTATTTAATTTTAGACCATTTCCCCGTTGATATTTGATGTCTGATCTTTGATTCTGTGATCATTGATCTGGGAACTTTGTTCTTTGATATTTTCTTTTTTCACCTATCATGTTGGATCTATTCGATCTTCAGTCTATGTTGCTTGATCTCCGATTTTTGATTTTGATCGATGTTTGATTTGTGATCTATGCTCTTTGCTCTTTGATGATATCTGCCGTTTGATTTTTAAACTTTGATCTTTGGTGTGTGATCTGCGCACTTCGATCTTGGATAAATGATAATTTGGTATTTAATCAGTTGGTCTCTAATCCTTTATTGACAATTGCTTACTTTATACTCTCAACGTTTGAAAACTTTGCCATATATTTCATTCATATTCTTTTTTCTTATGTTTTTCTATTTTTCTCATTACTTTCTGCCTATATTTATCCATTGCACATGCAATGTCTGTCTGTGTACGACACGCGATTCGTGTGTGACTGCATATAAAAATGTATAACAATAAAAAATAATTTCAAAAAAAAAAATCGAAATAATGTCTAACAACGGCTCGGCGGCAGCGGCGCGCACATCAATCGCCAGCAATCGCTGTGTTGTGGCAACAATTTTTGTAACTAAATAGCTAATAACACGCTCAACGAATAGTTACAACATGGCGGCGTGACTATTAAATACTATACATACATACATACATATTTACTTACGAGTTAAATATTTTAAGCACTAGGCCAGGCAATCTCATAAAAAAAAACATCATTAGTAAAAACCAAAAATGCAATTAAATTATTGCACAAAAAATTAAAAAAAAAAATTATAATTAGAAAAAAAACATATAAGTAATCATAAATTACCAAACCAAGACACACCAAAAATATGCAAGAGAATTAAAAAAAAAAAATGAATTAAAAAAAAAAAATCACTTTTCAGCCTAATTTGCTTCATCCAATAACGTAAAATCTAATTATTTTTCGCATAATACATTTTCCTTTGAAATTTTGCCGCTCTTATCTTTGAAGAGTCATCTACATAATTGCATACTTAGGTATGGAAAAAAAATCAATCAAACAAAAATAGCATTCAAAAATATCCGCCATTGATTTTTGTTCCTCTTTTGTGGACACTTTTTTGCCTTTCGTACATTGACCCACATACAGGAGTTTTTGTAAATATTTGTATGTAGTACGCTGCTGTAGACATACCTACAAACCTACATATACACATTTATTCGATGTGGCGCGCGGCACGGTAGCACAGAGGCGTCGCCAAAGTGACAGCGATTGGCAAGCAACACAAAGCTCAGCGGCAGTCGCTCCAAAAGCCGCTGTGCCTGATGAGCGACTGGCTGCGCGCCCGCCCGAAAGGGGGTTTAGTGCTGGGTACTACACACGTACCTACATACATAAATTTGTATATACAATATAGAAGCGATATATGTATGTATATGTACCTAAGCTGCGTGGTAGGGGTGTTGTTGCCAGCCAGCAATATTGCACGCTTGTTGTAAACTTTCTCGAATACACGAAGCCGGCACTGCACGCTGTGCAAAAGAGTAGCACAAATTATTTTTTATGGCATTTTGCTTTCATTTATTTTTTTCTTTTTAAGTTTATTTTGATTTGCATATTTAGTTTTTGATTTTTGTTGATTGTACATACTTTGGGTATCAGGCCGTACATGCTCATAGAACATGGCAAAATTGTTGAAAACAAAAAGGAAATAAAATTAAAGGGGTTGAATGAATTGATATTTTGGGGTATTTCGAATTGCAGTTGCTCGTAGTGTGATGCACAAAAATCGTAGTGCGCGTTATTTTGAGTATAACGTAGATTTTTCTCAGTAGCTTGATTTAAATATCGCTACCTTAATTCACAAAGGCCCTAACCAACACTTTTTCGAAACTGCCCTTTTCACAGATTTTAGTAGGATGTACTAAAATAAACCTTCAATAAAAAAGGGTAAAAAATTGTAAAGTGCTAATACCAAAATAACGGAGTAAAAAGGCACTTTTTAAAAAGCCCTACCTGCTTTTGATGCTCTTTTTATAATGTTTTTTTTTTCTCCTGTAAAATAAAAAAAAAAAAAATTGTTAGCTAGAGTCTTTGTGAATCACAGTAAAGTTAGTTTCATTTGCCATATTTCATATTAAGCTTCTTAAATTGGTTCTTAAGATATACCTGATTAAGTGTAACCACTTTTTGGTTTAAGTTGAATAACGGTAAATTGTAATTATCTTGAAAACTTCTCCACAGAATAAAAAATTAGTTCGATTTTCGGAATCAGCGAGCAATTCTTTTTAGGAATTGAATAGTGGCATGCACTGAACATTTTTACTGTAAACCAGTGTAATCTGAGCGTATATGAGCAAAACTCACGAGTTGTTAAAATTTTCGACAAAAACGTCGAAAATGGCGCCACACTTATCCATCTTAGACACTGCATTATCTTCAGTTTTGCGTAAAGAACAAGATTCCATCGCGAAATCGTATTTAAATTAAAACTTAAAAAGGATATACAAAAAAAAACAGTAAAAATAACAACTCGTGCTCATGTGGTTGTGTGTGTAACGTATACGCCCCGTAGCACCCCTGCAGGGAAAGCTACTAGTTGTGAACCAGAATGCTACCAGTTTGCGTTTCAGCCCAACTAGTTAACGTTGTAGCGGTTGCCAATGTAAGCGACTGGTATTTTTAACATGGCGGTGTCATAGGAGATGTCAATTGCCCGCTTCTGCATCAGCACGCTACCAGTAGAAATACTAGTAGCATCATACCAGTTGACGGGATAGACTGCCTATTCATCCCCCATGTCTCGGCGCTGCAACAGTGGCAATCGCCGACAGAGTAAAGCTTTGGCACGCCAAATCAAGATATCCGAGTTCGAATCTCAGTGAGCGAATCTTTCTTTTTATTTTTTCTTTATTTAATTATTGTTTATTTATCTCTTGTAATTTTTAAATTTATTGTTTTAAAAAGAACAAAAAATTATTAATTTTTTTTTAATTTTTTTAGGGTATTTGAGTTTTTTTATTTAGGGTTTTTTCCAAATGAAATTAAATTTATGTACAATTTTTATTTTATATTTAAATTGAAACAGCTATTTAAATTAATTTACTTACTTTTCTTTACACGCGCATTTAGAGTTGCCAGATTTTTTTGGCGCGAAATGCTATAAAAATCACTATTTTTCAGTACACCTTTATTCCAAGCAGAATGGGTAAGGCTTCCTCAAGTGAGCCCCGAATGTTGGTAAATAAATACTTTTCAATGATATTCAGGCAGCACCGAGTTTTGTAGTCGAAAAGTACACTGTGTAAATTTTGTTGCAAAATTCCAAATAGTTTTTTTTTTTAAATGAACAATTGAAAATTTTTGCAGTGTTTTGGAAATATTTATTTTTCTTTGAAAGTAAGTGTCCGAATGAAAAATTTTTTTTGCGTTCCAAAATTTTTTTTTTTTTGCTTTTCAATAATTTTTTATGAAAAACTTAACATTTAAGCAATTTCTGCGCCTCGTGGACGAAAATTTTTAACGACAACTTCTGTAATAAACTTTCTGCATTTATCTATGAAAAAAATGCGTGCATTTCGATATAGTTTGGTCGGAATGAATTATTATTTGGCCAACGTGTGCACCCGATGCCCGGGGCATGCGAAATTCGAGCATTAGAAATAAAAGTGGAACGATTGAAACGTGCATTTCTTTCTTGAGCAAGAAGTCAACGCGGATTGCGCGCGATCCAGCCACGAGATATATGCCCGCAATATGCCCATAAAACGATTTCTCTTTTATATTAATTTCTTGCGCATATCAAACATTACCGAAAACAAGTCAACTATAATTAAATTATTTTCTTCAGACTTTTTACAGTAAATTTTAAGAAAGTTGCAACGTTATGTTAAAATCTTAAGCAAATCGTAAAGTATTTTGTTTGTGTAAAATAATATTACACAAACAAAATACATGGAGAAAAATTACCGAGCACCAAGTTACCGCGTACCAAGCTCGGTGGGAAGAACCCTATTACAAAATTGATTGCTCAGAATTGAAAAATCAGTACAAATCAGTACAGATTTAAAAAAATCAGGACATTAGCGCACTGATTGAAGGAATGAATAAAATCAGTACAAAAGTTGAAAAATCAGTACTGTACTGATAAAATCAGTACGTCTGGCAACCGTACGCGCACTCGAACCTGCGATCTCAGAACCAGAATCGGTAGTCTTCACTCGACGCCGCAGCCGACATTTGTGATGAAAGCAATTAACCGCATTTTAGTTTTGGTTGTGGCTATTCAAAGACAGATGTCGCTGATCGCATAAGTTGTTCGAAAGAGCCGAAATGGTAGGCCGTCGCTTTAGCACATACTAGTTAATGAATTAGTATTTATGCTGGCTGGTTTGGCATTTCACTGCCGAGAACTTATATAATTATAGTCCATGACGAACTGGTATGACTTCCCCATTTAATACCATATCGAATATAATATAATATCGAACTACAATTTCTACCAACTAGCTTACTTTTTTCTACGAGGAACTGCTATAATTATAGTTCATAACGGACTGGTATGACTTTTGTCCTTAAATAATAGTTCCTGAACTGGAATTTGTGCATACTGGTTCAGCTTTTCACTACAGGGACCATACACAGTCAGCAGCTACTACGTTTACTCATATGCTTTTACTCAAAAGTCATATAATTTAAAAGTATTGAAATATTTGCGTAGAAGATTTTTACACAGTATTACTTATGCACTTACATATTACTTTCTTTATGTATATACAAATTTTTGAATTAATTTCGAGTGTGCTAATAAAAATCGTAAAAATTTAGCTTCATAATAATCTTTTTACTCATATTAAAAAAAAAAAAAACAATTATGGTTTTTTCGAGTTACAATTAAAAAATGAACAATTTCGGTATTTTTTTGCTTGAATAAACGTTTTAAGGCTAAAATTGCTCAAATATTTGATTTATTTTTAATTGCATTTGTTTCTGGAACTCCATTGATTGAAATACATATTATGTATATGCAAGAAGAATGATTTAGCGTTTATTTTTCTGGTGAGAGAAGGAAGTGACACTAAAAAACAATTCCTGAGATTAGCTCATATAGCCAAACAGTTCTCACTTTTGGTGACCCATCAAACATTGTCATGATCGAACACTAAACCTTTTTCTGTTGATTAATTCCGGGACGGCTGTTTTCGCTCAATTGCTGCAATTTGGCTAACTGCTGACAGTAAAGATCATAACCAATCGTTTGACGTGGCTTCGTCATGAACAGCTTATTTCCAATCCCACCAAACGCATAACATTACCTTTTAGGTAGTCAATGCTGGTTTTGACACCCCTTTATTCTTCTTTGGACATGATCTTTTTTAAATATTCTGTTAAATATTCTTTTTAAAAATTCTGTTCATTTAAATTGTTCGCCCATTGAGCCAAAGAGCTTAAAATTGTTTGGTGAGGTATCTACTGACTGAAAAAAAAACTCACTATACGCTTTCTTGCACACTCGTAGTACATAGCACACACACATTTTCTAGACTATTAGACTTTTTTTTTTACTTTTTATTTGCTATTGCGTGAAAGAATTGAAAATATTATACATACATACATATTTTCTTTGCGAGCGAAAAAGCGCGCTTAGCAACACAGCAGTAGTAGCGTATGTAATACATATACCGAGTATATGGCAAACATATGGCGGCTGAAGCAAACAAATCAGCATACAGTGCCGTTGGCAGTCGATTTGGGTCTATAAATTGAATTTGTGCTTGTGTTTATTTAACTGAACAAAAAAAAATAAAGGAATTGCAAAACTAAAGCTACGGCAAAGCGAAAAAAACCAAACCGAAAACATTTCAAAATGCTGTAAAATTTAAATTTTATTTAATTAAATCATTTGTAGCTACACTGCCTGAAAAAAGTATTGGCACAGCGAATTTTTCACAATATATGCAACAATTTTTATTTTAATATTTTTGCGGCCAATTTTGTATAAAAATGTGGTTCATTCTACAACAAAAAATATAATTTCTAAACTTTGTGCAATACTCGCGCAAAATTCAATAAATTTGCATGCAAATTTTGAACATTTTAATCAGATTTTTTTGACACTTTCTTGACTATTCTGTTTTGTAGCCTATTGAATATTACTATAAAAAATGCAAGTTTTCAAAAATCGCATTGATTTTTTAGAATTTTTTTGATGAAGGTGTTTTGCATTTTTTCCACACAAAGTATTTTCGAACTTTTTTTTTTTGTATGGAAGAAACTGCGCAGAAAAATTGCCAAAATTCAACTATTATAATGAAATTTATTGGGCTTCTGTATACTCAAAAAAAATGTAGCAAGTCTGATTAAAAAATTAAAAATTTGCATGAAAATTTATTTAATTTTCGTGAGTTTTGCACAGCGTTTATAAATTATATTTTTATGTTTTTTGTTGTACAATAAACTATATTATTTTGTTCGAATAAAAATGGTTGCGTGTATTGTGAAAAATTCTCTAGGCCAATACTCTTTTCCGGCAGTGTATGTATATATTCGAACGCTTAAAGCAATTAGGGAAATATTTGGTAGGTGCATTGAGTAGTTAAAAGATCTACATATGTATACTCCTTGACAACCGCTGTTAGAAACCAATTTCTTATCAAGTAATCTATCGTTGAAGCCTCTCTGAGGCGGACAAAAATACTGGCCTTCTGGGTTTAGTGCCCTGTATTAAAAAAAAGAAACAAAAAAGTGTAAAAATTTCATGGAATTATGTAATTTATTATTTTTATTAAAATTATTTTTTATTACTTTTGAAAGTTGAACGCATCTCGTGTTTATAGAACTTTTCATTAAACAAGAAATTTTTAAGGAAAAACACAACCGACCTCAATTCTCATACAAATTTAGTAGTACCGTTAATTTCCTCATGACCTAATGATCGGATCTAAACCAAATAACGGGACAATCCTGGAGGTACAATCTTTCCGATAAAAAAGAGGGATTATTGAAAACGGTTCACGTGGTTTGAAAAAAAAAAATAAAATAATATTCCGACGAATTGATAACCTCCCCCTTTTTTTGAAGTCGGTAAAAAATATTAGATGTCTTCGGTAATTTTATGTAAATAAAGTGCAATTTACGAGACTTTAAAAAGTTTATTTATATAATAAATACATAAAACTTGCATAAATGTATTTTAAAGAGCGTATTATTTGAAGCGAGTTTTTTCAGGATTTTCTGGTGATATATCTTTAGAAGTATAAAATCCCATATTACGGAAATCAAAGCCCTAGCTAGCCAGTTTTGCATTTTTAAATAATAATATCTTCTTAAATTTTTTTTTAATTCTTCTAAATTTTTTTTATTAAAAGTTCTATTACAAATCCGTAGCTCTCCGTTTTCATAGTGCAGATTTGATGATGTTTGGGTGGATTCTAAATTTATATTTTATGTCTTAAAATATGCTGGCATACGGTTATTACTTTTTGGGTTGAAATTTTTATCTAAAAATTTTTTTTTAATGAAATTATAAAAGCCAATAATTCCCCATATTCCCAATTTATAAAATTGAAATTATAAACAAGAAATTTATAATTTTCAAATAAAAAATTTTCGCCTGCATTTCAGAGTGTAAGCAACTCAAATCAGTTCACATAAACACTAGTAGGAAGTGAAAACAAACTTAATAAAAATCAAATGCGAAAATACCAAATTTGAAAGAAAAACAACAAAAAAGTAGCGGCCAAGAAAAAAGTTAAATACAAATTTGTAAATCAAACATTCAACCGTATATAGCTAGCGAAAAATAATAAATAAAAAAAACATTAAAGAGCGTATTAATCTCTAATGCAAAAGTGTCGCCAAGCAAAATAAAAGCATAATTAAGAAACAACCGACGGATACGAAACCAAGAAACACTATTTGACAGCGGAACAAACAGCAGCCGCTAGGGAAATAATAATAATTATCTACGTAGAAGCAAAAAAAAATAATAATAAATAGCGAAAATAAGCAACACCGTAGTACAAAGTACGAAAAGAGACGAGCCAAAGACAGAGACAGAGACGATATAAAATCCAATCTTAGGATAACAAGATAAAGAAAAAAATCCACACGAATTTCCGCAGCCACAGCCGCAGTCAGCCCACAAACCGGCGAGAGCTGCAAGCTAGTTAACTGCAAGACGAATACTCATAAAAGTCAATAAAATACTAACAACAGCAAGAACAACGAAACAAGGAAAAGCTAACACGCACTCGTCCGGCTAAAGACTCGTCGTCGTACTCGTCCGGCTCTCGTACATAGCCAACGTGGAGGCAGGCAGTTAGTTAACTTTCAGGTTGCACAACCAACAAACTCTTCAAAGCCTAGCGGACAAACATTCAAACAGCTGCCAAGTCAAGTTAAGCCAAGTCAAATCGCATTGATTCAGCCTGTCAAACATTCAGAGTATAACGAGGCAAGCAACAGGAATAACACAAGCAAGCGGAAAGCAGCAGAGCAGCAGTGGCAGTGGCACCAACGCCAACGCCAACGCCAACGATCAACGGCAAACGAATAGCGAAATAGCAAATATAAACAGTGTTGCACTTAATTAACTTTTATGTAGTTGCGTTGACGCGTTAGTGCTGCGTGTGTGTGCGTCATAGAGAAGTGAAACAAATATTTTACTACCCAACAGTTAGATACTCGTCCATATAAGTACGTACATACATACATACATAGAGCAAAGAGTAGTGATTAGTGCGCCCAGGGTGTAGCATAACTACATATTTGTGTGTTTTTGTTCAACATTCCAGCTTTTACATACAATTTCGAGTATAAGTTAAAAAAAACAAAGAAGAAGCCACATCGACAGTAGCAGCTTTCATATAAACATACATACATACATACATATAAAGCAATCACAACCATCTACGTGTGTGCAACAGCCAACGAAAACGTACCTATGCTACCGGGAACTTGGTTTGCAACCCACTATGAGCAGGTGATTAAGAATTATTATTTACATACATACATACGTACATATTTTCTGCATGCGTGCGTACTTTCATATAAAAAGAAAATTGCGTGCCTTTAAAAATTTTCTGAGAGCTCAGAATTTATGAGTCCTAAATTGAGTATTCTTTCGTCATCAATATGTCTCTGCGAGCTGTCAACCAGACTGACTCATTTCGGACTCTTTTGGTGTCATAAATTGTGAGTTGAACAAAAGTAACAAAGTTCGCGTAGAGGTAAAAGTTTATTAATAATAAGAATTATATAAAAATATTTGTTTTGAACCTACTTCACAAAAGAAAGAAGGAAAAATTACTTGTTAAGATTCAGAAAGCGTCATATTTCAGACTCTAATATGACTCCTAACTTGGACGCATATTGGCGTGCCCTTCTAAGAAGTAAAATAAGCTCTTTTCTGACTCTTTTTCGAGCTCGTAACGAGGGTTACAACTCAGAATTCTGAGACTTTTCTGACTCTAAAATGAGTCCGCATGTTTATAGGGTCTTTACGAGCACCAAAACAGCAAATGTACGCCAACAGGGCGTATACGTAATTCTCCTTTTATCGTATTGTAGGCTTCCTACCTTATTTGCTATAAATATATACATACATCCTTACAACTTCCTTTTAAATTTTTTAACTTTGTGACCTACTTAACGCCTGCTAAGCCTGCTATCAGCAATCAGAATGGTTGACTGTTGGTTGATTTTAATTAAATTTTATTTATTTTACATTGCTTTTCCTTCCATAATAATCTTGAGTGTGTACTTTAGTCACTCCTTTACACTTCATTTAAACACATACTTTTGCAAATTTTCTGCAACATAACATATGGTGTTATAGTTCAACAACAACAAAGAAAAACGAAATATTTTCTGTGCCTACTCTTCGGCTGCCAGTCTGCCGGAGTGCCAATAGCCTCGTGCTAATTCGCCATGCGAGTCAAAAAACTGGACGTGCAGAGGGACTGTAATCAGAAGAGGATAAGAAGCCCAGCAGCCGGTTAATAGCTGTACGCATAGCAACTGGCAGAGAATGTTGAAGATTATTCTGCCTAAGGTATATTCAACAAGGTTGCAGTGACAACAGAATTTAGCTCTCTTTGTAGCTGATTATAGTGTCAAAAAATAAAAAAGCTTAAATAAGATTTTTTTTTTATAGATACGATTTGAAAGATTTTTATCCATGTTTGAAATTGTAATCGCAGTACAAAAGAGATAACTCTCGATATTACTTCTAACTTGTTGAATATGTCTTGATTCTGCCCACAAATTGTTAAGTGCTTGTTTATGGTGTGAACGAAATGCGGTTGAAGCTTTAGTGATGTGGAATTTCAGCCACGTGTTACACGTGACTGTTCTTTAATAGCTTTAAAGTTACAGTATTTATTAGGAGGTCTTTTTTTCCGTGCAAATAGGAAATGCAAAACGTTTTTCAACTCCGTAGTGGAAATATTTGGATAGAAGGGCGAAAAAATATCGAAACCTACAAGTATGCCAATATTAGTCGAAATATCGGTTATTAATATTTTTTTAAGATATCGATACCGATGAAAATATACTTCGCTCATTTACTTCAAAAGTGTCATAATTCAAAAAATATAAATTTTGAGTTGAGTATTCAGAAATTACCCCTACCTCTTCTTCTGTGTTGTGGAAAATTTCGTAGGTGTATCGATTGCCAGGAGTTCAAATATGTAGGAGAACAAAATATGTATTCATTTTGACTATAGGAGTATATCGTCACCTGAAATGCAAAATAACGTAAAAATATCGCCCCTGAAATGGGAAAAGTCGTGACTATTTTTTTTTTCATAAAACGATGTGGGGAGTTGTAATATGTGTTTCTTCAAAGATATTGATCGATAGACGTGTACAAACCAGGTTCCGAAAATATCCGTTAAATGTCAATATTGGAAATCGGTTTTTTTATTCTTATTTTTTCGATAAAAAATAGTAGTTAAATTTTGATTTTTATTTTTTCGGTCAAACTTAAACATTAGTTTGAGATTTCTTTCCTTTCAAACATAACCGTTATTTTGGATTTTTTTTTTTCGATAATTTTTAACCCTCGTAATGGACCGTTGTTATGACCGATTTAATGATCTATATACTATAAACATATCTATATGATATAAATATATCGATAAAAATAGCATAAAACATAAATTAAATCGGTTACGATATCTATATAAACATCTATTTGTTAGTAAAAATATAAAAGATAACATAAATGGTCTTAAAATATGTTGAAATCCCTATTAGGATGCCGATAAACTTTTACAATAGTGTTAAACAAGTCGGTAAGAATGACTATATGATATCGATGAAATAAATACTCATCTTGTTTGAAATATCGACAAATGATTTTGATTGTCGATAAATATGATCACGGAGATATCGATAAAGATAGAAAACGATATCAAGATATACGAAAAAAATTAATGATCACACATACATCTACATATTTTTTAAAATTTTTCGATAAATATCTATCTACAACACCCTGTATCTATCGATACCAATGCAGATACAAGTCTGAGGCGCTGACTTCGCCGAAGTTTGTTGTATTGGTTTCCTTTAAGTCTATCCGCGGTGGAGTTTACTAGGATATCTTCTTTTCTGACCTATGTACGACCTAACTACGCGCTGGTACTTATTGTATCATATTAGCTCATTTAAGACCCTTCTAATTCCAGCTTATCTTTCAGAACAAATAAATATTAATGGATCACCGAGCTACGGAACAAATTGAAAATGCAGCAGTGATGACGTGGACTCAGGTTCAGTTATAGTTTATTAGAGGCAATCCCACTTCGCACTCGGTCACTTAGTTTAAAGGGTTAATTTTGAAATTGCAAGGGACCTGGAATCTTCCTTCTCGCCATCCTTCTATTCTCTCTTTTCATAGAAAACGTGTAGTCAAGAAAAAACACTGAAAACATATCATCCGAATTTATGTCCTGGAGTTCTTCCATGATTAGGAATGCGAACTTTTCATGAACACATTGCATTAAATTTCATTGAACTGCTGCTAACTAATTTGCAGTTTCGATAAAAGCTCCACTGGAATAAGTTTCAATAAGACTAGCAAGAAAATGGCAACGCATTGCCGACGACGTCTATATACCTGCTTATCTATTCCAGTCCTCTTTTATTTCCTTCTTTGTGAATTTATTCTGTTTTCTCGTGTGCCTTTTGTTACTTTTGACCTCAGACAGGCAATACTAAATCAATAAATTAAGTGAATTAATTAGAAAATAACAAAGAAATGCATTGCTTACTTTTTTCTTTAAATTTCAACGAACAGTATAGTAAAGAAAATGAGCAGAAAGTAAGCAAAGGGAAAAAGAAAGGGAAGACGAAGGTGTTACGAGTGCATTTTAATTGAGTGCCAGGCTTTAGCGAAAATTTTGAAATCGAATAGCAAGCAAAGTGTAACAAATGCCGCTCAAAAAGAAACATAGCATAGAAAAAGTGTGAAAATGCTAATTGAAAGGCCCATTTCCTTCCTCTGCCGGTGCTTTCTGCGAATATGAGAACTTACATACATACCGACCGATAAGCAACTTTATTATGAGTAAGTTAGTGTGACAAATAGTGATCAAAAGGGAATGATTGAAAGGGAATTGTTGATTAGCCGAGAAATATGTAAATGCAAAACTTAATTTTCTCTTACTTGCTTGCAATGTATTGTTCTCGCGCTCTAGTTTCTCTAACGATATCGATACGATACGATAAGTTTGCTCCATAACATTTTTAGCAGCTTTTGAGACAACCGATGTGTTGTAGACCGGAGCGTTGCCATGACAACACTCCTCGTTACCGTTTTTCTCGACATTTTTATTTAATGATATCTCACAATTTATAGTATATAGCAGGAAAGCGTAGTAATCGCCTGTAATGGTTGTTAATCGACTGTTTGAATTATTTAGATTATCTCTTTTTTACAGCTCAGCGTATTGAAATTTATTCATAAACTCGCTAAATCATAGGTTGTCAAACACAAAATTTTGGCAACTTTTTGCAATTTAAAAGAAACTAATTTTTACGCCTTTTGGACGATTCTTAAAAATTTTGAAATTCTCCAGTATGTCTTTATTTTGGAACTAGAACAAGAGAAAGGAGATCCCATGATGTTATTTTAAAAACTGCTTTAATGTACATATATCGATATTTTGCATCAATCTAAGTTATCGATGTCATTTTTTTCCCCTAATTTTCGGGAAAATATGTGTATATTAATATTGTTATCGAAAGATTTATCGATAAATTTATGAAAATTTTAACCGATATATGTGATCATACCGTTCATAGTATGCTAATCGATTTTATTATCACATTTTTTATGTTTTTATGTACCGATATCGCTACCAACATTAATGGAGTTTTCTTTGCTACCGAAAAATGTTACCGTCTTATTACGCTCTTCGCACAAATACCAAGAAGAGGGCAATGAAAAGGCATCATTTTTGCTAGAAAAGAAAATGCTATATGATAAAAGTGATGTGTTATTTAAATATCGGGAAAGATAATGCTCGTAAAAATTATGGTTATTGATAAGTTATTACAACAACTTACAATTAAGTGTAATCCAATTTTATTTTTGTTTTACTTCTCATCTTCATCAGCTGTTACGATTATTTCAGTGCGTTGTGTGCAGTTAAAACCTTCACAATTTAATTAATTAATTATCTATAATCATACATAGACGTATAAAATTTGTAAATGTTGAAAACAAGAACTTGCACTTGCCACAAAGTAAACTAGTAAACAGCTTAGCTAGCTAATCAGCCAACAAACCAGTCAACCAAGTAAACAGGCCACCACCCTCCAGACTGGTCAATACCATTGGTGAAGGTTAATGGAATGTAATTAATCGATAAAATATTTGAATAGTTGCACGCTAAGTGAATTAATTTTCAAGAAGTGCATTGCTGCACAAAATAGTGAGCACACAAGCAAAACCATCGGTATTCAGGCGAGTGTACGTTTGTGTGTGTGGTGTGTGCAGGAGCGCTATAGCACGTACATTATACAAACACGCATATATGTATGTACATTAGGGTGGTCGTTAAAATCAAATCATACTCATACCACGGTCACAGATATCACACATATAAATTTTGGTTCCGATTGAAGACGATTAAGGCGTGTCGCACAGAGGTCAAAGGTCAGATGCCTCTATGGACTCAAAAAATTAAAAATCGATACTACTAAAATCGAGGATATCACATATAAACTTTGGTCCCCATTAGAGTCGGTGAAGACATCTTCATAGTGTAATATGAACTTTGAGCCGTGTGCGACACGAATTACCCTTTGTCAACGTCAAATTTGTTATTTTAATTACATTCATTGCTTATAAAAACTAAAATGACATTATTACAATAAAGAAAAAAATAAATAAATTACAAGAACTCCTCGCATTTGTTATCAATATGACCACATTTTTTTATAAAAAAGGGAAATTACATTAATAAAATTAGTTTAAAGCTGAGTAACACAAAAGCACACGGTTCCGGAGATTTGCCCATATGCAAGCACTAAAGCATTTATCTAATCTATTAGCTGGCATGTCTGTATTGCTAACTACTTTTGTGCATTCGCTTACATGTCGCAAGAAGTAAGGTGAGAAATTAATGCGCAAAAGTGTGCTAACCAACAACAAGTAGTAATAGTGACAGAGAAGCCTGTGGATACTGGTAAATTAAGAAACGAATAGCTATTATCTCACTTATTAACCATCGACTTTGACAAAACACACATATCAATCACTTGGCAACAGTTTAATCAACTGAAATATCAACAGCAGTCGCTCGCAACATCATTCCCTTCAACACGGCTGTAGAGCTATGTATGCACAATTATGAGCATATGCCTTAACGCTACAACAATAGTGGTATTCACCAAAGTGAGCATGTGGCTTTGGCAGTCTGGCAAAAGAGTAGATCAGCTCGAGCAATGTTGTCAACTGTCGTTGCTTTCACATCTTTATTTCACATCTTTATTTCACAACTGCGGTGAAGAAGGGCAATGCAATTTGTGCGCTACTCTAATAAAATTAATGCCACAGACAATACACAGAGTGATGCGCTTAAAAAGATGAGGGATGTACATATAAACGACAAATGAGTGGGGGAATGAGTGAGAAAGTAAGCCACGCTGCATGTGTGTGGGTTGGTCTGACAATGGCGGAGGTTAGCGGTGGCGTATGAGTAACCTGCAATATAAAGCCATCAAGCCAAAGGCAAAGGCAGGAAGTAGGTTTGTTGAGGGCGCACACACAGCGGCTACATGCCATAGCATCAGTTAGATATTAAAAGATATGGTATAATATTTTAAATACATATGTACGTCTGGAAGTATGTACTCGTAATTATATACTACACTATTCGTATGTATGCACGCTTGGGTGTAGTGCTTTGGATTGTCAACCTCATAAGCGGTGTCATCGCTCGTCGCTCTATTCTATCGGCAGCCGGCTAATTAGTTTTAGCCTTGTTTTGAGATGTGTCAATTGCATTTGGAGAGACGCAATTACTGGTGTGTGACGCACGCAGCTGAGCTGTGCTGAGCTGCGGGTGGGTGTACATCAGTATACATACATATATTGGGTGCGACATTGTGACAATGGTGCTGCAAAGAGCAAAAAAGAAAAAAGCCCTCATAGTTATGGTAAACAGGTGGCCCCCGCCTAGGTGGCCTATCATCACATGTACAATATTGCGTTTGTCCTCTTATAACCCGGTGCATGAGCACGTTACCAGAGCATTAACGAAAATGTTAAGCTTAGGCAGGTAGCGGAATAGTTAGGCACATATGTATTTTTGCAATATTGCAGGAACATTGGTTTGTGAGAAGGTTTTTAAATCCTAAGTTAAGTAATTTTGTAATTTGTTTTTATCTTTGTGCGAATTTTCTCACTCATTGTAAAGTGTTTTCGTATTTTCCTCAACTATTGAACTAAAATTTAACAATAATGACCCAAAATGAATGTGCTAGATTTTATCGCAACTATAAATTCATTTGCTATTACTATTGTGTAGTTATAATTCCAGGAAAATCTGATGGTAATTTTAGTAATGGATGAATAAGTTTCACAAAATTTACGGAACAAACTCAGTCAATTATTTTAAAAGTGTGGCGAGCTTAATTTAGGTCACAAAAATTGATAGTATGACGTTCATATGAAATCTAACAAACTAATTAATGTACATACTTACATACGAATAGGGCAAATTTTAAATCAAGAAAATGGAAAAATTAAAAAATCCAGGCACCGTAACAGTTACAACTTTTAACATAAAAATCGCTCCTTAAATAACAGTTATTTCTGATTTTTATTTTAATAAAATCAAAAATAACTCTTATTTTCATTTTTTTTATTTAGATAAAAAACAATTACTGGATTTATATAATAAATTTCAATGCAACCTTTAAATATAAAGTGAGCTTTAAAGTTGCAGGTTATTTGAAAAAAAACGCCCTTGGTTGAAGTACAACTTCTTCATTGTGAATTTTTCGATGAGAGTTTTCATCAATAACTGTTATGTTCGGTCCCTGAAAAAATTACAGCTACATAGTGGAGCCTTTTTTACAAAAAAAAAACTTGTTAGTGCTACCCTCACTCATTTTTTTTTTTGTTCGTTTTTGTTGATTACTTTTACATTTCTACATAGAAATCACTATAAAAGCTTCGGTCAAAGTGAGCCCTAAAAGTCAATTAAGGCTCCATTTTCAGCTCCGTTTTTTTCTAATTACCAACAATAACGATGGGAAATGCCTTGTTTAATCAACAAACAAACTTATTTTCATGCTAGCTGAACGTAAGCAAGCGACAAAAAACATTAGAGTTGATTCACAAAAAGACAGTCATCAGGTTATTCTATCAAACATATTTTTGTTTTACCTTTTACGTTTTATTGTTTTATTTCGCCTAACGATATATGTATCGGCGAAAAACTGTTTCATTCAAATTTCCATAACTGTCGGAGGGCCGGAATTTATTTGAGCTTACGTTTTATTTTTGTGACTTACAATCTGCATTGTTGATAAAAAGCAACTGTACAAAATTACATTGGTAAGACAATATTATAAGCAAAATGGGTTGCTTTAAAGTGGTAAAATAAACAAATAAGAACAAAATAATCGAACAAAAAAAAACTGGCACTGCGTGCGTGTGCATGTGTTTACTCTGGTAACCCAATTTTCTGCATATTTAATGAACAATCAAGCATTTTCGAAGTAAAAAGCTAGCTTTTAATTTAATTTATCAGTTGTTGTAGTTGTACGATTGTTGCAAGTGCGAGTTAAGTAGGGAAAAAACAGGCGGAAGATAAAAAAAAAAACAAAAAACAACCTTGTAAACAATGCGAATGATAGACCGCTGAAAGGTACACTTTAAAATAATTGAATAATTTTCATTCGCTTTTAACCTCATTTAAAATGCGATTATTTTTGCGTTTTTGTTTTTTTTTTTTGTTTGCTTAGTAACAAAGTACTTCGTATAATTTAGGTGGCAAGCTTGTGCTTAAATGAAAAAAATATCCATCAACACTAGCCGTGGCTTATCAATAATTGACTACTTTTAAAAAACACATGAAATTTTTTTTTTAAGGCTACTCTTTTGCTTTCCAAGATTAGACATGACACTCATTTTACTATATGTATACGTATTATATCTGAATCAATCGGTGCCGACTGGAATTTAGAGTTTCTGATAGTTGGGCTAATGTCTTTTCTGACCACCCGGAAATAAGAAAACTTGTCTGATTTCGAGGGATTGTAGTACCCAAAATCAATTTCTTCAAATAATAACATAACAGATTTGATTTTTATTTAACCTTAACTCCAGTTGCATTTCTGCTTGGATGAAAAAAATAATAAAATGTAAAACCAATGGTTTGTCTCTACGGGAAGGCATTGGTGTTATTGAAGAGATTCAAAATAATTTATCTCAAATGGAGAATGACGAATATTTAAAAAGATTAAAAAACAAAACATTAAACTGTACTTAAATTTTGCATGGTACACTTGGAATCTAATTGGACGTTAGTTAATCTTAATTGCCGAATTTCTTTTATTTAGATTAGTTTATTTGATTCTTGTTTTTTTCTATTAGTTATTTTATTTTTGTTTCATTACAAAATTTTTCTTTAATTTGTTTCATTTTATTTAGTTTTTATGTTTTTTATTATTTTACTTTGTTTTAATATTTAAATTTTGTATTACTTAATTTTTTTGTTTAATTTAAACATTTAGTGAATTTGAGATTCAGAAAAGTTTTTGTGTATTTCTCAAATTTATTTAATTTTTTCAATTTCATATGTTTCAGTATTACCTATACTTTGCTATTTTATTAACTTTTTATTTTATTTTGCATATTTTTTATTTATTTCATTTGACTATTTTGTTTGATTTCGTTAAATTGGTTTTATTTAATTTTATTATACATATTACATATATTTTAGCTACCAGCAACTTAATTGGAAAATGATTTTTTATTTTCTGTCAAATTCCATGTAAAATTCAAATAATTAAAATCATTTTTTCACTTAAATTGCTTTCGTGAATTTGGCTGTAAGTGAATTTGAGATTCAAAACAGTTTTTTGTGAATTTGTAAAATTTCTTTTATTTCCCTGTTTAATTGTATTTTTTCAATTTCATTTATATTTTACTCTTTTATATTTTTTTTCTTTCTAATTTTATTTAAGTTTAAATCATTGTTTTTTGTTTTATTGTACTTTTTTATTTTTATTTTTTGAGATTTTATTTGACTGTACTTGACTTAAATTAATTTATTTTTTTAAATTTCCATTTCATTTTATCCCTATTTAAATATTAAGTGAATTTGCGTGTAAGGCCCGTTTTGCGAATATTTGACTTATTTATTTTATTTTAGTTGACTCTTGAAATTCTTCTAATTTAATTTATTTTATATTAATTTAAATAACTTTTTTCCACTTCACGTTTTACCTTCGTTTTTTTTTTTTTTAATTTATTTTCCACCTAAACAACTGCCATCAATCCTTCAACTTTATTTTATTGGCCAATATTCCGCTACCAGTGCAGTGTTCAATCAACAAAACCAATAAAAACTATAAACAACTGCATACCTACATACCTGCATACAATACATATGTACGCATATTAACATATTTGTCTGTGCTTTTGCAACCTTCTGCATTGTCGGCTTGCATTTGCGCCAACATGAAGAATTCATGGCGTTATGGCCATTTCCTCCTTTTCGTTTGTTGGTTACAACCTATGTGTCTACATACATACATACTTATGTGGTCGTATGTAAGTACCCAGTGGTAAAATATAATGTATGGTATTCAAAAAAAAAAAATCAGTAAAACAGCCGTTTTCACATTCGAAAATGCATTTTTTCCCCCACGGTGATGTCCTAAGAAAAGTGGAGCATTCTATTTGGCATTGCCAGTAATGCAGGAATGAATGCAATTTAATATGAATTTGTCTATATTAAACAGTAATAGAATCTAGAACTCATAAGTAATGAATTACATTATTTATCACGCATGTAATGCATTACTAGTACTTTTCACACTGGGTATATGTATGTATGTATGTATGTATGTATGTATGTATATGCATATGCGCGCCTACTTTACATACTGCTTATCTATATCTATCTGTAATGTGCCGATGTGCATAATAATGTGCGATGCTCATATAAATGTGTGTGTGTGTGTGTGCATTTGTTTGTGCGTGTGTGTGTGTATATATATATATTTAGTTTGAGTGCATTTTTGTACGACATGCCACACCACGTTCACGCCATGTCGAAGGTCAATGCTGCATTACGACCCCCAAACGCTTTTTATTATGCCTTAAAGACGCACACCAACACGCATACACAGACACACACATGTTGACAACAGCGGTTCATGCATTTTAGATAACTTTGAAGAAACAATAAACTAAATAAGAAGTGAATAGAAAATCAAACAAACAGCGCTTGTGCTTATATTTTTACTCTTACTTTTTATATATAAAAATTTTTTATTTGTAGTTTTTACAATCTTAATTTTTATATTTTTGCAAGCAATTAGCGTTATATTTCACTACCTTTGCTCTTCATGTTTAAACATTTCGCAAGATTATATGCTTTGCTATTTTTTTTTCTTGCTTTCATTTTATGTACTTAAATACATACATATGAATGTACATATGTTTGTATGTTTTTCCTTATTTATGTTAGGTACTTGTCTTTTTTTTTTGGTTTTTTTGCTTGTTTTTGTAATGGATATCTAAAAGCTGCAAATAATTCATTCCAATGTTAATCAAATATTAAATTCGCAACAGCGACAACAACAAAAACTGCAATTACTTGCGTGTAAAACTCACTTCGCATACTTATGCACTTACTATTTATTTGTTACTTGTAGCCAGCGTTTTCCAGCCAATTCTGCTAAGCATGCGCGCATTTACGATTATACGTGCACTTACATTTATTTATATGTAAATAGTTCGCACTGATAATAAAATTGTTTTGCCAATGTTGCTGGCTGAATGCCTTACTGACTGACTGACTGACTATGGGACTACCTCAGTGGTTAGGTTTACTAACTGAGTGACTTACATACGCATATATGTACATATAAATTTACATAGATTATGCATGTAGATTATTGTAAACTGCATAATTGTCTAGAATGGACGGGTTGGCTGATTAGTGGGCGTGTTCACTATTGTCTCTTTAAACTTAAAGTTGCATATCGTCGTTATCGTCAAGAAAATGCAAAATCTCGTATGTGAGGTTGCCAAGATTTTGTAGGAGAGAGCAAAGCTAATCCTATTTCAAAACGCTACTCTCTTTTATCCCCAATTATCTCTTCTTCTTACATCTAAGTATCGATATTTAAGTATAAATGGATAAGAGCTTGATGCCAAGTGCTTCCGGTGAGCAAATATCTTTTTTGGCACAAATGTCAGTTACGAGGTTTTACAGAACGACGATACGCGGTTTTGTACTTTAAACGACGATATGTATACTTGTATAGCATAGCTGCTTGTTTATTGTTGTGCGTTTGTTTCGTACTGTTTAATATACAAATTCATACATACATACATACATACATATAAAGGTATTTATGTACATACATAACAGATACTACTTAGTTATCGACAGCACTGCAGCTGTAACTAGTCCGAGGCAGTCGTAATCAAGGTTCTCAGGCTTTGTTTACTGGCACTGAAAAATGCGGCATTCATGGAATTACTGCATTCCTCTACTTACATGTGTACACAATACGTACTACTTAGACGTATGTACACTCTAAAAAGTGCATGTAAAATTACTACTGAAAAGTGTTTTTCTTTTTCAACCAGAACCTGTGTAAATATACTCGCAAGATGTTCAAGATTTGATTTTAAACTTGAGGTGTTTAAAAAATACACATGAATTGTTTAAAATGGTAGAAAATTTTAAAGTAAAAATATAATTTTTACTCATAATAAACACTAAGTGCTTATATTTACTCAATTTTAAACACTTTGTGTGTAATTTTTCTCTACGTGACAAATTTTATATGTAAAAGTAAACAGACAGGGTTTAATTTTGCACATATCAGGAGAGGAAACTTTATATGCGTAAATTTAAACAAATTTTTTGTTAGAGGAAATTTTAAACCTTTCATGTGTAAACTGTGAAATTGTGAACAATAAATCGAGCCCTAACCGCCAAAATAACGTAAGCGACATTTTTTTCAAAATTTTCTTTTTGATGCAGAAATGCATCTAGATGCTCTAGGAATATTTCTGCATCAAAAAGAAAATTTTGAAAAAAGTGTCGCTTACGTTATTTTGGCGGTTAGGGCTCGAAATGTTTAGAACACAACAAAAAAATTAAAATCTGCTCTACGCCACACATATGACAAATAAAAGTAAACAAGCAGTGTTTAATTCAATTAACAAGGTGTGTAAATTTGCATTCATTTAGAAAGGAAAC
>NW_023458561.1:38324731-38327427 GCF_013731165.1 Rhagoletis pomonella
AAAATTCTACAAAGTTGAGTGGCAGCGGCGATTTTTATACCATACCTAAAGTTGCTGTTGCTGTTATCTCTGCTGTTGTCGCTGTTATTTACATAGTAGTCAAGCGTTGTCAAACCTGCGGAGCCGCACAAACGTTGATAATGCATTGGTTGGCGAGAGCAGGTGGGGTGGTGGCGTTGATAGCATATTTATACAGCAATCGATTTGTGTGTTTGTGTGTGTAATTGCATTTTGATGCATGTAAGTGTGCGCTTATCTACCATACATATGTATGTATGTACGAGTACGGTAGCGCGACGTAATTTTGCATTCACCCGAAATTTACGCAATTTCAATTGCATTGTTGTTACAAGTGCTACTCACTCCTGCTGCTTTTGGCCATATTCTTGTTGTTATTGTCTTGCAGGTTAGCTGGTTGTTGTTATGTACATATGTACTACATGTTGTTGAGGCTTTAATGACTTTTTACGGCTTTTTTCTATCGTTCCTGCTGTTGTTTTTTGTGCTGTACTTATGGCATTTTTACGTACGTTTTCGGGTTTATGGTGCTCTCTTTTTTTAAATTTCAATTTCGTTTTAGTGCACTTTTGATTATATTCCGTCGCTAATTTTATTTACAATTTCCTGTGTGAGAACAAAATTAAGTCAGCAAACACGAAAACTGACTGAATTGCAATTTTGTTATACAAAAAAAAAATATTAAAAATAAAATAAAAATTAAATCGGGCAAAAATAAATAAATGATTAACAACTTGTAGAGTTAGTATTTTTGAACATGAGATTATTGCAAATTATCTTTTTTTTTAAGCATTCACAAATAAATAAATAAATAAATAAATAAATAAAAGCGAAGATCAATTTTAAATATACCGTTGAACCTAAAATCTCTAAGGAGTAATCCAAAAGTCCTGAAAAGTTCCGTAAAAAAGATGATGGCTAGAGCTCTCACCAATACCGACGCGCACATCCACTCTATGAGGCCAACTTTGGCCACTGTTCGATGAAGAGTATTAAGACTCTCAACACGGAACGTTCGGCTCTCAGCGTCAAGTTTTGAGTGTCGCATAACGATTTTCGTTGAACCTGCTGAGATAAGAAATAGCTAGAATCCATTCAGCACTCGCTATATATGCAAGTTCGCTTGGTTATCAGATTAGATAATCGTATTGCCTTAGCACATTAGCATTGTGGACCTGTGCCTTCCGAGTTTTAACTTCTCGGCAAACAACCCAGAAGGCTTCTTTACACCAGCAGGGGGCACGGTAACTCTGCCTTTCAGACCTAGGTGAATGCCATTGAACTATATCTGGGGCAGAAGTCATCTCAACCCCGGTGTTGGTTTGCCTTCAGCCTTTTAAATTTTATCGCATCCAAGAACTGGGTATATCCCATCTGGGTACCGGCACACAGTAGAGTCATGGGCAATAAATTGGCAGATATTCTCAACAGAAAAGGGGCTGCACAGGGATTCATAGGACAAGGACACTTTATTAGTTTCTCATGGAGCTCCATTAGGCGAAACTACTATATGCGAATGAATAATAAAGGTAACAGACAGACAAAACCCTCCGTTCCAGAAATATCAACAATAAGAACAGAAGCACTCCTTCATGAAGTAAGAATTATTACAGGTTTTCTTACTGGTCACTGCTGGGTAATGACATACTTGTCAAACTTAGGGGTTGTTAACTCTGATCAGTGTAGGCTGTACCACAAAGAACAGGAAACAGCAGAGCACATTATGTGCCACTGTTAAGCCATCAATAGGACAAGACTTCGCTTCTTAGGATCGCCTAAATGGAATTTAGCCAAAGAACCTCGCGAGGTTTCTTAGTAATACGTGGATCAAAGAAGACGTGAACCTAAATAGAGGTTTGTTACAATAGATCTTTTCTGGGTCGCGGTAATCCCCTCTAAATCTAATCCAATCTGATCTACTCAGCTGGGGGTTTGACTGAGTTCGCCCGAAAACCTGGAAGTTTTAAAGATATGAGTGGCAGTTCTGAAGAAATCCTCTGCTGTACATCACAATGGGTGCACCTTTAATTAGATTTTAAGCTAGAGATGCCCATTTAACCTAACCTAACCTTTCTTAGCCTACCCTTTATTGAATTTTCGTGGTTTTGTTGTTAGTTTTCAGATTTTTCGAAACATTTCAAGATTTTTTTTTTGTGAATTTTCAAAACTTCAGGATTCATCGAAAGTTTTTAAGTTTCTTGTGCCTGAATTGAGGTTAGCTTTTAAGGGGAAAAATTCGTTTTAAGAGCTTCAGTGATCTTAATAGATACTCTATACTTTTCTGTTTCTTTCTTTGAGCTCAGCAAAAAACAATATTGAAATAAAAATGTTTCGTGTATACAATATTTATCCAACCACAATTTATTGTGCCATAAAAATCTTATAAATTTCTGCATGTGTAGATACATTTTTTTCTCAAGATCTTTTTTCAAGAACTTTTTTCCCAGCATCATTAAAAATACATGCTAAGCGCTTCCAGCACAATAAAACAAAAAAAAAAGAAGAACATTTTAAACAATACACGCATGCTGAAGATGGAGCTAATTAAAAAAATCCAAACTGAAGTGACTTGGCAAAACAAATAAAACACGAATAAAACCAAAAACAAAAAACAACAATGGTTTATGTTTGAAACAAAGAAAAAGCGCAACTTTATGTTAACTCAGAGTATGTACTTA
>NW_023458561.1:38327527-38332857 GCF_013731165.1 Rhagoletis pomonella
TAAGTACATACTCTGAGTTAACATAAAGTTGCGCTTTTTCTTTGTTTTAAACATAAACCATTGTTGTTTTTTGTTTTTGGTTTTATTCTTGTTTTATTTGTTTTGCCAAGTCACTTCAGTTTGGATTTTTTTAATTAGCTCCATCTTCAGCATGCGTGTATTGTTTAAAATGTTCTTCTTTTTTCTTTTTGTTTTATTGTGCTGGAAGCGCTTAGCATGTATTTTTAATGATGCTGGGAAAAAAGTTCTTGAAAAAAGATCTTGAGAAAAAAATGTATCTACACATGCAGAAATTTATAAGATTTTTATGGCACAATAAATTGTGGTTGGATAAATATTATATACACAAAAAAATACTTTATTTTTATTTCAATATTGTTTTTTGTTGAGCTCCAATACAGAAATAAAAAACTATAGAGTATCTATTAAGATGACTGAAACTCTTAAAACAAATTTTTCCTGAAGTTTCGAAAATTCACACAATCTTGAAAAGTTTCGAAAAATCCGAAAACTCACAACAATACCACGAAAATTTAATAAAGGGTAGGCTGAAAAAGGTTGTGTTAGGTTAAATTGGCAGCTCTAGCTTAAAATCTAGTTAAAAGTACAACCATTGTGATGTACAGCAGAGGATTTCTCCAGAACTGAACTTCATATCTTTAAACCATCCAGGTTTTCGGGTGAACTCAGTCAAATGAAGTTTTCTCTTTGGCTAAATGCCATTTAGGCGATCCTAAGAAGCGAAGTCTGATCCTATTGAGGGCTTAACAGTGGCACATAATGTGCTCTGCTGTTTCCTGTTCTTTGTGGTACAACCTACACTGATCAGAGTTAACAACCCCTAGGTTTGACAAGTATGTCATTACCCAGCAGTGACCAGTAAGAAAACCTGTAATATTTCTTACTTCATGAAGGAGTGCTTCCGTTCTTATTGTTGATATTTCTGGAACGAAGGGTTTTGTCTTTCTGATACCTTCCCTATAGTTTTGCGCTTTATTATTCATTCGCATATAGTAGTCTCGCCTAACGGAGCTCGATGAGAAACTAATAAAGAGTCCTTGTCCTATGATTCCCTGTGCAGCCCCTTTTCTGTTGAGAATATCTGCCAATTTATTGCCCATGGCTCTACTGTGTGCCGGTACCTGGATGAGATATACCCAGTTCCTGGATGCGATAAAATTTAATAAGCTGAAGGCAATCCAACACCGGGGTTGAGATGACTTCTGCCCCAGATAATAGTTCAATGGCATTCACCTAGGTCTGAAAGGCAGAGTTACCGTGCCCCCTGCTGGTGTAAAGAAGCCTTCTGGGTTGTTTGCCGAGAAGTTAAAACTCGGATGGCACAGGTCCCCAATGCTAATGTGCTGATTAAAATCTCCAAGAAGTAGTCTGACGAAATCTTAAGGGCGTTTTCTGCGGATTATAGATCAAATATCAAAACTCAATGCTCGAAATTCAACGATCAACGAAACAAATCAATGACCACGAAACAAAGATCAAAACCTAAGCATCAAAGACCAAAGAGCAGAAATCAAGAATGAAATAGCAAAGATCAATAACCAATTTACAATAACGAAAGACGAAAGATGATAGATCAAATATCGAAGATCAAAGATAAAGATAAGGCAAAAGCGGGAGATATTTTACTGAATACCCTCTATGATCTTACACATGGGTACTTGAACCAGGTATCGTACCTTCCCTCAGCTGAAAGCGTTCGTATTGCGTTGTTTTTCTTTGATAAAGCCAGACTTACGCTTGATTCTAGAAGAAAACCTGTCCTGGAATCCTACCATTGAAGAAAAAGTGAAAAAATGCATCAGTGGTTCTTTACTGCTGAGAATTAGGATTGCCTAAAATTATTACCTGGCTCTATGAAGCCATAGCTAATAGCGTCCATCGATATCGCAGGCGAGGCTGCTACAGCAAGCGCTGCAGTCAATAGTTGGGGAAGGGCAATGGTAAACTTCTATGTGGCGGATTCGAAGTGCATCGGAAGATTCGGTTGAACTTTTCCCTAACCATAAATTTAGTCTTGCAGATCACTTTAGTGTTTTGCAGGCAGAAGTAATTGACATAGAGGAATCATTATCTAATCTGATAACCAAGCGAACTTGTATATATGTACATATGGGGACTGCTGACTGGATTCTAGCCATTTTTTTATCTCAGCAGGTTGTACGAATATCGTTATGCGAGACTCAAAACTTGACGCTGAGAGCCGAACGTTCGCTTTTTAGAGTCTTAGTACTCTCCATCGAACAGTGGCCAAAGTTGGCCTCATAGAGGGGATGTGCGCGTCGTTATTGGTGAGAGCTCTAGCCATCACCTTAACTCGTAGAAATATTGATCGCAAGGACGCAAGGATCTACACAAAGATTTTCACACATTCTGCGCTTTTCAGACGCTCTAATAAACTATAAATTTTGTATGTTGGTATGAACGACGAAACTTTTAAAAATTTGATCATAATATCAGCTTGACGGATACAAAGAAGGATACGCCGCCAAGCCAAATGCATAAATCTCAACCTGTATTAATTAATTCTGCCACGAGGCTCAAATAATTCTTTTTATACTCGATAGTTTTTTACTTCTTAATTTTATGTTATCGGGTTATCTGGTTAAAAATTATTATTCTTTAGTGTAACTTATTGTTGTAAACCAGGGACCGTAACAGTTAAAACTTTTATTAAAAAAATCACTCTTTAACAATTATTTTTTCACTTTTATTTAATTACTCCTTAAATAACCGTTATTTCTGACTTTTATTTTATAAATCGAAAATAACAATTATTTTTGATTTATATTTAAATAATCTGCAAATAACAGTTATTTTTGATTTTTAAATTATATGTGTTAAATAACAGTTATCGAAGACTTTTATTTATAAAAGTCATAAATAAAAATCAATCACTGATCTTTATTTTTTCAATCATACTTATAAAAGTCATTTGAATAAGTCGTAGTAAACTTTTGTTTTCCAACACCTTCTTAACTGCGAAAAATGTTAATGACTTTTATACGATTGATTTAAAAAATAAAAGTCGGTCACTGATTTATATTAATGACTTTTAAAAGTAAAAGTCACTGACTGATTTTTATTGATGACTTTTATAAATAAAACTCTTCAATAACTGTTATCTAAGCCATATAATATAAAAATCCAAAATAATTGTTATTTTGGATTTTTAATATATCAAATATAATTGTTATTTTTTTAAATTTTGCATAAAAATTGCAAATAAAAATTTATTTTCAAATTTGAGTCTCGGTGCAAAACGAAATCGATTGGTATATTTCACTTAGTTGTAGAACATTTCCTTCATAGTGAATTTTTCCATGACAGTTTTCATCAATAACTGTTATGCTCGGTCCCTGTTGTAAACTGAATACAAAATATAACCACACTACCAGATAACCTGATAACCATAAAGATGTGAAGGCCGATAGTGTATTCTATTGCTTTAAACTGAAGACAAGATATAACCACATAACCAAATAACCAGAGAGTTATGAGCACCCACATTATTAAATTACTAGTTGATACTCGTATTTATGAAATAGAAAATATTAGGAAATTTTTACTTTTTATTTTTGAGAATTAATCGGAAATAATGAACTGATTAAAGAATTTTCGAGATTTTTTAGTTTCCCTGGATTTTTTACGGAACTTTTCAAGACTTTTGGATTACTCCTTAGAAATTTTAGGTTCAACGGTATATTTAAAATTGATCTTCGCTTTTTATGAATGCTTAAAAAAAGGATAATTTGCGATAATCTCATGTTCAAAAATTTTAACTATACAACTTAATAATTTATTTATTTTATTTTTGTCCGATTTATTTTTTTTATCTTATTATTATTTTTTTTGTATAAGGAAAATGCAATTCAGTCAGTTTTCGTGTTTGGTGGCTTAATTTTGTTCTCACACAGGAAATTGTAAATAAAATTAGCGACGGAATATAATCAAAAGTGCACTAAAACGAAATTGAAATTTAAAAAAAGAGAGCACCATAAACCCGAAAACGTACGTAAAAATGCCATAAGTACAGCACAAAAAACAACAGCAGGAACGATAGAAAAAAGCCGTAAAAAGTCATTAAAGCTTCAACAACATGTAGTACATATGTAACGGGTGATTTTTTTGAGGTTAGGATTTTCATGCATTAGTATTTGACAGATCACGTGGGATTTCAGACATGGTGTCAAAGAGAAAGATGCTCAGTATGCTTTGAAATTTCATCATGAATAGACTTACTAACGAGCAACGCTTGCAAATCATTGAATTTTATTACCAAAATCAGTGTTCGGTTCGAAATGTGTTTCGCGCTTTACGTCCGATTTATGGTCTACATAATCGACCAAGTGAGCAAACAATTAATGCGATTGTGACCAAGTTTCGCACTCAGTTTACTTTATTGGACATTAAACCAACCACACGAATGCGTACAGTGCGTACAGAAGAGAATATTGCGTCTGTTTCTGAGAGTGTTGCTGAAGACCGTGAAATGTCGATTCGTCGCCGTTCGCAGCAATTGGGTTTGTGTTATTCGACCACATGGAAGATTTTACGCAAAGATCTTGGTGTAAAACCGTATAAAATACAGCTCGTGCAAGAACTGAAGCCGAACGATCTGCCACAACGTCGAATTTTCAGTGAATGGGCCCTAGAAAAGTTGGCAGAAAATCCGCTTTTTTATCGACAAATTTTGTTCAGCGATGAGGCTCATTTCTGGTTGAATGGCTTCGTAAATAAGCAAAATTGCCGCATTTGGAGTGAAGAGCAACCAGAAGCCGTTCAAGAACTGCCCATGCATCCCGAAAAATGCACTGTTTGGTGTGGTTTGTACGCTGGTGGAATCATTGGACCGTATTTTTTCAAAGATGCTGTTGGACGCAACGTTACGGTGAATGGCGATCGCTATCGTTCGATGCTAACAAACTTTTTGTTGCCAAAAATGGAAGAACTGAACTTGGTTGACATGTGGTTTCAACAAGATGGCGCTACATGCCACACAGCTCGCGATTCTATCGCCATTTTGAGGGAAAACTTCGGAGAACAATTCATCTCAAGAAATGGACCGGTAAGTTGGCCACCAAGATCATGCGATTTGACGCCTTTAGACTATTTTTTGTGGGGCTACGTCAAGTCTAAAGTCTACAGAAATAAGCCAGCAACTATTCCAGCTTTGGAAGACAACATTTCCGAAGAAATTCGGGCTATTCCGGCCGAAATGCTCGAAAAAGTTGCCCAAAATTGGACTTTCCGAATGGACCACCTAAGACGCAGCCGCGGTCAACATTTAAATGAAATTATCTTCAAAAAGT
>NW_023458561.1:38332957-38336807 GCF_013731165.1 Rhagoletis pomonella
TCTCTTGTTAATTAGCCTTAAATAAAATAAATCGAGAATTTTTATCTGCGATAATTACTTCGCAGGCTGTAAATTACAGCTAAAATTGTTGTAAGCAAGCAATTAGCTTTGGACTTTGTAAATTTCCGGGAATACATTTCTTTTTTGTTTACTTGAAATTAAGCAAAATAGCGTTAACTAGCTCTCGAGCCAATTCAAATAATTGTTTAGTGAACATGACGGAACATTATTGTCGTGGTGGAGTTGACTTTGCTTTAGCTTGGTTTTTTTGCAGGTCCGTCCTAATAGGGTATTATAGAGGGTGTTCTTTGTGATACCATGTGATTTGGAATGATAAATCCCCGAGAGTTCTGCTAGGCTGGATGTAAGGCGAAAGCCAAGGTACTTCTATCAAAGTCTCGCGAAAGCTTAGTGATACATAGTGTTGGTGTGATTTCACCTTCTCAATCAAGTCTCACTACGTGATTCCGTTCGGACAGTGATCTCCGTAAAGCGTAAGCTGCAGCTTTGCAAGCAAAAATAGCTTACTTGATGGCCACCGATCCACTCTGTTCTAGAAGGATCATGCAATTCCGCATGTTCGAGTTTTTTCCCAAAGTTTGCTGAGCTCACATGCAGCAGAAAATATTTTGACTTAACTGTGATGGAGGTTCGGCTCTCCGTGAGCAGTTTTTAAAGTACGCTGAATGTCGCTTGGCTATCGAAGTAGTTGGTTACTTCCCTAATTGACGTCACACCTTTAAGAAGTATTTCGTGGAAGGGACAATCTGTGAAAAAACTGCATTTTATTCCAAGTCCCTTAAATACTTAAATGCTTATTACTTAGATTAGCCAGCTCGTTGATTCATTTGAGGTAAACATACATCGCATTGGTTCTGGTCAAGTCATCATTTGCTTATAAAATGCACAATTTTTGTTGCATTAAACACACACATGTATTTTTATATACATATATTTTTTCTAGAATTAATAAGAATTTTACTTGAAAACAAGATTTCTTCAACAAGTATGTATATACTTACGTCTTTAACTTTAAACTTCATAAAATACCTCACAAAACAAAAAAGATCGCTAAATAAACCAGTTATAGCATATCGAAAACACATCGAATAAACGATGCTTCAACAGGCTGATTAATGCCGTTCCAAGGCCTACATTTCAGTAATCGAAATCTTAATCGTAATCGGTGGTGGTAGTGATGTTGCCGCAGTAGCTGATATTTGCCGCCAATAAACAAGCTGCGTATTTTTAGCTGTATGTACATATGCTGCATATATAAATACATATAAGTTATGTATGTACATATGTTTGTATTAATCTTTGTATATGTACATACATATGTATGTATCTAGTATGGCTGTTACGTTCACATTAATGTGAGCTGTGTTTTCAATGCATATAATAAATTTGTAGCGCTCAGCAATGACCTAGAATTGCATTTGCCCGCCATTATCAGAGGCAACTTTGCCAACAACAATTACAGCAACAAGTAGAGTATATCATTAGCGGCTTTTTTCATCAACGCGGATATTGACAGTTTATAATGGTATTTTTGCTGATTGAAAGAAAAAACAAAAAAACTTAGGTATGGAAATTTATATATGTAAAGCTAAAAATAACTAAACGCGTATTTATAGCAGAGTTAGATATTTTGCTTGTCTGCGGTTAACGATTTGGAAGCATAAAGCGAAAAATTGTGAGAAGTAAAAATAAAATAGTTTTGATTGAAAAAAATTCAAGTGCAATTAAAGGCCAAATACGGTCTAATTAAAATTTATTCATACAATTTAATAAATTGTTAAAATAAAATAAAAAAAAATAGATGAAGTAAAAGTAAAAAATAAATAAAATTAAAGTTAGAAATAGAGTAAAAGTTAAAGATTAAATAAATCGATTTATTTAAGAGACCACTATAATCATTTTCATTATCATTTTTACCAATTTGCTTCAAAATTTATCATTTTTCAAAACGAGATCAAAAATATACATACAAGCTTGGATCTTGAGAAAAATATGTGTACCTATTCAAGTGAATCGGGCTGTATCTACGAGTACTTACATATATCGCTTTTTTCCATTCATTTGCCTTATATTTATCACTCTCCTATAAAAACTTTGAAGCATCTGTAAGATATCCTCTTGGCCGTGATGACCAGTTGGCACTAATCGATTGATTTTTTAATCAATTAGTTAATTCGATTAAATTCAATCCGATTACAGTTAGTCAGTTAGTTAGTGATTTATTTTAGTCTGATTAAACACTTAATCGTAATCGCTATTTTAATTTAAATTAATTCTTAATCATTAACGCTTAATTTGTTTAATTGGGTTTGGTGATTAATTAATTTATGCTGGAATTCTCCTTTGCACACAAGGCTATGGCTAAGTCGGTTTTCCTCATCAATCAAAGCAATTCGATGGGCATTTTCATTAAGATATGTATATTCCAACAGACGTTTTGAAAACTAGGTTTTAATATCTCTGGACATGTGCGATGGGTTGTAAAAGTTCTCAGTTTTTTTTTTTTTATATATTATGTGTTTTTTACAAGCGGGAAACACAAAATAATTTCTATAACTTGTGTTTGGTTTCAAATTCGGACAAATTGGACCACGTAATTCGATTTTCTTTTTAATTAGATTAACGATTAATGATTAAAATAATTAATCGTAATTACAACCAACGAATAACGATTAAAAATTTTTTAACAATTAATCGTACAGGTGATTACGATTAATTAATTTTAATCGTTAATCGCGATTAACATTTTAATCGTTAATTTTTAATCGTTAATCAGATTAATATTTTGCCAACACTGCCAGTAGCTAAGGTCTCGCCCTGTGTTAGTATGAGATAGCTCGTGCTTCAACAACTTTCAGCCGAGCTTCCGGGGTTCTTAAACGGCGTTTCCACGACAACCGAATCACGTGATTCGCTCTCTCAATTATGAACGGCGAATCAACCAGTTTACACGACACTTTCGTGATTCACTTTGCATCTCTGCTTCTTGTTCTTTGCTTTTGTTTGATGTTTAATGTGCTGTTTATTGTGCATTTCAACGGCGGAGAAAAAATTTGCAGTGGTTAATTAGCTAAATCAATAGTTTTAACGAATCTAGATATTTTTTCAATGTTTGTGCTGGTGGGGATGTGTGTGGTCTATGTGTTTTGACAGCCGTTATCGATAAAAATTAGAGAAGACGACGATTTGTTCTTGATTCGCATGTTGATTGGATCTGAATCACCTACGAATGAAGTGATTCGCTCTCAAAATTTTGTATGGCGAATTACGTGATTCGGTTCTTAATTGGGGCGCCAATCACGAATTAGAGAGCGATTAACGAATGGGAGAGCGAATCAATTGTCGTGGAAACATCGTTTTAGGCTGTCGTATGATTTGAGGCTTATATTTACGTATTCCTGTAGCCAGCCAGCGTCTGTACATAAAGACTGTGGGTTGCACTGTTGCCAACTTAGTGCTTTTCTTAATTCATAACAAGAAAATTTTTTAGTTTGGAGCTTGGTGCATTTTTTGGTGCTTTTGATTTTAGTTTGAAGACAACAAAACTGTAAATCTGAAACAAAAATGGAAGTTTAATTTAGAGCAATTGGAATTTTCGTAAGGCACTTTATAAAAATGGAAGAAAAATTATGGTACAATGACAGTCATAAGCAAAATGACATATATTCGTCAAAAAAATAAGTGGCAGCACTTTCAATCATGCCAGAATTACATACGGTAATTTGTCATTGCCTGTAAAAACGTCCATGTTGCTGGGACCAAGAATCGATCTTTAGATCTTAAATTTGGACCGAATTTGTTATATTTTTTACGAATATTAAAAAAGCAC
>NW_023458561.1:38336907-38340743 GCF_013731165.1 Rhagoletis pomonella
GTGCTTTTTTAATATTCGTAAAAAATATAACAAATTCGGTCCAAATTAAAGATCTAAAGATCGATTCTTGGTCCCAGCAACATGGACGTTTTTACAGGCAATGGCAAATTACCGTATGTAATTCAGGCATGATTGAAAGTGCTGCCACTTATTTTTTTGACACATGATTTTGCTTCCATTTTTGTTAAGTTCCTTACGAAAATTCCAATTGCTCTAAATTAAACATCCATTTTTGTTTCAGATTTACAGTTTCGATGTCTTCAAACTAAAACCAAAAGCACCAAAAAACGCACCAAGCACCAAACTAAAAAATTTTCTCGTTATGAATTAAGAAAAGCACTAAGTTGGCAACAGTGCAACCCACAGTCTTTATGTACAGACGCTGGCTGGCTACAGGAATACGTAAATATAAGCCTCAAATCATACGACAGCCTAAAACGATGTTTCCACGACAAGTGATTCGCTCTCCCATTCGTAAATCGCTCTCTAATTCGTGATTGGCGCCCCAATTAAGAACCGAATCACGTAATTCGCCATACAAAATTTTCAGAGCGAATCACTTCATTCGTAGGTGATTCAGATCCAATCCACATGCGAATCAAGAACAAATCGTTGTCTTCTCTAATTTTTATCGATAACGGCTGTCAAAACACATAGACCACACACATCCCCACCAGCACAAACATTGAAAAAATATCTAGATTCGTTAAAACTATTGATTTAGCTAATTAACCACTGCAAATTTTTTCTCCACCGTTGAAATGCACAATAAACAGTACATTAAACATCAAACAAAAGCAAAGAACAAGAAGCAGTGATGCAAAGTGAATCACGAAAGTGTCGTGTAAACTGGCTGATTCGCCGTTCATAATTGAGAGAGCGAACCACGTGATTCGGTTGTCGTGGAAACGCCGTTTAAGAACCCCGGAAGCTCGGCTGAAAGTTGTTGAAGCACGAGCTATCTCATACTAAGACAGGGCGAGACCTTAGCTACTGACAGTGTTGGCAAAATATTAATCTGATTAACGATTAAAAATTAGCGATTAAAATGTTAATCGCGATTAACGATTAAAATTAATTAATCGTAATCACCTGTACGATTAATGGTTAAAAATTTTTTAATCGTTATTCGTTGGTTGTAATTACGATTAATTAATTTTAATCATTAATCGTTAATCTAATTAAAAAGAAAATCGAATTACGTGGTCCGATTTGTCCGAATTTGAAACCAAACACAAGTTATAGAAATTATTTTGTGTTTCCCGCTTGTAAAAAACACATAATATATAAAAAAAAAAAACTGAGAACTTTTACAACCCATCGCACATGTCCAGAGATATTAAAAACTAGTTTTCAAAACGTCTGTTGGAATATACATATCTTAATGAAAATGCCCATCGAATTGCTTTGGTTGATGAGGAAAACCGACTTAGCCACCCTTAGCCATACCCTTAGCCTTGTGTGCAAAGGAGAATTCCAGCATAAATTAATTAATCACCAAACCCATTTAAACAAATTAAGCGTTAATGATTAAGAATTAATTTAAATTTAAATCTCGATAACGATTAAGTGTTTAATCAGACTAAAATAAATCATGATTAACTGTAATCGGATTGAATTTAATCCAATTAACTAATTGATTAAAAAATCAATCGATTAGTGCCAACTGGTCATCACGGCCAAGCGGATATCTTACAGATGCTTCAAAGTGTTTATAGGAGAGTGATAAATATACGGCAAATGGATGTTAAAAAAAGCGATATATGTAAGTACTCGTAGATACAGCCCGATTCACTTGAATAGGTACACATATTTTTCTCAAATTCCAAGCTTGTATGTATATTTTTGATCTCGTTTTAAAAAATGATAAATTTTGATGAAAATTGGTAAAAATGATAATGAAAATGATTATAGTGGTCTCTTAAATAAATCGATTTATTTAATCTTTAACTTTTAGTCTATTTCTAACTTTAATTTTATTTATTTTTTACTTCATCTATTTTTTTTTATTTTTTTTATTTTAACAATTTATTAAATTGCATGAATAAATTTTAATTAGACCGTATTTGGCCTTTAATTGCACTTGAATTTTTTTCAATCAAAACAATTTTATTTTTACTTCTCACAATTTTTCGCTTTATGCTTCCAAATCGTTAACCGCAGACAAGCAAAATATCTAACTCTGCTATAAATACGCGTTTAGTTATTTTTAGCTTTACATATATAAATTTCCATACCTAAGTTTTTTTTGTTTTCTTTCAATCAGCAAAAATACCATTATAAACTGTCAATATCCGCGTTGATGAAAAAAGCCGCTAATGATATACTCTACTTGTTGCTGTAATTGTTGTTGGCATAGTTGCCTCTGATAATGGCGGGCAAATGCAATTCTAGGTCATTGCTGAGCGCTACAAATTTATTATATGCATTGAAAACACAGCTCACATTAATGTGAACGTAACAGCCATACTAGGTACATACATATGTATGTACATATACAAAGATTAATTCATACATATGTACATACATAACTTATATGTATTTATATATGCAGCATATGTATGAGTTTATACATACAGCTAAAAATACGCAGCTTGTTTATTGGCGGCAAAGATCAGCTACTGCGGCAACATCACTACCACCACCGATTACGATTAAGATTTCGATTACTGAAATGTAGGCCTTGGAACGGCATTAATCAGCCTGTTGAAGCATCGTTTATTCGATGTGTTTTCGATATGCTATAACTGGTTTATTTAGCGATCTTTTTTGTTTTGAGAGATATTTTATGATGTTTAAAGTTAAAGACGTAAGTATATACATACTTGTTTAAGAAATCTTGTTTTCAAGTAAAATTCTTATTAAATCTAGAAAAAATATATATAAAAATACGTTTGTGTGTGTTTAATGAAGTTACAACGAAAATTGTGCATTTTATAGACAAATGATGACTTGACCAGAGCCAATGCGGTGTATGTTTACCTCAAATGAATCAACGAGCTGGCTTATCTAAGTAATAAGCATTTAAGTATTTAAGGGACTTGGAATAAAATGCAGTTTTTTCACAGATTGTCCCTTCCACGAAATACTTCTTAAAGGTGTGACGTCAATTAGGGAAGTAACCAACTACTTCGATAGCCAAGCGACATTCAGCGTACTTTAAAAACTGCTCACGGAGAGCCGAACCTCCATCACAGTTAAGTCAAAATATTTTCTGCTGCATGTGAGCTCGGCAAACATTGGGCAAAAACTCGCACAGGCGGAATTGCATGATCCTTCTAGTCCAGAGTGGATCGGCGGCCATCAAGTAAGCTATTTTTGCTTGCAAAGCTGCAGCTCACGCTTTACGGAGATCACTGTCCGAACGGAATCACGTAGTGAGACTTGATTGAGAAGGTGAAATCACACCAACACTATGTATCACTAAGCTTTCGCGAGACTTTAATAGAAGTACCTTGGCTCTCGCCTTATATCCAGCCTAGCAGAACTCTCGGTGATTTATCATTCCAAATCACATGGTATCACAAAGAACATCCTCTATAATATCCTATTTAGATGGACTTGCAAAAAAAAACCAAACTAAACAAAGTCAACTCTACCACGACAATAATGTTCCGTCATGTTCACTAAACAATTATTTCAATTGGCTCGAGAGCTAGTTAACGCTATTTTGCTTAATTTCAAGCAAACAAAAAAGAAATGTATTCCCGGAAATTTACAAAGTCCAAAGCTAATTGCTTGCTTACAACAATTTTAGCTGTAATTTACAGCCTGCGAAGTAATTATCGGAGATAAAAATTCTCGATTTATTTTATTTAAGGCTAATTAACAAGAGA
>NW_023458561.1:38340843-38402456 GCF_013731165.1 Rhagoletis pomonella
AATTTGGACCGAATTTGTTATATTTTTTACGAATATTAAAAAAGCACCAGCATCTCCTAACAATTAAATGAATAACGAACTTTCGACCGCCGAGCAAGAAACAGTAATTTTTTTTAATTTGAATCGGCATACCAACAATAAAATTTTGTCTGCATTCAAAGTCCATTAAATCCTCCAATAAAAAATTTGGTGCTTTTTTCGAGAAAAAACGCGACTTTTCTCGGATTTTAGTGCTTTTTCAAATTGAAAACTTAGGGGTTGCCTTCGCTCACTTGCTGCTATAACAGAAAATATTCGAGTCCAGACACCATGCGCTAAGAGATCTGCACCTTTTCTCATCAATCGGCTCGTGTGGTTACCGAAGCGCTGCCTTCGCGACTAGACTTTAAGATAAAAAATAATTTCTGGTGCACTGTAATGTACACACATTATCGCCATAAGTGTTGGTAGATATGTTTATAAATTTGTTTTCAACACGAATAATTGCATTTGCCAACTTTTCGTACAGTTTATAAATTCCGTATGCACTTTTAGTTGTAATTAAATTTGTTGTTGTTATTTTTCAAATACATCTTTTCGGCTGTTGTTTTTTCGCTTTTATTTTTTAATTAGCTGCCTGTTGCGAATAACACTGTGCGGCAATTTTATGACAATTCAAACCAGCCGGACTTTGCTAATATTTTCTGAAAATATGTCCCGGCCTAAGTAATTTTCAAAAAATCGAAAAAATGTTTAAAGTAAATGTCTGAGCGAAATTGAGGTTAAGACATATATACTAAAATTTCATGGGAAATATTTTCGTAGAATATTTAACCCATTAGCTCCCGCCTGAAAAAGTCCTTTTGATGCCTCGCACCCTGCAAACAGCAAATTTGAAAGTTCGTTAGAGGATTGATATATTCTAGAAAATTATTCTTTGGAAGATTTTACTATGGGTCTTCTCAGGCAAAAAAATTATGCGACCAACGTAAAAGTCTCTAAAAAATGTAAGTAAAAAATCGCCAAAAAAACTTGGGTTTTTTACAAAAAAATTTTTTAAAATTGTATATATTTGGCTGTTGTTCCTTCTTGGCATAGAGATTTTTTGTTTGAATTTGTCTGAGAAGACTCCTTGTAAATTTTTCCGAAGAATAATTTTGTAGAATATACCAAAATTCTAACGACCTTCCAAATTTCCTTTTTGCGAGGTTTCTTTAAGGGTCAAAACGACCCTTTCAGACGAGAGCTAATGAGTTAAAATGTTTTACGAAACTATTTCCCAGGAAATGTTACTATATACGTATTAACCTTTAATTTCCCTCAGATATTTATTTTAACAATTTTTCGCCTTTTTTTTTGAAAACTATGCAGGCCGAGACATGAAAACTTTAGTAGGTTATAAAATATGTAAGTAGTTTTTAAGCAAAAAACAGAACCTACCGGTACCGGTAATTTTTTCATAATCCAATGATCTGATCTAAACCAAATTAGTATGGGACCCACCTGTGAGACACTACCTTTCCGATAGAAAAAGAATTATCGAAATCGGTTACCAAAGTATGCGGTAAAATACATAAAAAAAAAAATAATAATTCCGACGAATTAATAACCTTCTCCTTTTTTTGAAGTCGGTTAAAAAAGAGCTAAGTTTTGCATATCCATTGAATGTTTTACTACTGGATGGGTATACTTTCAGAAAATGTTAACAAAGTCCGGGCTGGTTTCGGCTGTCGCACAGTGTAATTATTTGTTGTTTTGCTGTTGTAGTGTTTTTTTTTTGTATATCAGATTTGTTTCATCGCCATACTTTCTGTGCGGTGCTGTCACTTGTCACCTTGTTTCGTTTTTCTTTGTTTCTTTTCTTCCTCGCTAACAAATGCCAACATTTTGTTGTTATCTGCCGTTTTTAACCGACTTCACAAAAATAGGAGAAGGTTATCAATTCGTCGGAATATTTTTTTGTTGTTGTTGTTTTTTTATGTATGTTGCTGCATAACTTTGAACCACGTTAGCCGATTCCTATGATTCTTTTTTTAAAGGAAAGATGTTACCCCACCGGTCGTCCCATACTAATTTGGTTTAGATCCGATAATTGGATCATAAAGAAATTAAGGATAATCTTAAATTTGTATATAAGAATTGCAGTCGGTTTTGTTTTTTTGCTTGAAAATTACTTGTGCAATTTCTTTTGCTTTTTCTTATTCCTCATTGTTTTGATTTTTGTTTTTGTGATGTTTACGATTACCAATTGGTAGTCACCTATTTAATTAGCCTTACATGTAATTCACTGATTGGCCTATCGGAAGTGAAAAGTGTCGGAAAATGTTAATTTGGCATGTACAGGTATGTTCGTTTATGCAAGTACCTACGCATAAATATGTATGGGTATTAGACCGTGTCCCAAAAGAAGTTTAATTTTTGTTGCAACCGATTTTATTTAAACGCTCACTATGAGAGTATTTCAAAGCGTAACATATTTTTCGGCACCCTGTTAAATCAGCTAAATCAGTTTTTTCTATAATTCATTTAATGCCCGATTTCTTTAAAAAACTACACATTATGTATATACCCTGTTTCAATCTAATGCACACACATGTGCATATACATAACTACATACATATGGGACATGAGTTTAGTAGGAAACTGTAAAGATTGCCGGTCTGCCATAATTCTCCACTAATCACTGTGTCTATCCGATTATCTCACACAATTTTTGGTTTGGGTACATCGTTTTTTATGCCGCGATTAAACCTACGAAACTATTTGACGTGGCATAGCTACATAAATATGTAAAAAATAAAAACTATGCACATTAAAAAAATAACGTCGGTATGTTTATGTTAAGTTGTTTTTCTTATGCCATGAAAAAAAGAGCAAAACAAGAAGTTGTGACAAGCGCCACACAGTGGGCCAAAATCTCTTGAGACTATATTCATATCAAAAATATGAAAATATATGTATACACATGCGTGTATGTATGTATGTACCAAAGCTGAGTTTTTAAACTTGAAAGTCAAATACTTTTTAACAAAAATTTAAAAAAAAAACATATAAGTACATATGTATGTATATTTTCGAAGCCAAAATAAAGTGTTCAAGCTGACCATTTTGTTATAATAAAATACAATATAGAAATAAAAAAACTTATAAAAGCTACTCAAATCGGAAGTATTTTTGCTGTAGTTATCTTTTAAACAAATTTAAACAATTAAAAATTTTGTAAATCAAAATTATTTTGCATCACTAATCCACCAGGGCCCGAAAAACCCGTCAAATATTTTTATTTTTAGATCATTTCAAAATCGTAGTTTTGTGATTTTTTTCAATTAAAAATAATCGTTATTTTGGATTTTTCTTTTTGTCGATAATTTTTAATCGTTATAAAGCAGACTGCAATTTTATGGCCGATTAAAATCTTTCTGATCTAGAAAATTAAATCCGAAAATAGCTGTTATGGAATGATTGGAAAAATAAAAATTAAAAAAAAAACGATTCTTTTTGAATGAAAAAATTTCAATTTTAACGGTTTCCAATGAAAATAAAATATAAATTAAATAAAATGACTTAGACATTTTAAAATTTAAATGTTTTTCTTAATAATCTTATTAAAATACATATGTTCAAAATAAATAAATATTTAAAATCTTGTACAATACTATTTTAAAATCGGAGTAATTGAAATTTTGGAAAATATTTGTATTTAATTGAGTATTTTAAATCAGAAAATTTTACAATAAAAATTATAACAAAGTTATTTTCAAATTTTGTTGATGCCCAAATTAAATTAAATCATTACTCTTGTTTTTTTTTAGGTTAGTTATGTATCTATATCGTCGTTTAAAGTACAAAACCGCGTATCAACAAAATGCAAAACCGCGTAAGTGAGGTTGCATAAATTATTTTCTAGAGAGTAAAAACACTTAAATTTCAAAACGGTTCTCTTCTTATAAAGCAATCGCATTTCTGGCTAGTATATTTCAGGACGAATGGATAAGGATTGAGCCAAGAGCTTGTGTGAGCAAATCCAATTTTTGGCAGCCAATGTCAGTTACGCGGTTTTGTACTTTAAACGACGATATGTAGATAATAATCTTAAAGCCAATGAAAACTGTTTATAATTAAAGCAATTTTTTTATAATCTTTAAACCAATAAATATCTGGAAAATAGTTTAAATATTTTTAATGAAAAAATTCGAAAATAAAAAATTTCGATTTTTTTTCAACTTAATCTTTAGTATAATTTTTCTTAAATAATTTTTTAAATACAATTTTTGTAGAATAAAATGAATTTTATCATAAAAATTCGGGGAAGTGGTACGCGCTACCATTCCGCAGGACCTGGGTTCAAGCCCGGTTCAACCCAGCATCAAAAAAATAAAGCAAAAAAGGTTTTTCAAATAGCCGTCGCCCCTCGGCAGGCAAAGGCCAACATCCAAGCTTCTCATAGAAAAATAAATACAATCGCCGTTCGGGGTCTGCGTAAAATTGTAGGTCCCTCCCCTTTGTGCCAAGGCGCACACCACAAATCGGAGAAGAAGCTCGGCCAAACATTAACGTATGTGTAAGCGCAATCTATTATTATTATTATAAACATATTTTGGTAGTAATTAAACGAAAATCGAAAGAAAATTTAATGTATAATTTGTTCATTTATTTTATATCAACGCATTTTGTAATCAATTGTATTGGACTTTTTAGGAAATTTCAGTTTTTAATTATCAGCCTAGGGATTTTCCTTTAATTTTTTCTTTACATACATATCGTTAGATACCTGGACATACAAGGGCCCTAGCCAACACTTTTTCGAAACTGCGTTTTTCACAGATTTTGGTAGGATATATTAAAATACGCCTTTAATACAAATTTTAAATTTTAGTATTTTAAGGCCTTTGTCCCACTGTGGATACTTTTCGTTTTTTTCTTTTGTAAGGCATTGCGGTTCTATTAATTCGCATCAACAAAATCAACTTATGTATGTACATTAAAGTGGTCCAAAAATGTATGTAAAAAAATAAGGTCGCATTTTTAATGCCGCCAGCCCCTAGGATTGTTCTATACCAAAAAAAAAAAAAAATTATACCCCTATTTTTTTATTTTGAAAAAAAAAAAAAATTAGGTTGTGCTCAAAGCGCTCAAAGTTTTCAATGAATTTTATATGGGGAAAAAACAACTTTTCGTAGAAATAGTGTAGAATTCTTGAAAATCAATATTTTTCGATCGGAAAACTTTGCTTATCTTCAGGAGATTCCCGGTAATAATACCCAATTGTTACTTTAACAATTTTTTCATGGTGACTATATTTTATGGGTGCTTGAAAATGCAATGGGGGGACCAATAAAAAATCTTTAATCATTACAAATGGTTAAATAAACAATTGGATATCAATATTTGAAGTCTCCTGAAGAGCCTCGGTTTTACGATTGAAAAATATTGATTTTCAAGAGTTTTATGCCATATTTTTACGAAAAATTGTTTTTTCTCCATATAAAATACATGGAAAACTTTGAGCGCTGTGAGCACTCCCTAAATATTTTTTGATTTCAAAATAAAAAAATAGGGGTATATTTATTTTCGGTTCAGAACAATCCTAGGGGGTGGCGGCATTAAAATTCCGACTTTATTATTTTGGACCACTCTAATGTACATACATATGTATGTACATATATAAATACCCTGCAAACCATTTCTTCATAGTATTCTGAACTGTAGAGAAATTTTAAATAATTCGTAAAGATCTCATCAGATTTTTTGCCGATTTTTCTAAAATGAAATAAGCTGTGCTCACTTCGATTCTTTTATGAAATTTACAATGTGAAGAGTTTCTTGCAGAATTTTTTTTTTATATTTGTCTTTTTTTTGTACAGAAATTTCTTAACGAGTTCGTGTCAACCACTTTAAACTCTCTGTCAACTCTTTAAAATTTCGTTAAGATTTCGGGAACTTTGGTTTGCAGGGTATGTATACCGCTATAAAGATGTAAACGTGTTTAAATTCAGGTATTTATTTGATTTTATTTTCGTACCCATTGAAATTATTTTTATCCTCCGATTCAAATCGCATGGCCATCGTACATTTTGTTTCTATTTAGTTGTTGCTATGGTGAAAAAGAAAATATTTATTATTTTATTTATTTTCCTTGTTTTCATGCATTTCCTACACTCACCTTACTTACACACTTTATCTACTAATGCATTTCTTTTTTCTTTTTTTTCTTCTTTTTGCAGGTAAATAAGCCAAACCATACAGAGCAAAAACAAAAAAGTATTTGATTTTATTTTTGTGCGCTTGAGAGCAATAAGGAAAAATTGTTTAAATGTAGCCAAGCAAGCAACTCACAATCAGACAATTAGTACATTCGTGTAGATATTTGAAGGTAAATATTTATGTATATTTATGCGAATGCTTTTGGTTCGCACTAAACTGGCAATTTTTCTTAGACAGGAAAATACATATGTACATAAATTTATATTCAAACAAACCGTAATGAAAAAAATTATGACTGCGCCAAAAATAGCAGCGGTAATATTAAGAGAATAATCGCGACTTGATTTACGTTGCCACTTTTGTTTTGGATTTTTTATTCATTTGTTGATTTCTTTATGATGTCGTCGCTGTCGCCTCAACTAAACTGATTACTTGTAGGCATACTTTGGTGCATATTTGTATCTCTGTGCTCGTTGGTCTAAAATACTTAGCCTCTTGCGCGTCTGCGCTGAGCTGCTGTCAAGCGCATCAAGAGGAACAACAATTTTTTGCTTGACACACATTTTGTTTTTGTTTTCGTTTTTACTTTTATACTTTTCGCCTTTTTCTGCTTGTTTTCTCATTTAGTATCTTTTCCGTTGCAATCATATGCTGCGGCTGGATTCACCGGTTGCATTATTAGCTGGCTGGCTAGTTGGTTGGCTGGCTGGCTGACTGACTGGCTTTGTGCCTGCTGAGACTACTGTCTGCAGGCTACAGGTTGCCTGCCTGCCTGCCTGTTGCTGTTGATTGCTCTGTGGATGAGGATTCCGCGTAATCATCTGCAGCAGCTGCAGCAAAATGTTGTTTATACAGACAAAGAGTTTACTTTCACTATGCCGTTGAAATCTCACTTACTGACATACCTGCAAACATATCTACACACAGCTGTTGCAGTGGCTAATAAGTAGATAGATAATGTTTTGTGACTTTACTGCAAAAAAAAAAACTACTACATATAACTTGTTCAAAAATGCTATGCATTAAATTGCACTGCGTTGATTTATTTGCATTTTGGAATTATAACTTAAAATTTTTTTTTATTTTTTCATAAAGCAAATTGCTATTTTTTGAGTTTTCATTTCATGATTTTGGTGATTTTGCCAAAGTTATGTCCATTGCGGAAGTGACCCCAAATTGTTCACGTCATCAGCAATTATGTGTGATTTTCGATTTATTACTTTTAGTGTTTTCGTGCGCTACTTTTATCGATTTTGAAGGGAATACAATTTTTTGGTTTATACTTCAGTTAATTTTTTTTTACTTCAGTATCGGCTTTTAAGTTAAATCAGGAAGAAATCACAAAAACTGATAGTTTAATTTATTTGTCATCTACAGAGTTTTGATTGAACTGTGGGCTGCAATGAAGAAAATATGTAACTATTTTTTTTTATTTATTTTTTAATACTTTTACTTTTCTACTACTATTACGAATGGATAGGCACACAAGTACGCAAAGTTTCAAAGTTATTTAAAAAAGTGGTTTGTTGGAATGCCTGAAAATGTTTTTATAAAAGTACTAATGGCGGCAGAATAGACATAGTAGTAGTAGTAGAGCCCTTAATTCGTTAATGGATGGTGTCACGCGAAATGCAGGACCAAAAGATTCGGAATGCTGCTTTTGTTGTTGTAGCGACACTACTAACTACGGTTAGTCTATCAGACATTGGCAACGAGCTTAAAAAAAGGCAGGCAAAGAGAGCGCTCCGTTTCGTCGGGGTCGGGCCAAAGGGAAAGGGAAGGGGTATTAACTGAGTAGGTTTACGGGAGCAAGTGAAGATGTGGTTGGTGTCGTGTGGTGCGCCTTCACAAGCCGAAAATGGGTTGGGTATGTCGAGGTCGAGTCTGAATAAGCAGAAGCTTAACCTGCTGCAGTATCCCGACCAAACTTACTCGGCTCTCTCGCGGCAGTTGAAGCTCATCATCTGCGACTGCCTATGGTGGAACTCTGAGCGTTGGTAAAATTGATGATTTTCTCTCGATCAATAACTTTTATCGGCGGTCTATGCAACGTGGAGTGGGTGAAGTGGTGGTACGATGTATGTTTAGATCTCGTCGGTGAATTCGTAGAGATGTCTTCTGGCATATCTAGGAGGTGGTCATGCTTCCAGCTAGTGTCTGTTCGGGTGTTCGCTATGGTAGCAGTCGAGCAGGAATTCCTGGAGATTAGTAATTCAATTTCATTGTACATATGTAAATCCGGAATTGATGGACCAAAACTGTATGTGAATTTATGTCTAGTTTTTATGTGGTTAAAATACGATGTAGCCTTTAAATTGCTAAAAATGTATGCCCAATTTATGACCAAAGATTTATATCGTTTTTAACTTACAAAAATATTTTTCTCAGTTTTTAAGCCATAAATTTATGGCCAGTTTTCAAATACTAAAAAAAGTATATCCAAGTTTTAAATTAAAACTAAAAATTTATTTCCAGTTTTTAAATAATTGCAAACATATATTCAGCTTTTGGATTGCCAAACAATTTATATTCAGTTTTTAAATGACGAAATTGTATGCCTAGCTTTAAAACCAAATTTTTTTTTTAGTTTTTAACTTACTAAAATTTACGTCTGCTTTTTAAACGACCAAAAAATAAATGTCCAGCTTTTGTAGTAAAAAAAAGATTAAGATTTTGTCGAGTTTGAAATTAACTAAAAATGGCTAAAAATGTGTGGTATGTAGTTAGTTTTAAAATTACAAAAAAAAAAATATATATTTTCGGTTTATGTAGATCAAAAAATTTGGGCAACTTTTGTGAATGGCCAAAAAATTATGTTTCGCTTTACAATTCCCCAAAGTTTATGTCTTTTTTGTTTACATTTAAAAAAATGTGGTCCTGTTTTTATATTACCAAATCTTATGTTTTTAAACTACCAAGAATTTATGACTAATTTTTAAATAGTCAAGAATTTTATGTCCAGCCTTTAAATTGCCAAAAATTTATATCTGATTTTTAAATACCCAAAGCTTTCGTGTTCAGTTTTTGTTTTCAAGTGTTCATTTAATCCAATTTTCTTTTTTTTTGCTTTTTAATTTTAATAAAATCTTGTTAACAACAATGTACAGTGTTCTGCTATAATCTTCAGACATTCTTTGGTAGCCACATGATATCTACAGCTATGTGGTTGTTTTTTAACTCCGCCCCGCTTCATAGAGCAGCAACTGGCTTTTAACAAAAGCTGTTACTTTGGTTATTTACTATTGTTGCTCTTTGCTAATATTATCTTGAAGATGCTTTTTCTTGTTTTTTTTTTCGTTCCAACAACACTTGATGTTAACACTCTATTAGCCCCTTTGGCCATCACTGTTGCTCATACGGTTGCTGTTGTATCTATCCATTTCTTAGCAAAGGCTGCAATTGTTGCCGAATCTTGTTGAATGTGGTGAAATGAGCAAACATTTACAAACAACAACAACAACAACTACTACTGCAGCCATAACACATACATACATACGCACATGCAAGTGAATTAACTAAACTGTCAACAGCTGGTTAATTTGTGTTTTATGGTTGGTTACAGCAGCAGCTCATTGCATTGCGATTACATTACATTCTTCCATTGCCTTTGGGCATTTTTGTGTAAAACACAACAAGTGGCAACAACAACAAGCAACAACATATTTGTAGTGAATTTCTTGTTTACCTTTGGTGATTTATCAAATGTCTACATAAACAAATGTGTAGACAAGCGTACAACCAAATCAAACATGCAACGCTTGCTCAATGTGTAGCTATTGGGCTATTGGCTGAGTTGTGGGGGGAAAAGAAGGGGAAATGCGTCGCGTAGACAGCCGTTGAATAATTTGCAGCATCCAAACTAAAAAAAAAAAAATCTGCATGAAGATACCAAAGCATTAGACAATTGTTGAGCGCGTCTGCAATTGATGACAATTGCGATTCGCATGTCACCGGTAAAAACAACAGCTATGTACTTAAATAGTAAGGCAAAAAATTGCTACGAGACAAACACGAAAATTAACTAGAAAATTTGTAGTATTTAAGTCGCACACGCAAAAAAAAAAAAAAAAAAAAAAGAAAAAAATGTCAGTGATATCGCTTAATGCCAGTCGGCTCTGTCTGTCTATCCTGCGAACGCGCTTTTGGTATTGGCAAACTGTGGTGTGTAGTGCTTACTCACAGTCGAGAAATTAATACTACATACATATGTATGTATGCGCAAACCTAAATACCGAGTTGCTAATTTTTTGCCATAAACACCAGTTTGTGTTAAATAGTTTGTTTTTATTATTATGTTTTTTTTTTTTTGTATTTTTTCTTAACATTAATGATTAGACAATTTACCTATTTGCGCATTTGCCCGTTTAAGACATAATCACATAATCAATTTCATATGCAAAATAGACGCCATTCACACAATCATTCATACCCACCACCAACACCGCCAGCACCATCATCATCACCGGTGCCGCGTCGGCGCCACCGCTCCTCCTAATGTACTAGGTGGGTAGCATTTTTTGGCTCGTTTCACTTACAGTATGACGACAAAGTAATTGTTTTCGCCAAATTTTTTTTTTTTTAATTTTTTGCCATTATTTTTTCTGCTATTATCACCCTTGCTGTTTTTTTTTTGACGATGACGCGTTTGATTTTGTCACATATTTGCATGCAGGAAGAAATATTTAAGTATGGCGATTTCAACACGCACATTCGCGATAGCTAGTAGCTGGTTTTGTTGTAGGTTTGGTTGTTGCTGCGGTCGTGTATTTTTTTTTGCGAAAACTTACAATGTCGCAAAAATAATTTAATATACAATAGAGGCTTGTTGATTAGCACACTTTTGCATTCAATAATATCGTTGGCTGTAATTTATGTTAAAAAAAAGTAAGAAAGTCTAAGTTCGGGCGGAGCCGAACATTAAATACTCGGCGCAAGTATTAAATATGTATATGTTTTTCACCTTTCCGAAAACTCCCGCTACATGCTGTTTTTACTCCCATTTTTAAACATCTTTGATAGAGCGTTCAGTTAGATATAATGAGATTAACTTATATAGTCATATGTGGGCGGTGCCACTCCCATTTTCCGAAATTCCAAACAATGTTACCTCTTTTCAAGGAATTGTTGTTAGTATCAGTTTTGAGTAAATTAGCGTCCTTAAATTTCGAAATATCCCAGTTTAAAACATTTTTGAAATTTACCGTTATATGAAAAGTGGCCGTAATTTTAGTCCGATTTGAATAATTTTCAATGTTTTGCTTTTATGTGGCAAGAACAATAACCATACCGAGTTTGGTACAAATTCGTAGAACATATATGTGATCATAAGTGGGCGGTGCCACGCCCATTTTCCAAAATGTTACCATAAACGTATTTCTTGGTAAAGAATTGTTGCAAACATAAATTTTGAATGAATTAGCTTTATCGAAGATTTCGTATTTCTTTAAATTACCGTTCTATGGGAGGTAGGCGTGGTTATTGCCCGATTTTGAAAATTCTCAGCCATTTGGTATGCTGTAGCAAGGCCAAGAACTGTGCCGAGAAATTGTGGAGCGGTTACCAATATATAGACATGTAATCATAAGTTACCGTGTGCACAGACGGAAGGACGGACATAAAAATTTCGTAAATTTGTTATAAAAATATAGTTCATTCTATAATATAAACCCTTTCAATAAAAGTTTCAAACTTTGTCTACAATTAAGAAAATGGTGCTAAATTTTCGGTAAAATGTCAAACTTTCTTGGCAGAATTTTTAGAAAATTTTTTAGTATGCAATTTTTTTTTATAACACATTAAATTTGAGTTTATTAATGTGATGGTTTGTAGTTGCTAAAAAACCTCCTAATTTTTTATCATTTTTCGGCTGGAAGTATTGTGCGTTTTCTTCTATATAAAAAATTTCTTTGTATGGCAGAAAGTGCTTGGCGCACAACTTAAAACCCGCATGCCGAACCATTTCCTAAATATTTTTACCAAATTTTTGCAATTTCGCTGAAAATTTGGCAAATTTTTCTAAATTTGGACAAAGGTTAAAACTTATATTTATATGGTTTATTATTTAGAATTAATTATATCTTTAAAAGAAATGAACCAAAATTTTTTGCATGAACTGAACTCCACTGTAATGATCAAGCGCCTTAACTGAAACGAAGATGCCTCGTCGTATACGCAACTTTTTATATGTTTTACACAAAAGGTATCACAATCAAATTAGGACTCTGCTTGCAATCAAAGTTTGGGACCGACGGTTCGAAAAATATCCACGTCCAAATAATTTAGTCACTACCGTATCTGTGGTGAAGAAAGACGCTTTAATATAGTTGACGGCGAAAAAAGACGCGTTAACTTATTTGACTGTCTTAGATATTTTCGCGGTCAACTATGTATGCGGTATATAAATTCGGCAAAGAGTTTTTGGGAATGAGCGTCATTTCTCGCCGAAGTTTTTTTATGCGTCTGTTTTCGTATTTTTTTTTTTTCACGCGTAATTCTTTTTTTTCCACGCGTTCCTCTTTCCTTGAAAACCCATAACTTTGCAAAAAAATGACCGATTGGGGCCGTTATTTTTTGTTAAGTTTTCTTTTTCAAAGCACTTTTATAATATAACCATAAAAAAAAAGGTCTATACAATTTTCAAATTTTTAGTATGTGTTGATTTCCAAAAAAAGATACACTGTTCGGTTTACTTGAAATTTTTCTAAAAAGCTGTCACTTATTCCACAAGTTTTCAACCTAGTCCTACAATAGGATAGCAATAGGATATCATTTTTTCGAATTTTTAAAGTTCGTAAAAATTTCACGCCTTTTAATCGATTACTTAAAAATATTTTGCGTATGCAGTTTTGCAGGCCATTCATTTTTAGTAAATATAATAAACCGCAAGTTCGAAGTAGCTGAGACCAGCCGTTAATTTTTTGCATTTTTTCAAACATATCTGTTTGCTTTAGGAACATTTCTGCATAAAAAATAAAAAAATTAAGAAAAAATAAAATTTTTGGAGAAATTTAAAAAAAATTTTAATTTTCAAAAAAAATTTAAAAAATCAACGATTAACTCCAGCTAACTCAAACGTTCACTTTGTTATACTAAAATTGAATAGGCTATAAGACTGCATTCTTTATATGAAATCTAATTAAAAAGGGTGAAACTTTTACGAGTTCTTACCCCATTATCGGACAAAGCTCAAAAGTTGCGAAATGAGTGAAAGTTTTTTTTTTTGGAAAAATTTTATTCAAAAAAATTTTAAATTTGAAAATGTTCTTTCTATTTTATATTCCAAAAGTGTTTTGAAAAAGAATAATTAAACAAAAAAAAAAACGGTCCGAATCGGTCTATTTTACGCCAAGCTATCTCGAAAACGGCTGGACAAGGAAAAAATTAGGTAGGCCTCCGTCAACTGGTACTCAACTGATTACATAAAAAACATATAAAAAAGGGAGGTGCAAAAGCCAAATAGTGTCCAATTTGGCGCGGAATGCCCCATACATGTACATACATTGGTATGTATGCAAATGCATTTAGTACATACATTCTAAAATTGTCTACACCTATTTGACCTTGCCACGCTCCAAAACACAATACAACTTTGTCCATGCATATGAACTCTATACAAATAAACAGCTATATTTACTTACATAAATACATAGTATGTACATACATATGTATGTGTACATATACTGTAACTGCTGCAAACCCTTCATTGATACAATTACGACTTAAACAACTTCCAACGCGCGCAAAGTTTTTCAATTAAATTTTTACCATTTTTGTCATGTTTTCAATTTATTTTTATCGATATATATATATATTTTTTTTAATTGTATTTTATTTTATTTTTTTTTTAATTTTTATTTGCCAAGTTAACTGTATCTAATTTTACCGTGGCGGCAGAAAAAATGTCCCAAAGTTGTATGGGGCGTGTAGAGGCGGATTCTACAGCAATTAAAGTCTAGGACGTTCATTCGTGTGGCTTTATAGCGACAAAAGTGCATACATACATCCGTTTATTTATATAAAAAACTTAACAACATGTACATATGTGTGTATATGTGTATATGCATGTGTGCAATGCACTTTTCAAAACCATTCACACACGTACAAATATGGACTCGGTTAGCTGCTGGCATCGCGGCGTATTTGCACATTCTAACTCTTTGCTATAGTTATGGTCGTTGCACGTTACAACAAATAGACAACTATAGCATAGCACATATTCACTCACACACATACATATGTATGTATGTATGTATGTACATGCATATAAGTACATTCGCATTTACCTGCGCGCGATTTCGATCACTGACTGCAACATTTCATTAAATTGCAATTATTTTGCAATATTTTGTTTGCTGCTGTAGCGCTCTATAGCAGCGGCAGCCGTAGCAGTTTGTTGTTACAGCCGCAAATTCTGTGTTACTAGCGTATGGCAATGCAAAGCAAAGCAAAGCAAAACAAAAAATATAAAATACCGAGAAAAAATCACAATAAAAAAGCGCGAAATGCACCAAAACTCCTTTCACTTTTGTGAGCTGCAGGCAACCAGCAAGCAGCAAGCAGTAACTACTAGCTAGTAAGCCAAGTCAGACCACTAAACTAATACTTAGGTGTGTATGACCGCAGCTGAGGTGCACAACCACAAATGCGCCAGTGTGCAATAATCGCATATAGCCATACAAATGTATGTATGTATGTATGTATGGATGTATGTATGCATGTAAATGCAAAACACCTATTTATACCCAGTCGACAAAAGTTTAAACACTAGCTAACTTGATTTGAATTAAGAAGTTTCGGCTACCAAAAAGTTGCCATTCACAATGGGCTTACGTAAACTGACTCAACTCAAACAATTTTTTACTAGCAAACACCCGCCGTACTTCACTGCGCCTTAAAAGTATTTTTGTGTTGTTACTCCCTCCCAAAACTCGTATGACCTAATGCGTGTAAAATATAATAGATTTAAAGAGTTTTATAAAGTGAGATTTTCAAGCAAATTTTCGATTTATGATGAGGCATCCATTATTTTTTATTAATGTTTGTGTTGGTGAATATGTTGCCGGAAGTATTTGGAAAGAAGGGAATGTATCGGTTTTCTCCTATAAATTTAATTTATAATCTTCTAAATTGAGTCTACATTTAGCGCACTTTCTTCGAATGTATACTAATTGAATATCTACAATTTTCGGAAATGTTTTACAGTAAACTTTCTTGAAACATCTTTAGTTCAATACCCGTATTGTAATATTTCATTTATTTAACAATTCAAATGAATAAAATTTTTCAAACAGGAGGCAAACTTCCCTAAAAATTTCTTCGGCAGTAAAATTTCCTAATCTCTTTAGTTTGATACCCATCTTTGAATATTTAATTTACCTAATCAACTAAAAAAAAAAAATCAAGATGTGAACACTGGTTTGAGTCACTGTATGTTCCTTCGGGATAGAAGTATGACAATATTCATATCTACATAGACGCAATTTACACCTGAATTTGGTCTGGAATTTCCTGCAATGCAAAAAAAAGCAGAGCCAAGTTAGCTAAATCACGATCCTCCAACATAGGGTTACCAGATTTTTATTCAAAACTCTACAGTCCGGTTCTAAATATGTATTTGCATTTCACTTTCGAACTAAAGTTTTTTCCTTATTTTTGCTATTGCTGAGTGCAAGTATCACATTTCAACGGCAAACACCGCTGGCGCTACGCGACGTGGGGTCACATCACCGAAAATCGCCAAATCGCCAAATCGCTTGTGACAGACAGCCATGGACACCGTCACCATCGCCATTCCCATCAGAAGACACAAAAATTATGTTTATTATGGCAGCTAACAACTGCCGGTTAGTTGTTGGTTGCTTGCCAGCGAGGTGCTGCTTCGTGCTGCTGCTGCAGCGCCGCTTGCCATTCATTGTCTGCGCTTGCGCATACCAATGCGGCGAATTGTGTAACCAAAAGTGAAAAACTGGCATACAAACTGACATACAGCTCGATTGCGAGCGAGTGCACCGAGTTTTTTTTTTGGGAAATCAGGGAGTCAGGCAGTCGGCCAGAAAGTCAGTGTGACAGCCATTCAGGCAGGCGGCAAGCAGACAAGCAGCCAGCAAGGCACCCCACGAAAATCCAGCATTTCGGTGGCACGTTTTTGTGTGCTTTTTTTTAGCAAATTTTTTGTTTCTTTTTTCTGCACGCTGCTGCATTTGATATTTATTCGTGGACTATTAGTGACATTAGACAACAACAACAATAAAAACAACAGCAAGAACCACGCTTGCATTGTAATCATGTGCGGTGCTGCAGCGCGATGCTGCAGCTCTGGCGTTCATTGCCTTTGGCCAATTACAAAAATGATGACGTCGTTGTTGCATGTGTTGCCAGCTTCTTCGTCTTCACACACAACTCGTCACTGTATTGTTTTTTTGTTTTGTTGGCTGCAACACCGGCGCGCTGGCCAAACATCAGCTCCAAGCATTTTTGGAAAGAAAGTGTAAGACGCTCGCGCTATGTCGCGCTTCACCGGCGGCGTGCGGCTGTTGACAGTTGCACGTACATACGTACATATGTATGTATGTATGTATTTATGTACATATGTATATGCGTGTGCTAATATGCGACTTGCAACACCGTAAATAATGCATAAAACGAAGAAGAAGAGTGTTTAGCGCATTTTTTACATTGTTGTTGTAGGCAGGCATTTTTATATGGCTTTAATTAATTTTTATAACGTTTTTTTTGTTGTTGATTTTTTGTTTGATATTTTTTTAATGCCTTGTTGGTTTATTTGCTAGTAAGTACTTTTCTGCATTTTTTGACTCAATTCAATTTTTTTTTATTTTTTTTTTTGTGTAATCGACGTCAACGTTGCGATGTTGAGTAATGCATTTCGTTATGTACATAACTATTTTACCATATGCATAGAAAGGTATGGTATGGCAATTATGGCGCAGGCAACCGCCCTGACTGCCACTAGCCGCGGCGAGGCGTCAGTACAACATTCCTATTAAGAAATGTTAAAAATGAATTAATTACAAATATTTGGCGGTATAGCGTCATGTAGTACACATTCGTATATGACGGCAAAAAAATTATAATTTAATTATTTTATTTTTTTTAATGCGCATTGCACGCGTACGTGCGTACATTTGATGACGACACTGTTGTTAAACAAGCGAATACAAAAAAAAAAAAAAAAAAGTTGCGAAAATTAACAACAAGAGTCAAGCCACCATTCATTCCATGGTGCATTCCTCGTAACGCAGTTATACAAATAATCGCACACGCTTGCATACAAACATACACGCACAGACGCTTGTTTTTGTGCGTACACCTGTTTCATCAGCAACTCTGCCCGTCGTCGTCTGGTCGCCGCCCCACATCCATCCTCTCTTTTGCACATTTGTACGCTGGTAGCCCAGTTGTTCAAATTAACGGAACGACAACACCATAACCGCATTTTTGGATGCCACTCACTTGGTGCGCTGGCCGCAAACGTCAATGGCCAAATATTTCTGTACCCATTGGTGGAAAAAATGGGGAAAAAACACACACGAATTGAATTTTTTTCTAAATGCCGCAAAAATTATTTATAAAAACTTGCGCTTGGTCACGGATCGCGCTTTAGCAGATTTCTGTAGAAGATTCGAAATACGATCTTAGCGCCAATGTTTTGCTTAGTTTTGCCCTCGCTCATAAAAAATGGTTGGCATTTTTTTTCTTGATATGCTAATATGCTATGAATAGACGAAACTTAAATTAAAACAAAACTAATTTTTTAACTGGAAAGTTTTTTTCTTTGAAAACTGCATGCAATACTTACGCTCCGAGAGATCTTTGCTCTTCCTATGCCTATCGAACCCAAAGTAGCATCTGTTGGCTGACATTATTTGTGTTGCTTTATACTCTAAAGCGGAAAATTCTGCGCCGGGAACCAAAATATCAACTCTAAATATTAATGTTTTTACTCATATAAATACAAATTATTCAAAAAAAAAAAAAAATACCTCGTCCAAATCAGTGGTTTAGTGCTTTTCAAGATTTGCGCGTTCAAAAAATCTCGTCCTTGCTTATTAGAGATGCACTGAACCGAGGAGCGGTAACCGGATAACCGCGAGCTTTAGCAAACGGGCGGGTCTGGTTCTTACAAAAATCGAAAAACGGTTCCGGAAAATCGAAAATCAATTCCAGAAGACCAGAAAAACGGTCCCAAAAGAACCAAAACTCAATTCCAAAAGAACAGGAAAACGTATGTAGATACACTTCGTTGTTTTTTTTTTGCTATCGACTCGGCTTGTATATGTATTATCGAATTCTGAGTTGAACTGCACAGCTTGTTTCTTTGAATTTAATGTTATACTAGTTTTCTTTCTTCGCTGACAACTGCGATTTGAATGAGTCAAAAGAACAGCGACAACATCGAAAAAATTATGTTTTCAAATGGAAACATTACTTTGTTTTAAAGTGGAAAACGCGTACTGAAATTTTATTTCATGTATTTTATTTTTTGTATAAAATTTTTATCCAAATTCCCGGCTTTCCTAGGAACCGGACTCGACAGAGTCGGTTCCTTACATACTCGGAACCGCACATCACGACGATGTATAGATTTACTTTGTTTTATGTGATTTTATTTTCTTATACAACCAACAGCCAGTGTAAGAAAATATATTTAAGTGTAAAATAATTTTTTATTTGAATTTATTACAGTGACGGAACAAAAGTATTGGCACAGCGTATTTTTCGCAATGTGTACAAAGATTTTATTCTAATTTAGTTTCGATATTTTTTATAAAAATATAGTTCATACTACAAAAAAAAAACACGAAAATAAAATCTCTAAACTTGGTGTAAAACTCAGGAAAATTCAATAAATTTGCATACTAATTTGCAACTTGCTATTCAGATTTTTTAGAAATATTCTAAGTATGCAGTTTTACAGCCAATTCAATTTTAGTATAACAAAGTGCAAGGTAGAAAATCGCTTGGATTTTTGGCAATTTTTTTCATGCAAGTTCTACCATACAAATATGTTCGAAAATTATTTTTTGTATGGAGCAAATCAGCAACACCTTCGACTAAAAAAATTACCAAAAAGTCAGCACGATTTTCTAGCAACTTCAAACTTGCACTTTGTTATACTAAACTTGAATGGGCTGTAAAACTGCATACTTATAATATTTCTAAAAAAAATCTCAACAGAAAGGTGCAAATTATTCAGCAAATTTATTGAATTTTCCTGAGTTTTGCACCAAGTTTAGAGATTTTATTTTCATGTTTATGAATTATGCCAATACTTTTGTTCGTCACTGTATGAAGACTGACAGAAGGGAAAAAATAATTTTTTACTTAAATTGTGAAACCGACAGTTAATTTTTTTTTATTTTGTTTTATTTTTCATACTGAATTTTATGCTATTTTGGTTTATATAATTTTCTCCTTTTAGTTCTTGATTTAATATTTTCACCAATTTTTTATACAAACAAATTTATTCGACTTTTTACACTGTTCAACTGGCGCTAATTTTTTCAGTTTTTGTTTTGTCTTGCAAATGCCTCCATATATAATTTTGCGCGTTCCAAAAAAATTACAAATTCTTAAATGCTAAATAACACTTGAAAAAACACACGATATTTATTTGCAAAAGAATATTTAAAAATTTTTATACAAAAAATAGACGAAATATTTGATTAATTTTTTTTCTGCTTAAATCCTGTATCATTATCGCACCTTGAGTTAACAAAGCTGAAAAAAAATCAAAGCAAAAGCTACCACAAAGTAGTACGCAAATACTCAAAAATCATCGATGGCTAACGCCAGTAGAGCAAACATACTCGTACGTACATACATATGTACATACATTCGTAAATATTTAGAATTTCGTTACGGTACAACTTGGTAGATCCGGTTGAACAAGTTCCATACAATTCCAATGATAATCAAAAAAAAAAAGAAAAATAAATAAAAATATATTGCAAATATTCCAATGCTTGCTTTGCATGCCACAAAATCCTATTAATCTTACAAGTGTGCTTAGCGGATAATAAAATGTGAGCGCCGCAGTAATTGGCAAATGAATAGAATGTATTATAAACGGATGATAGTTAATATATAAAAATATATAGAAGAAATAAAAAAATGCAAAAAATCAGGCTTGCAGCAAGGGAGTGACTTGTGCTTATTCGTATGCGGCCAAGGAGTGTCACTCTAACAGGATTTCAGAAAAGTGAAAAAAAAAAAAATTATATTTGTGTTTACACCACCGTAAAGAACATACATGTATCCATATATGTCTGGCACGAATAAATTTGAACTAATTTTACATATATATAATGCATTAAGCATTTTTTTCGAAACGAGCACTGAACTGGTTTTTAAAAGCTTAAATACTCAGTCAGATACCCAAAACCTTGCCGTGGAATGCGTTCATTTGGTTCAAAAGCTATTTTCCTGTAGATGAGCAGAGTTCTCATGGTTTCGAATTCGGTTGAAAATTACGGCCAAAATCGTCGTTTAAAAATTTCCGTATTTGTGTATAGTTGTTGTTGCAACCTGTTGAATTTGAGTTGGTTTCACTTCGTATTTCAAATTAAACTTTGTCATACAGATAAATGTGAAATAAATGATAACGATTAAGACAAAAAAATATGAACGAAAAACTGAAGATAAAGACGAAAATGAAAACAATGAGAAATGCATGAGAATTAAGGTAACTGAAAGGACAAGAAAATTCATTGATTTTTTTCGATAGGAATCGATATAAATTCAGTCATAAAAAATTTAGTTATCATCATTTAGTTATCAGAATCATCAAAGTTTATAGTTATCGAAATTTATAGAGTTATCCATGTTTATTGAGTTATCGAGCTCTAAAAATTTATGGAATTATCACAATTTGTCCAGTTGATGAATTTTAATTATTTATAGAGTTAACGAAATTTATCGAGTTATCGTAATGCATGGTGTTCTTTCAACTTATCGAGTTATCAAAATTTCAAGGTTATATAAGTTTATCGAGTTATCACCGCTTATCGAATTTGATTGTGTTACCAGAGTGTTACGACTTATACAAATTTGTTGATAGTGTCGAAAAATATGGAGCTATCAAAATTACGAGTTATCGGAACTTATAGAGGTATTCCAAATTTATCGGGTTATCGATTTATATCGAGATATATACATTTTTGACATATCGAAATTAGTCGAGCGATGTAAAGACAAAGTGGTGAAGGACTTGGCTTCACTTGGCATTTCCAATTGGCGTCAGTTGGCATAGAAGAGAAACGACTGGCGTGCTTTGTTGAACTCGGCCAAAATCGCTTAGGCGGTTACAGCGACAAACAAGAAGAAGAAGAGGAAGGCGAATTGTGAGTTATTAGATTTTAGTGTTTTTCTCATTGAATCGAATGCATCAGGTAAATTTCAAGTCCTGCCAAAGTCCTCCGAAGTCCTCCTTCAAAGATATAAAAATTATAGTCAGTTAGTAATTTTGTACCTTATAAGTGAAACGACAGGCTAAGCTAGAAAAAAACTTTCCAAGGGTCTTTAAGAAAAACTATAAAAACAGTCGAATTTCGACAGTAACTGGCGCTCCTAGTATATTACATGCATCTTACAGTTTTGATAAAGGCGAAATCAACTCCTGCTACCCCACTCATAATTTTGTTTACAACTAATTTCGTGATAAAAATGAGAAAAAAAGAACGTACCCACATGCGGCGTGTCACAGTTAACTTTTCTTAATAAGGTCTATGAGCTTCACTCAGCCATCACGTCCGGGGTAATACAACAGAGCATCGATCCAGCGATGTACGGAGGGATTAAGATGAATAGAATTGAGACCCTTCAAATTTTAAAATCCTTCGGAAATTTCAAAACAGAAACAACTTGTAATTCGCACTGTTTCTGTACATTTTAGGCTCATAACAATCGTTTTCAATTTTTCCTTTTTGGTTGTTGTTCGTTCCATAATACATCATAGTTTTCAATCTTATTGTACATAGCCTTCAACTTATGGAATATCTATCCATGATTATATGTATATAGGTATACATATATGAATGTATGTATGTATCAAATACCTTTACTGTACTTCGTAAGCGTATTTTTTTATTTTTTTTTTTGATTTTTTCGCGAATTTATTTATTTTTAATTTTTTATGTAGTGGAAGTTATGGTTGTTACAATTACGTATCTATCGTCTGCATTGGCATGCATTGTATGCGGTACTTATGGTAGTCGACGCGCACTCATCACACTACTCTACTAAGTTTGCATTTTTTTTTTTGGTTTCTTTTTTTTTTTTTGCTTGCGCATCCAAACCTACATTACTATTTATGTATAAATAATTTAATATTCATGATTTCACTTTTTACGCTTTGCATTTTTTATGCGGATATACAAAATCGACAACAAACGTCAGTGGCGCGGCAGCAAAAGTGAGTGGCGAAAAAAGAAAAAAAAAAAAAATCTAAACACGTCGCTTCCTCACTTAACTTGACTTTAGTTGGCTATTCGTAGTTAATTTGACTTGTTTTTTTTTTTTGAATGGTCTTTTGGGCATGCAATTGTACAAGTATTTGCAGAAGCATATTTACATACAACTATGTACAACATGCATACTTTTTTCATGCTGCCTCAGTAGTTTGTGTGGCGCGTCAATTCAAATCAAACGTGGAATTAAGTGAAGTAGGGTACGCGAGTATATCTACATATGTAAGCGAGTAGGCACGTATGAACTAGCTAAGCACGTGTTAGAGACCTCTTGGCAACACGCCGCTATGTATAATGAAGACCTGTTCGGCAATCAAATACGCAAATACGAGTACACAAAAAAAAAAGTTATAGAAATAAGGGGCATAAAAATTACATTCGTACTTACACTTTATGCGCGCACATGTAATGTACGGAACTTATGTAATCTTTTTGTAAGTCGTAATGTTGTACGTACGTACTCATGTGAAATGTTTAAAAAGCCGGCCGATTGTTGTTGGTGGTATAGAAATTTTTGTATATATGTATGTGTAAATCAAACACTCACACATTTCCGCTTAATTAAATTGCTTGCTTTCATTGCATACGTACATACATATATGTATATAAGCATATAACTTCTGTTCATATGTAGATAGTGTCGGCTGGCTGGCGAAATTTTGAACGAAAGCAATTTTATGAATGCCAAAAATATTTGTACCATTTTTGTTTTATCAAATATTTTCCAACAAGCAAAATACATTTCCTGTTGTGATTAAATGAATCTACATACACGCATATATATTTGTGTGTATGTAAATATATAGCTTGACATACTTATGTATGTACTCGTGTACTTAGTTATGAGCGCCCTGTAGGAAATTAAATTAATTTGAAAGTAATTTATAAACTACTTTATTTTCAATAATAACTAATTAAAATTCTCACTTTCTCCCCTGCAACGAGGGGATTTATTTAAGATGGAGATGTCCTAGGAAGCAGTCAATTATCCGACTCCTGTGCATTTGATTTTAACTACTCGAAGTCAGTATGTTTCGTTTGAAAACGCTTTCGTTCTGCACTTTACAGTTGGTTTTTCATACTTCCTAGACAGAAATTATTTCTTTGTGTAAAAAGAATATCAAAATTGGAAAGATTTACTCGCCGAATTTGTTTCAAAGTAGTCTTTCAATTAATTGATTAAAAAAAAAAAATCACTTCACTTCACATCTTTTACCTACGAGAGACATAAAATTTACTAAATTTTACGACACATCGTAAGCTAGATTGAGTGCATAAAAATACATTTTTTTTTTTGTTTTTTCCCTAGGGTGTTTGTCTATCGAAACCCCGCTGAACGGCTGATTTTTTGATGGAGTTCTCTCTTTACATTTAAGTCATACACATTTTGAATATGAACCAAATCGGACCATAAATTCGGGATTTTGTATCTCCACTCCTGCGCCACCTATCGGCAAATCAAATTTAAAACTGAAAGAGAAATTGAATTTATAAGATTAAGAGAAAATAAATTAAAAAAAAAAAAACAGACAACAAAAAATTCCGACCTCCGAGGACTCGAACCTCGGATTCTCGAATCTTCTTCATTTTAATTTTAATCTGAATCTTACATTTAACTAACTTCGAAACTATAGCTACCATCCCTTCTGTCGCTTTTGAGTTTGGAATTAGAGTTCAGCGCTCCTGTAGATTTTTTGTTCCATCGAAGTTTGCATTTCAGCCAAACTGGCGCAAAGGACTTTCACTTCAAAATGGCTTTACCTCTCAACACTTCAGGTCCAACATGAATTTCGGGGTAGGGGTGTATATCCACTACAAATAAATCGCTGTCACTCTATCTATACGGCCGGTTAATTATTCAGACATTCCCCAAGCGAAAGTGTTAGGCATCTGCGAGACCTGTACGCTCTTAGTTATAGGGACAAATATTGTAAAAAAATAGTTACAATATAAGTCTGAAATCAAGGTAGCATTATTAGTACTAATAGCTTCTCGGGAACCACATCCAAAGCAGGTTCGGAAATGAAAAATATAATTGCGAAACATTTAGTAAGACGACTAGAAGCCCTTTTAAGCTAAGAGTTCACTTCTTCGGTATCATTTTGGTCTAGAATACCTCAAATAAGTCAATTTGATTTAAAGGTACGAATTTTAGTTGCAGTCACTGTGCTTGTATACGATCGTAAATATTACCATTAATAAGCACATAATACCAAGTTTTAATGTAAGCCACATTCTGGACCCATGTGGAGTAAGCGACCGCGACTTATGCGGTCAATAAACTGCAAGCAAATTTTTTGCCAAGCAAGTATTTTAAACACACTCACGCACACACGCGAACACATTTGAATGTATGTACGAGTGTGAATGAACAAAGTGCATTTTGCGACCTACGCAGCTTTTTTTCGCCTGCCGACAATGCGAGCTGACGCTGACTTATTTTGGTAATAAATAAGTCTTGTAAGGTTCAAGAATGAAATCAAGTACATATTTTAAACTATGTAACACTAAATAAATTTAATATTGCATGCAAGAGTTTAGCGCTTTACGCGGAGACTTTTCAGTGTTTGTTTACTCTTTTATATTATGTATGCACATTAGAGTGGTCCAAAAATGCATGTGAAAAAGTAAAGTCGGATTTTTTGTGCTCGCACCCCCTAGGATTGTTCTATACCGAAAAAAATATACCCTTAATTTTTTATTTTGAAATCAGAAAATATTTTGAGGTCGCTCAAAGCGCCTAAAGTTTTCCATGTATTTTATATGGAAAAAACAACTTTTCGAAGAAATGGTATAAAATAGTTAAAAATCAATATTTTTCTACCAAAAAACTCTGTTTATCTGCAGGATATTCCCAATAATAATAGCCAGTTGTTTATTTAACCATTTTTTCATTGCAACTAAAATTTACAGGTCCGCCAAAAACCCACAAAAAAACCGAAAAATGCAATGGGGCGACCAATAAAAACCCGTTAGTATTAAAAAATGGTTAAATAAACAATTGGGTATTATTATTGAAAGTCTCCTCTCCTGAGGAGAACCAGAGTTTTCCGATCGAAAAATATTGACTTTCAAGAATTCTATACCATTTCTACGAAAAAATTTATTTTTCCCATATAAAAATACATGGAAAACTTTGAGCGCTTTGAGCGACCTCTAAATATTTTTAAATTTCGAAATAAAAAAAGGGGGGGGTTTACTTTTTTCGATATAGAACAATCCTAGGGGGTGAGAGCATTACAATTCCGACTTTACTGTTTTTGGACCACCCTAATGTACAGACCTATGTACGCATGCATGCATTTTAAAGCGCCCCGAATGGTGTCAGTAGACTGCAAACAATTATAAATTAAAATCCGCATGAAATGGCATAAAATAATAATATAATTTTTTGCAAATCGGAGTACTTATTCAATAAAAAAAATCGCTGTTGTCCCACTGACGGATAAAAATAAAAATAAAAGCCCTTATCGGTATGCGATCAATATACGCTGGCTCATTAATCAGTGCTGTAAATTTTGTATGTATATATACGTATATAGGCATAAACAACGCCGCACACATACAGTCACACTGCCTCACCTATACAAAATCGCAACAAATTCATTTATTCGCTTTAAATACAAGTACCTAATCACATTTGCCAATTGTTGGAATTGCAGTCACCGTCGTCCATATTTGGTCACGTTTGCGACTTGTGCTTTGTGATTTTACATATTTTCTAACACTCAAAAGCTCACCTTTGAAACTATTCAACAAAAATTTTTGCTTTATTTTCAATTGTTTTTTTTTTTCGCTGCCCTAAACAGGACTGACTAGCTTTTTTTGTGGCGTTGCCAAAACGGCCGCGGAGCTGACTGCTCTAGCTTTTTATCTATTTACCTGTTGTAGGTATATGTGTGGATATATATGACTAGGTATGTTATTATTTATTCGAATGTTTCTACGTCATCGCAGCCCCAAGTTGGTACATCACTCATCCCTCTCATGCCATATGGCGCAGTTTATCCTCCTCGTTCATCTTTTTGGTCTACAACGTGTCGGCATGTCACTCAATGCGCCTAGTCACTTGTACAAATAAACAGAAGAGTGTCTAAAAATAACTTGAATGCGCACACATTTAGGTGCAAATTTATTGCTTAAAATAAAGCTTTTGTATATGGGTAGGCAAGTACATGGCCAGTAGGGAAGTGCATTCCGTATATTTATAAGCAGCGGTCAATATGGCAGACTTGTTTATGATTCTGTAAGTCATATTAGACAGCAGAGACGTAGGCCGAATGTTTTTACATACATATGTACAATAGACCGTACCACCTTACGAGCTAAAATAAAGACGTTCACCCCCCCCGCCCCCCCCCTGAATCTACAGTATTTTCACTTGACTAGGGGTCGCATTTTTACATTTTTCCGTGACTTCTACATTCGACAATAAAAAAAAAAATCATTTCAAAATATTTCTACTGGGATACTCAAAATATTTTCATAACATTTAAAAAACCAAAACAAAAAAAAAAACGAAATTGCTTTGCAAAAATACTTTTTGCTCAAGGGTGTACGGCGGCCTTTTTTCTGGTGCGGTCTAATGTACATAGATATTTTAGTTCATAGTCCAGGAGCCCTATTTTTTCTATATAGGGTGTTGCAAGCTCTTCAAACCTGATTTTATCAAACGTCATAAATTTGTCTTTCCGGTGTATTCTCTCCTCAAACCAACCCCACTACATCTACTTTATATCTAAGACTTTGAGGTCTGATTGCATCTCCGGAATCGATTGGAAAGTGGGATCATGACAACCAAAGTAGCCTACCTACGAAAACAGCAATAATTTTGTCTTATCGCCTCTTTTGTTGTTACGCATTATAAATAATATCCTCTTAAGACTCAACGTGGGAGAAGTCATCGCGAGGCAAAGTGCCCACAATGCGCTAGTTGTACTACTATCCAGATTATGGACTATTCTTATTAATGGCATCCAAGAAAGTGCATTAAGGGAGTTGAGACATTGGTCGGAAAACCGCAGATTCACGTATTCACTAAAAAGAAGACAATTCCTACTTATAGTCCTCCTTCTCAGAATGGCCAAACTAGTATTTTTTCGTCGAGTGGCATATCACCAATTAATTAATTTTCTTTTTGGCTACTTAATAAATCTTTTGTTTACCTTAAATTTTAGCCGATCAGTATTGTCCCTGCAAACTTATTAGTTCAATAACCAATTATACGGCGAATGCGCTAGTTGTGGTCCCTAGAGGGCGCCTACATACAATTTTTTTTTTTGCGGAAAAGTGACAAAATGCGAAATTCCCAGCGGTATTAGTCATGAACCGGTAGCAAGTAAGATCAACAAGAGTTACATATATACATATGTACATACATACATAGTTACTTAAGTTCATAATTTTTGAATAAATATAAACAAAAACTCTGTTCAAATCAATGTCGGCTGAAAAATTTGTCTATTTTTAGGTAAACACGCAAAATTTAAAAATTCATGCGATTTTGCAAAACGAAAAAGTAGTTTTCAAGAGATTGTGTTTGGTTTTCGGTTTGACTCATATTTGCATATGGGCGTACTTACATAAGTACATATGTACATATGTACGATGTGTGTATTAATTATGTAAATGGGTATGTATGTTTGTAAACTTATACAGCATGTCAATTAGAGAAAAGAGCGAGGCGCATTTGTTGTTTTCTTTTGCAATAATTTTAAAAATATTCTCATGAGCGACTGTTTAATTTGTGTGCCTGCATATAAATCTATATTTGCTTATGCATATTTTTGTAATGCAACTGGTGCTAACATATCTAATATTTGAGAATTCGAACTTCGAAGGCAGGTAGCGGGAAATTTGTGCTTTTGAATAATTTCAACAATTTTTCTTCTTGCTCAGCTTTTGTTGCGGCTGATTATTGTAATTAATTAAGACATGTTTGAATGGTTGAGGAGAAGTGTTTTGTAATTAATTTCTAACTATAAAAGTTAATTTAGCAGCAATGGTTTAAAGTTTGATTAGCAGGGAACTGATTTTATGGAAATTGCCGTTTTTCTTCTAAAGAGATAGAGTATATTTATTCGATTAAGAATATCCATGATTAAGCTTTTCCTGATTCCATATATACACATTGATGTTGCAATTTTTTTGCCTTTTTTAAGATATTTGCTTTTTTTGACTGTTCTACCTTTAATTGTAAAGGGCAAGGAAAAAGCCCTTATTCCTGATAATATAAAAGTTGTAACCGTATCTATATAAATTAGGCGTCACTTGTATCCATTAACGACGAACAATAAAAGCTACTGCTAGCTAAGAGCACTCCAGAATTTCAAAAAGCTTTTAAGTTCATGAGGGCCTTCACTGGCCATATAAAGCTGAAACTTCACTACTTATGTTCCTTGTAGGGAAGAATGGACACAGTGTGCAATCTGTGGAATCGAAGCACAATGTATTTATCCATTAATGGAAAAATGTTAAGTGGAAGCGTCTTCTGTTGGAAATTCTCATCAAACCGCAAATTTAAGCTTTCAAATCATTGTAGTTGGATGGGTGCAAGGGTAGGTGGAAATGTCTTTTGTTAGAAAGTCTTTGTAGTGTTTTCCAAGCGGAAGTAGATGCCATAAAAGAGTCAGTGGATAGAACGCTAATACCGCTCAAGGACAATGCTACTTACGAGTCCTGTTCTATTAAAATTTTTTGATGCGCAGTTTACTTTGAAATTACTCTTGCATACAAATAATTCGGTGTTAATGTCCAAGCTAGAGATGTTGCGAATATTTGCATTCGCATTCGTTATACTAATCATTCGCATCATTTTACACATTCGACATTCGCATCAAATGATACAAAATTTTCCCGAATGCGAATGTGTACATGGGAAGATAGTGTTCACTCTTATATTGTTGAAATTGCTCTAACCGCCCAATTCTGTGTTTTCTTGATAAAGCTCCCATCGTATTCTGTTTCAATATTTATAAAATAAAAAGCTCTACGATTTCAACAAGAGGTGAAAAATATATATATATATATGAAAAATATGAATTTAAAAGCAAAAAAAGCTTTTGACTGCCGTAGCCGAGTAGGTAGAGATGTCGGCTATAAATTCTATGAGTCCCAGGTTCAAATGCCGGCACATGCAGTATTTAAATGATAGAACAAAATTTTTTTAAAATACAAAATTTACAATTTCCATATGAAATTTCAATTTGTAAACGGTTATAAATAGCATTTTCAATCTTGGTAATTTATCAAGAAAATAGTTCTAGATTTCTCTGACAGAGTGTCAGTTCTTGATAAATAATAAAAATTATAAAAAAATTGTATTTATCAAGTGCACAGAATCGGGCTGTAAATCATGATAATTTATCAAGGAAGGAGCTTTTGGTTTCTGTGCTAAATGTGTGATAAATAATAAAAAAAATTTACAAATTATAAAATTTGTCTATTTATCAAGTGCACAGAATCGGGCTGTAAGTCTGTCTAACCAGGGTGCAGACCATAACCGGTTATTAGCTTCAAGCGCTAAGCGGTTAAGTAGTATATCGAGCAACATTGCTGGGCCTTCCACAAGTACTGCTAAAAGTCTTATAAGCAATCTAGAAATAATTTTAGATACATCCAGCGAAAGCGAAGGCTCGGATGTAGACATTAAAAAATGTGAAATTACAGCTCAATTGAAGGGCTATCTTAAAGAAAAACGACCTCATCTCGGTAAAAATCCTCTCGAAAATCTCTAAAATACGACAAATTAATAGATCTGGCACGCAAATATTTGAGCGCTCCACCCGCCAGCGTTCCAACTGAGCAATTGTACAGTGCAGCCGGCCTTATATACGAGCCTCTAAAAAATCGCCTCATGGGAGAAAGATAGCAAATTACTTTGAAATATAATATGCCCCTTTTGAACTTAGACTACTAGATTAGAACACTGTATAGGTTAAGCACTCGTTCAAGGTTCTAATAATTTACGAAATTTTTTAATGTTATTCCTAACATTAGCATTCGCATATGACATTCGAAACATCCCTAATCCAAACAAATAAGAAAACAACAATAAAGTCAACATGCATTTCGATTGCTAGCGCCGCGACGCGTAAAACAAATAAGTAATATTTAGAATGAAATTAATAAGTAAACTACATATACCATTCGGTGTGCATATTTGAGTAAACAGAAGACTAGTTTTCATAAAATTAGAATACAAGACCCGATGAAACTGAAACTGACTTAAAAATTCTTTAAATGCCAAATTTGTTTACCATCGCTTAATTTAACGCCTGCGCAGATATCCGCCAAAATTTGGTTAAATTAGATATTTATGTATACAAAATAGTAGAAAATATAAAACACATGCGATTTCACAAAATATGCAACAATTTTAAGGTTAAAAAAAAATTTACATTTTATTTACACTTTGCATGCAAAACTCCGCTGTTGAATCTTAACAATAAAAGCGATCACTATATAATAAAGACACATGCTTACCTACATACAAATTGTATATGGGACGCTCCATATCAAACGGACCAAAGCTCTAAAATATGGCAGAATTGAAAATTCAGTATTACGTAAATGACGCGACCCTTAGAAGACGTCATGTTCGTTAAAGCGTAAATAAATTTGTCAGTCAGTTTGTTAAAACAGTTGTTGGTTATTAGGTCAAGACGGATTCGAATGTCTGAAGGGTCGTTGAACACGAATATAGCATCAGCATTTCGATATTCAAACTGGCGGGTCCAATGTGGCGGAAGATTTTTTAATAAAATATCGGTTTCACATAGAATTCGTTGCTCGGGGGTTATCGGCGTCGCTCTTTGCGAATCCCAAATAGCGAACCCAATATGGCGGACAAACGAATCGAAATCGATTGAATTCCCTTGAAAAACTTTACTATTGCAGATTCTTAAGGTCGTTTATTAGAATCGGAAATCAGATTTTTAAAATTCAAAGTGATGGATCTGTACTCTGGTGTATTAGTAACATTCTCATATCGTCTGGGGAACTCAATCGCCAGTGTGAACATAATTTTTTGATGCTGGATTTAACATTTGATTTGTACAGGATTTTAGTACTGGCTTCGGGGGCTCTTTCCTAGCCTTTTTACTTCAAACTTTAATTTTTTTCATCTCGTCTTACTGCTAAATAAATAGGCAACTATGCAGCAAAAAAAGTAGTCAATTATTGCCAATAAATACTACTTATGTACATATTGTTAGTTAAAAAATATATATTCTTTGAAATTTATTTTTTCTATTTAATTTAATATCTCTTTATTCAAGTTTTTACTTTACTTATGTTTTATCCATTTTTAATTATTTATTAAATTTTGATTTATTTTTGTACTTTGTTTTACCATATATTATTTTATTGCACTTCATTTTTCTATTTAAATAATTACAATTTGCTTAATTTTTTTATTTCATTTTAGCTTATTGTTATTATCTATTTTACTTTATTTAATTTGTTGCACCTCATTTTCGCTATTGTTTTTTGGTATGCTTTATTTTTTATAAAATTTTATTGTGTTTAATTTTTATTTTGTTTTATGTCTTATTTTGTTTTATGTCTTATTTTGATTTATCTCTTATTTTATTTTATCTTATATATTTTTTTTTGAATTTGTTTAGTTAACTGTATTTTATTATTTTTGCTTAGTTTTATTTTACTTTTTTACATTTTTTGGTTTTATTTTATTGTATTTTTATTTTATTTTTTGCTTTGTTATACTTTTTTCTTTTTATTATACATATGTTATTTTGTTTAAGTTTTATTTCTTTATTAATTTGGTTTTATTTGTTATTATATTTAACTTAAGTTTGTTCAAATTTTATTTTACAGTTATTTCTATTTTATTTGTTGTTATGTTATATTTTTAGATTTTTTTTAAGACTTTTATTTTATTTTATTTCATTTGGTATTTTATTTTTCTCGTTTTTAATTATCTCTATTTTGTCATTATTTTTAATGTTTCAATTTATATTGTTTTATGTTTTATTTTAGTTTTGTTATATTTTGCTTAGATTTTTTATTTCGTTTATTATTATATTCATGTTATGTTTTTATTTCCTTGTTTAATTTGATTTTGTTTAATTTTATTGTTATAATTTTTTGTTTTATTTTTTTGGTTTCTTTGTGTTTTGATTTATTGTTTTTTTAATTTTATTTAATTTAATTTTGTGATTTTATTTAATTGTATTTTTGTTATTTTTTGCCATATAACATTAAAGTTATAAATTTTATTTTAATTTTATTGAAATGTTTAAAGGAAAAGTAATAATTTTTTCATTATTTTACTTATATTTTATTTTACTATACTTTTCCTGCTCATTATTATTTTTGCCTATTTTACACTGCTTACAGTTCGTGTGGTGAGGTGATTTATTATCTGAACAAATATAATTATCTTTATTCCTTATATATTTCCCATCAACTTCCGCTAAATGAAGTAAACTAGCTAGTGAATGGAAATCATGATTTTTAAATAATACCGCAATTGAATGTATATGGTTAAAGGCTTTCCTATTGTTAGTTTTACTATTTATTTAATTTATTTTTTTAATCATTTTGTTTTTCGTTCTGCCCGTGTTTTCAATGCTCAAGTTATTTTATTTTTAATTTAAATTTTATTCATGCATTTGCAATTAATCTGCTTACCTGCGCCCTTGTTGTTCGTTATGAAAGTGATTAATAACCTCCCCAAACATCACTCAACAACAATACTGTGTACGTACATTTACATACAAGTATCTGCTATTTAAGCATGTGTTAGTGTTTTGTTTACTATTTCCAAAAAGAAAAAAAGAGAAATAAGAAAAATCACACTAAATTAGCGAACATTTTTAATCAGCTAACTTACTTGCAATCTTTTCGTATTTCATCAATGACAACTGTGTTTATTAACTAGTCAAAAGAGAAAAAAACACACACAAAAAAATAAAAAAAAAATATAGAAAATCATTTAAATTGCACGTAACGCAATGCATTTAATTATATATTTCTGTGTATAGTTTTTATGAAAACGTTCATTATTCATTTCAATACAATTCAATTGAATTTACAAAATTTACAAATAATTATATTTGCCACACGCTAACTAATATATTTAAGTGCACATATTTGTACATACATACCTATACATACATACATACATCGTACGTGTACGTGTACGTGCAAGGCAGACAAGTAAATGCCCGGCGAAATGAATAGCCAATTTACACAGACCGGTCAGGCGGTGAGACCGACCGTTAGTCAGTCAATTTAATCGCTTATGTGCAAACGTCACGCAATTGAATAATGTTACTGAATTCGTTTTTATTTATGGGTATACAAAGTTATTGAGGCAGTCATGGCTAGTTAGTTGTATACTAGATTTAAAGGTAGATGGAAAGTTTAAGATACCAAAAGATCCATCTCCATATCCATTATCCATAAATATATTTACATACATATAGTATGTATTTGTGCATAAAAAGCTGCAATCAAAAGTTTTTATTTAAAATGATGCAACAAAAACGAAGACACATTCGTTTATTAAAGCAGCAACAATTTGCTTAGATGCAGTTGTTGTAGCGGCAACTAAACAAACCCCAGATCCGCTAATCTCACAAAACCTGAAACTACAAAAAACTAGGCGCAGGAAGAGTGCTCTTTTGAGGGGTCGAACCAAATGGAGATACATAGTTGTTGGTTGAGGCCGAAAAAAAAATGTTAGCAACATTTTTTTCAAAAATTTCTTTTTGATACAAAAATGCTCCTAGAACATCATGCATCAATGCAGTTCTGATTTAAAAAAATTAGTAAAGAATGTCTGTCGCCTACATTCTTTTTTTTTGCGGTGAGCGCCCGATATATAAGTTTTTTTACGATAGTAAGTAGCCTATCTTGCGCCAGTGTTAGGAGGGTCTTTCGAGGCAGCTTAAACTCTTTCTCTAAGGATTGTTGCCACGGATATTAAGTGAGTGGGGAGAGGGAGAGGGCGCTGCTTTCCTACCTAAGCGAAGAAACATCTGGATAGAATCTTCTGTGGCATACGGCCTAATCAGAAAGAAAGGGGCAAATCAGCCCGGCTGCAAGAGGTTGTTTCAAGAGCGAACAAAGATGCGTAAAGTTCACCGAGCCTTGGTCGGGTAAAACCCAAGTCATTCCGGTAAATATGTACGTAAAACCAGCTGTCATCGATATGAAAATAATTTATTGCATTTTTATTATGAAAATAAAGTTAAATTTTTATATTTTTTATTATTTTTTTTTTTATATATTTTAATTTTTTTTTTCTATTTTTTTTTTAATTCAATTTTTATTTATTTTTTTTATTTGTTTTTTTTTTTAATTAATATTATTTCGTTAATTTCAATAAATTTTTCATATGAATATTTAGTTTCCTTTATGACGCTTTCATTACTCAATAAATATTTTTGTTATCTTTTATATGCATTTATCCATATTTAAATAGATTTAGTGCTTGTTGTTGTTTTTACACATTCGCAAAAAAATGTATCAAAACGCATGCACGCATGTACGCACATGTTTTCTTTCGGTGATTTTATATTTATTTACTTGTTTTATTCTTTCTTTTTTTTGCAGATAGTGCCATAAAACTGCTGTTAATAAGCTACTTGAGTGCTTTTTATCTTTTTTTTTTAATTTGTTTTGATTGCCTCTACACGCAAACGATAATATTTTGAACGTTTTATGTTTCATTTATTTTTATTTTCACTTCTTTCAGCTCTGTTTTTGCTACATTAAATTTAATGCCGATTTTAGGGGTTTCTGCTGCTCACTTTTTACTACGCTTGCTGTTCATTATTATAACTTTATTGTTCGTAATCGGCGCTAAAAATTATTGAACGCACTTTAAAAAAAATGTTTATTTAAGTTTTTAAGTGGCTGGGCTGAGTAGCTAAATTGCTATTTAATAAATAAGCTTTTTTCGAATGGTGTTGGTGTTCGAAAACAAGCAACACAGATATGTACATATAAATACTCGTATGTGTATGCCATAACTATTTTTTTTTTTTATCTAGCACGCATGGCACAAGTGTGCAAAAAGTTAATCGAAATAAAAAATTCGTTAAAATAACAAATGTCTTGGTTGATCAAATATATATATGAGCACGTGTATCCACGATTTTTTCTTTATATGTACACATGTACGTCATTGAAAAAGTAGTACATAGTTGTTTTTATAAATAAAAGGGTGTATGTATAAATAGGTGTTTCCCTTGAAATGATTTAAAGAACTTCCGTATATTGTATTTGTTGACCTCGGGTCCCTCCTTCGAACATTTCTTCCTTATACCATTACATCTTTTGTGAAAAACGCTTCTTCGACTGATTGACTTGAACCAGATGAATTTTGCGTTTACCGTGAATTAGTCATTAAAAAGCTCGATGACTAGGCTCTCCATCAGTCACGAACAAATCGTATTCCGCGTAAGAAGCTATTAAATGCTGGTTTTTTTCGGGACTTCAGCTTCAGCACACTCTTTTGAGAGTTAGTCCTCTTCTAGCCACTTTTTTTTCTAAAAATGACAGATTCCAACTGCTAAAATACATCTACTATACATATCGACGGCTGAGTGGAAGGTCGACCTATCTCGGCGTCCTATCTCAGAAAGCTTTTCAAGAACGCCCTGTTTCAGAATTTGATTGAAGAACTCCGTAACTCAGAATTTGATTGAAGAAGAGTTATGACGTTCTTCAATCAAATTCTGAGATAAGGCGTTATTCAACCAAATTCTGTAGTAAGGCGTTCTCGAAAAGTTTTCTGAGATAGAGCATTTTTGAACCGCCTGCCGAGATATGTCGATCTTCCACTCAGCCGTCAATACATTAGTATTTTTTTCATTCCACAATACTCGTTTTTGCTCTATTTTCCTACCTATTCTTAAAAAGTGGACTATCCACATCCGAGTTGAGTAACAGCCTATTTCCTTCAAAGGCTTTACTGCAGTTAAGAGCTCAGGTAAGTTCCAAGAATTCTAACATGAGGTGATCGGCAAGGCAGCTTTCTTAATTTTTACGAGAAATTACCGCCTTCGAGGCATGAACTGGTGTTAAAACTTGGTGGAAATAAAGTATAAGTCTGAGAAGGTAACGCACTGGATATGGTCTATTCATTTTCTCTTTCATTAATCAACCTGCTGTAAGAAAACTCGCTCGAAGTCCACAGAGTTGGAGTGAAATGCCTAGAAAAGCAAAAGATTTCTGCCATTCTACTAGATACAGAAGAATATATTCCGATGCTTAGTAGAATTCAGCATTGATTTTTTCATTTTTATTTATTTTTTCGCTGGGGGTGTTACTATATATTCTTCCTTACAAAAAACAAACATTGTCGGACATACTTTGTATGAAAGAGACTGCGTGAAAAAAATTGCCGCAACTTCAAACTTGCACTTTGTTACACTCAAATTTAATGGGCTGCATACCAACAATTTTTTTAAAAAATCTGATTTTAAAGCTTCAAACTAGTCCGCAAATTTATTGAATTTTCCTGAGAAAGTTTAGAGATTTTATTTTTATGTTTTTTGATGTAGTATTGACTAAATTTTTCTAAGAAATTAACAAAAATAAAATAGAATAGACAACTCTGCATACATTGCGAAAAATTCTTTGTGCAAATAACTTTTGCACTGTATGTATGTATCTTGTCCTCTGATTGATTAACTTAAAAAAAAATGCTATTTTTATAGCAGAAAAAGTAAAAAGTTCTTGATTTCTCGAGTTATGTGTTTAATTTTTAATTTTCTGAGCAGTTTTTGGGACCTTTCGTGAAGTCCTCTGTAGATTTATTTTTTTTTTTTCTCGACATTTTCAGAAGTGTTTGAAACAGCGATGAGGTTCATTTGGTTTTAAAAATTGTTTTGAGCAAGAAAATTAGATTTCTTGTGGTTTTTTATGGCTTCATGATTATCTTGGGAATCCATGGGATTTATTACACCTTTCAGGAATCTTGAACAGCTTTTTGGGAGGCTTTTAAGATGTTTTTTGGAATTTTGTTTAGCTTTTCCAGATACTTATAGGCTTTTTCAGGACGTATTGTGTTTCTTAAGACTTGAGTCGGATGTATTTGCATACTGGGAACAGTCTTCGCCTAATAGAGATGTCATTACGCTATTACAGATGTTTCCTTTTTGTAAATGTATTTCTACTTTTGTCTACTATATTAAGTTCAATATTCTACATATAAATTGTTAGAAATATTCTTAAAAGTTCACGAGGAATACACTTCTCCTCATTTCACTAATTGCTTGTTCTGAGCGCATTTTTCTCGTTGTTGTTCTCCTCTACTAACTTTTCAAAAGACAATGCATGCTCATTAGCGTTACATTTCTCCCTTTCCCGGTGCTTTCGAAACGCTTGGGGAGCACAATTACAATTGCATTTTGCTATTACTGAAACTTTTCAATTACGTTTTGTTGCATTTCTAATGTACCAGCATAACCTGTATTTACCGCTACTGTAACATTTATTTGCCACAATAATTCATGCATTTTATCTACACTTTATTTAATTTGAATCGTATTAAAAAAAGTCCTAAATTGCTTTTTATTTAAAGTGTGAAGAATGTACTGTGTGAGCAGTGATAATATTATTTCACCATATTACGATGATATACATGCATATATACATACATACGTACAAACATATGTATGTGAGTGTGGATGTGTATTTGTTTAGAGTCAACTCATACGAATATTTAGAGCCCTGTTGGAAGCACAATGGTAGGAGGCTAAACTTAAATCTATTCGGTAAAGGTGAAAAATAAGCTGGCGAAATGAAAGTATACTTTAATAACTCCGATTTGAATGTCATTTTCGATTAAAGTGATTTACTTTCTTGGAAAATATCAGATAATAGTCCTTGAATGATGTTAGAATGATAGAAGAACTTGAGAACTGGCTTTCCCTAAACTTCAAAAGCACAAATTATACGAAACAAATGTATAAATAATATACTTCTTTGTTGGGGCTTTTGTTTCTGAAATGTGTTTTGAGAAAAGTGCAATTATGTTCAAAGCGATTGCAAAATAGTAGATATTTGCTGTTAATTTTCAAGAGCACTGGCTAATATAATAAAATAGATCTGAAAAGCTTTATATTATAAAATGTCATTTTCATAAACTTTTTCTATTACTAAACCACTTTTATTTTAATTTGTTTTATTTTAATTTGGATGTAAATGTTTAGTGAAATACCTCGGTGTAACTTGGATTAAATTGCGAGGTTTCTTGGTTTGACCAATCATCAATTCATCTTTATAAGTCAAGCTTCCTATTCTTATGACGTGCATTCATACCTAATTGCTCTTAGAAATTTCAGTACAAATTTCCAGCTGGGGCATTAGCTGATTTTAACACCGCTTGTGCTACGTACTTATAAAAAATAGACTACACTAGACTGGTCCTTAAAAATATCAACATCATGCGGCGCCCCTTTATTTTCTTCTACACACGTATAACATAACGACGGCCACGAAAATTTAGAAAAAAATAATTTGGGGTCGCTACCATAATTTGAAAAAATTTAATTTTTTTACAAATTGCAAATTTTTTGCAAAATTTCAAATTTGACCAGCTATAACTCGGCGAGCTTATGGATTTATTTGAATAAGTTAAGAATTATATGTCAAATTAATCAGAATTCAAAATGTCGAATTTTTGGGATTTGAAAAAAAAATAAAAAATTTTTTCGAAGCCCTGGCAGCCACACCTAAAATTTTTTGTCACATTTTGACACTTTTGTGGATTTCTTTATTTTGTGCGTAGAACAGAATAAAAGGGTACCCCATACAATATTTAGACATTTTAAGGACCACCCTAGACTACTTAGTATAAAAAATTAGCTGTTTATGTGTGCATGTACGGCGATGATGTTTAATTCATGTATTGATATGTGCATTTCACATTTCTAACTGTAAAAATTAAAAACGTGTCGTCGCGTTCACATTATAATGAATGTACCTGATTTAAATTACATACCTATACATATAGTCGTATGTGTAAATATATTTAGTATGAATGCAAAAAAATGACAATGAGATTAATAAATATTTTGTATAGCAACAAAAGAAATGCTAAATGTCAATGAATGCTACGACTAAATATAAAAGCAATTAAATTCAATTTTTTCAAAAGCAGCAACACTGTTCTTTCCATTGTTGTTACTTTATCAGATTTTTATTTGCCTTTGGCCTTTTTAAATGCTTTTATGCACATATACATACATACATATGTACATTAGACCCTACCACCTGATAAGCAAACAAAAAAGGAACAGTCCAGCGCCTTCGTCTTGGTCTGCAGGCTGTATCGGAGATACAGCCGCTATATTTAAACGTAGAATACGTGGTATGGTTAAGAGCATATCCAAGTCAAAAATGAAATCACACACTAAGAAAAAAAGGGTTTTTCCAAAATTTTACAAATTTACATACTTCTAAGTGAAAAGAACTCAATGAGAATATAGGCGAAAGCCCTATTTTTATTTTTATTTTATACCATTGTTTTTTGTGTTTATTTTTACCTTGGCCTTTATCCTTTTCTTTATCTATGTATGTCCTCACCTTTACTTTTATTCTTGGATTGGACTTTTTCTAAATGTTGTTTCACTTCGAAAAGTCTTCGCGTATTATGCATACATGTATTCATATATGTATGTACATATATAATATGTATGTACATATGTATGTATAGACATACATAGATTACTAAAAATAGAAACAGATCCACATTAACTGCAATCAACATATGTACGTATGTATGTATTTACATATGTACACACGCTGCGATTAGGTTATAAATAGCGCGCCTCTGTTTATCAAAAGCCGCATTACATACGCATACATACTTTTTGTCTCCTTCCCACACTTCCAACATATGCACATGTTTGCAAATTGATGACGAGGTGATTTTGTATGGAAAATCATTTATGCCCATATATTTGAATAAAATAAACATATATAGAAGATATCAACCAATACTTCCCATATACCAAACGAAAGAAAAACTCTTGAATTTTTGATTAAAGAAAACAAAAACAAAATCATTCGAGCGGTTTTCGAGCATTTTGGTAATGAAAAAAATTTGCAAATTTTTTCAACAATTTTTTGCCTTAAAATGCTCAATATTTGTTAAATTTATATAAAATTTGTACCCGATAATATTTCTACTGCTCCAAAGAACCTATATCCCGAAAATGAAAGTTATATATGCCAACAATAAGTTGCTAGAGCACTTTAAAGGCTCAAAATTGACCCCAAAATAAGGCAATGTTTACCGTTGTTTTTACGACACAAACCGAATTGGTTATTTACAAAAATGAATCTGTCGACAGGTTTGGAATTTTATCTTTGAAACGCCACACTTTTCTTTGAAATCGCTTTATTAGTTCTCGTGCAATAAGCGTTTTTGTGAAGCTCTAAAAATTACAACTACAACATTTGAACATAGCCCCCATACCTTAAGGTAAGACGTATTCTACGTCAAAAAAGGTCGCCGTACATCACTGAGTCTAAAATATTTTTGCAAATAAAAGTAAATTTGCTAAGGGAATTTTTTTATAATTCCTGTAGAACTATTTAAACAAATTTTGTATTGTGTAGGTCTCACCGATAAATGTAGAGAGGCAACACCAGAGGGCGAACTTAAAACAATTAGGCTGTTTTAACATTTTTGTATCACTAGGTAGTGCATTCCACACCACAACTTTTTCTTCTTATTTGGCACTGTATCCGCCTAAGCGATTTTGGCCGAGTTCAACAAAGCACGCCAGTCGCACAGCACAACTGCTTTAGCAAAAAACATGCGGGATAAGAGCTTTAACTTGTGTAAAGGGATTTTGAGGTTGGAGGTACGAGAAGATACGGCAAATTTTAACTTCGCAAATAGATACATCGGAGTACGAGAGTTTATCAACTTGTGCAAAAACAGAAGTTTTCGAAAACTATGGTATGTGGTGAGATCACAGCCAAGAATTTTCCTCGAAAAGTTGGATATATGTATATATTTTTTTTTAAATAACAAAATTTAAATTTACATCTTGAGACAGATATGCAGCTAAGAACCAAAGAACATTAAGTATATATTTTTTTTATAGTGTAGTTTACATGATCAGAGCATGCAAGTTTGCTATTTGGTTTAAATCCCAGGTTTTTGACTAACAGTTCCATATTCATTTTTTTTTTTTTGTTATTTAAAACAATAGGTGTGAGGTCGCTTAGGTTGTTTCGGAGACAGAAATTGGTAGAGCTTTCGTTTTACATGCATTTAAATACAACTTGTTTTCCTTCGCTCATACGTAAATGCGGTTGAGGTCATCGTTCATATACTTTACCACGTCGCTCATAGGGATGGGTAGTGGGGGGTTGAAATTCGATTTTTTCCGAATTTCGAACATTGCCCAACCATTCGATTATTCGATTAGAAATTTGGTGGTGCAAATTCGATTTAATTCGAATTTTTTCGAATTTTCCAAAAATTTTTTGAAGTGAAACTTCTTAATCGAGTTCGGAGATGTTTGCGTTAAATATTTAACACCATGTCATAAAATCTGTATGGTGCGTTCGATTTTCAAAAAGGAGGTAGGTGTCAAATGAAAGGGCTTGCCCTGTAGATGTGTAATATGGTTTTAGCTTTGTGCCATATGAATTCATGTAAGAAAATCAAAATCAAATTATTTAATAAGTTAAATAAATTACCCCAATATGGGTATCAATCGATCAATGATTTTGAATAAACTTTATTTTTTAATTACATTTAAGAGGGGTGTCACCTGTTTGAAAAGTCGAATTTAGTTAAAGAAGTGTTGTGCTTAAATTACTATGCAACAATTACAATATTTTTGAGGTGCTTGAAGAGATTGGCCACCTGCTCAAAAAGTTAAACTCAAATTACACTGTAGGACAGCCCAAACCAGCCCGGACTTTGTTAACATTTTCTGAAAGTATACCCATCCAGTAGTAAAACACTCGGCCGGTCGATTTGCGAAAGTTAGCCCGTATTTTTATTTCATTGCCTACTAAAGTTTTCATGTCTCGGCCTAAAAGTAGTTTTCAAAAAAATAGTTAAAATATATGTCTGAGCGAAATTAAAAATTAAAACATATATAATAAAATTGCATGGGAAATATTTTCGTAGAACATTTTAACCTATTAGGTAATTTTGATCCTTACTTCAATAAATCCCGCAAAAAGCAAATTTGGAAGGTCATTAGAGGACTGGTGTACTCTAGAAAATTACTCTCCGGAAAATTTTACTAGGGGTCTTCTGAGGCAAAAGCTTTGTGCTACCAACGTAAAAGCCTCTACAAATTTAAAATAAAAAATCAACAAAAAAAGTACTTTTTATTTTTTAATTTAATAATAACAGTTCCTTCTTGGCACAGTTTTTTGTCTCGATGCATCAGATCGAAAAACATGTATTTTTTACTTGCATCCCTAAGACAAATGGAGTGCCACACACAGTGATGGCAAATTTAGTCAGAAACAAGAAAGTTGAAGAGTTGATTTTTTGGAAATACATAAATATGAAATTCGATTTTTTCTAGAAAAATTCGATTTTATCACTTTCGGACGAAAAGCTTGGGAGCCATTCGTGCCTGGTTCGAAAACGCATGAAAATCCCGAAACGGAAGTCGCAAATGTGCTAAGGCTAGCATCTAAATCAGCCTTATGCCATCCTTTTTCAATTTCATTTCAAATGTTTGCATTTTCTCAATCTAATGGCTTTTATTAAAATATAACATTCAACCATACTAAATTGGTATTTTTAAATATTAAATCCTTCTAATTTTTTATTTATTTGCAAGAAAAGTGCTAATGTATAGTCATATTTCAACAAGAAATCGGCTCAATTTTTTTTTTTCTACACTCACAATCAACCACGTGTAACTGTGAACCACAATGTTTTGCACCAAAATGCTCCAGAGGTTTGAAACGAATGAGTTTCAATCAGCTCTTACGTTGAACCAGCGTTACAATCGTGAAAGTATTGGACATTCAAAAGATTCAACAACGCGCAAAATATATGGTATATATACGATACATATTCTGATTATGCACGACCATAATCGCAGTACTTATTGTGTTCAACCAGAAATCAAACCAGAATTTCCGCAATACTTATTGAATTCTGCCAGGATTCAATAATATTCTCGAATCATCTGTGTACGCTCGTTTTTGGCACTGTTGTCGAATTGTGGTAACCTTCCAGTGATTGTCATTTTCAGTGCAACGTTTCAACTGTTTCTACACACTGTGTGCAGGCGCGGCGTCAGAGTCATTGCGCGCGAATTTGAAAAGTTATGCAAGTAATGACGATTGCTATGTATAATAAAAACCTAACAGTGTTGTCCTATTTTCTGATTGCATAATTGAATCTCAAATTTATGTCTTAAAATGTACAAACACAAATTCTAATTTCAGTGCAGCTAACTTAAAAAAAAAAAAGAAAAAGAATTTTTTTTCCAACTCTAATTTTGCCGCCCTAGGCAGCTGCCTATGTTGCCTTTACGGTAAATCCGCCACTGCCTACATAATATGTACTTTTTATATATTTTATTCTCGCCTATTTTTTTTATTATGAATGTGAATTGCTTTGTTTACTTTTGACTTCAAGAGTTTATTTTTAGCCATGAATTTCATTGTAAACAACAAAGCAAATCGCGTGCCCACCAAGATGAAGAAGAAATAAAAACGGCCACCATGCATACATACATATGTATGTACATATGTATAAGATCTAAAAAAACACGCGGAAATTTAAAGTTTCTAGATAAAAAATGGAAGTAAAAAATGTAAAAAAAAAATTAATTAATTTTTGTGTAGAATTCGCACGAATGCCGCGTAACGGCTATGATAAACAATGTGGAATCAAATTTTGTGATTTAGCTACAAGAATTAATCGTGTTTTTCGTATCCTCAACACCGACATTTCGCAGAAAAGATTGTACATATTTGCATATGTTTTTTTAACCAACTTCACAAAAAGGAGAAGGTTATCAAATTCGTCGGAATATATATATATTTTTTTTTATGTATGCTACCGCATAACTTTGGATCCCGTTAACCGATCCGAAAGGAAAGGTGTTACCTCACAGGTGGTCCCATACTAATTTGGCTTAAAACCGATCACTGGATTATGAAAAAATTAAAGATGATCTTAAATTTTTATATGAGAATTGAAGTCGGTTTTGTTTTTTTGCTTAAACATTACTTCTTTTTTAGAAAATTACTCGGTATCTTTTCCCGAGCTTCTCCTAAAATTTTTGGTAGTACGCCTTAATGTTGTCACTCAAATGGAGAAGCCTGAAGTTTAGGGCCACCACTCAACGGAAGATGAGTTTTCTTTGTTGCTCAGACCAAGGTATGGAGTCTTACAATCGCTAGCCCCCGGAGATCTCCTTAAATTTTTGGGTTCTCTGGGACTAGATGAGGTACTCTAAACAGTCGAGGGCACAATAGATCATTTGGTCGCAGTGCATACCTCTACTTAATCTATCTATCTATCTAAGGCATGGATCTCGACATTCGTGATCGAATGAGTGCGCTTCGTATATTTAAATTGTATTCGAGACAAAAAAGCTAGTAATTAGAGTAATAGATATATATTAAATTTATATATCGATATCTACAAATAAATATATCAATATCGATAAATATATATAAAATAATATCGAACGAATAAAATATTTCGATAAATACTTTAGTAATATTTGTATTAAAACCGATAAACATAAAGCCCTAGTATTTCATTTCGATTGATTTGTCAAAAATTAGGTTTGGTAACTCTGAACTCCAGGCATAGAGCTTCAAGCATAAAAATTTGTAAAATAAAATACCGCCTGTTAAGTCCACGCCATAACGAAAATCTGTGTTTTCGCTCTCCCATAAAATTTGTTTTGTAAGATCGCGGTTTTGCAAAGGCATCGGCAAATAACGATAAATGTTTGGAAACTTTTTTTGAAAAATAAGATATTCGATCTCGATATTTATGTGGGTAAAGATATCGATAATGAAAAATGTTGCTTTCTGGTGTTATCGTTAAATATGTAGCTCGATAAATAATAAAATCAATTATTGCAAATATTTTGATTGCGATAAATATTTATTTCGATAAAATATATCGATAACTATGTATAGCAAAAATAATGTGACAACCAAAAAGTGCTTTCAGCAGTTCTTTCTTTTGGACTTCGACTAAAATGTCAAAAATAGTAAACAAATTTTAAACGTATTGAAACAATATCTCGATAAATATTTTTTGTATTTTTTGCCACTATAGTCAGCTACAAAGAGTGCTAAATTTAGTTGTCACTTTTACCTCGTTTGAAATACATATGTACATGTATGTATGTATCTTGCAGAAAAGTGAAAAACTCAAATTTCTGCACTCAAAAATTATTCTAAAAGATAACCTTGCGGGTTTTAAACCCGGTAATTGTTTTATTATTTATTTTTTTTTTTTTTTGTTTACATATTCACAATTTATTATTTATTTTCTGTAAATATATTGAATTTCTTTAATTTAAGCTTTAAGTTATTCACCTCTTTACCGTAATGATTCGGTACTCAATTTAACAACTAATATAGCTGCCAAGTTCTGCTCCGATAAATTTTATCGCGAATCGCTAAGAATTAACTTGGTGCTGAGAACGCGTGTTCTACACTGATTTATGTCACTGGCACTTGATGTATAATACATGCCAGATTTCTTAGTCGAGGATATATAAATTTTCTACTCTCCCAGTAATCCATAACATCAAGGCGCTTCTCCTCATATATAGGTGCCTATTTCCATAAATGATTTTCGAACGAAACCTTCGGAAAAAGTAAAAGTCAGGTTTAAAATTTTATATTTGACTGAAAAAATAAAAGTCAAATTTTTGAACTTTTATTTTTGACTGAAAAAATAAAAGTCATATTTTAACTTTTATATTTGACCGAAATAGTAAAAGTCAAACGTTAACTTTTATTTTTGACCGAAAAAGTAATAGTCATATTTTAACTTTTATTTTTGACCGAAAAAATAAAAGTCAATTTGTAACTTTCATTTTTAACTGTAAACATATAGGTGGAAAAAAAACGATTATTTATTGACTTATGTGAAAAAAAGCATAACCGTTAAGGTCCCTGAAAAAAACTGTTTTTTTTTTTTTTTTTATAAAAATGGTCGCATTGAAGTTGTTGCCGAGCAGATGCCCTCGAATTCACATGACTTTGTATAAATATTGTACACGTGTTCATGTGACACAAAAACCTACAAAATAGTAACTTTTTTTTATAAAAAAAATTTTTATTTTATAAAAATGGTTTACTGAAATTAGTCGAATTACAGCTGTTGCCGAGCAGACGCCCTCGAATTCACATGCCGTTGTATAAATATTTTACACGTGTTCACGTGACATAAAAACCTACAAAATAATAACTTTCTTAATATAAATGTTTTAAACACAATAAGAAAATCGACCTTGCTTTTAATCGTTTACATATATGTACATATGTTTACTGTTTAAACATCTGTTGAGTGTCTGTAGGCTGAAATATTTTATTTGATTTCCCTTTATTGACTTTTTCTTTAAATATGCAACTTGACATTTCAATAAAAAAAAAATGTAAATATTTAAAACAAAGCCTTTGCGAATTTGCATTTATAAAAATAAATAACAATAAAAAGCTAATACACTTTACTTAGCTGCTGTGGGTGCAAAACTTTTGATTTTTTGTTTCTAATGTTTTTTAGTGTCTACAAAAAAGAATGCAAAACACAAAAATGTCTACTTTCGGTTTTTAGCGTTAACCGTATCGAAAAAATTATGTTTACTTAATTTAAATATTAATTTCATTATTTACATTTAGAAACGCCATAGAATCCGCAATGCTAAAATGTTACGTAAACACAAACATATCAGTTCGACATTCCAAAAAACAACTCAAGTCGAAAGCGGACATTATTTCTTTAAAGCATTGGGTTTTCAAAGAATATTTCAATTTTTAACCAATCATCAATGTAGTTTGGTTCGCCTTTTTAATAAAAACTGAGTCAGATGATAAATTTTTACATGTAACTTTTTTAATCTTTACCGGAATCTTTTTAAATCACATACGATTTTTGTTCAAAAGTCCACAAATATCTACATATATGTACATCTACATATATATGTATGTACGTATGTATACACCTGGATTCATATTTAACTTGCCGGTCAATTAAGTTGGCAGCGGGTATATTTATAAAATTTACTAATTGTAGAATTACCCAGCGTGCGAATGCTTGATTCTCGGAAATTATTACTAATAGTTTTATTTTTTTTTGTTGAGTTGTTTACATTTTTATTTATTGTTTCTGTTTCGAATGGATGCCTACTTACATTTGTATATAGGTATGGAAACATATTTACGTTGATATTTATAGTTACATGGTCTTTTATATGTACATATTAGGGTGGTTTTTAAAATATCAACATCTAACTTTTTATGGGCCACTCCTTTATTTTGTTCTACGTAAAAAATAAAGACATCCACGGAAAATTTCGAAATTTTAAACCAATTTTTAGGGCTCGCTACCACGGTTAGAAAAAGTTAAAATTTGTTTTTAAAAACGCAAAAATTCCATAAAAAATTGTTGCTAGAAATCTGAAAAGTTGGATATACATATTTATTATTGAAACTTGCTCATATAAATCCATTAACGCCCGAATTATAGCTGGTCAAAAAAATTTTATCGCTTAAAAAAAATAATAATTTTTTTGAAACCCTGGTAAAACATTTTTCTTTCTATTTTGAAATTTTCGTGCATGTTTTTATTTTTTACCTAGAACAAAATAAAGGTGTGCTCCATGATTTTGATATTTTAACAACCACCCTATTGTATATGCACCTCAACTGATCCCAGCACTGTTTACTAATTTTATTTAAATCGTTTTGAACTACTTACATTGTGTTTGTATGAGTATATGTGTATATATTTACATACGTACATACATACATACGTATACAAAACAATATGTTTAGTCATAGCGTTTTTTTATGTGGAACACATATGTACATTAGACTGCATCACCAAAAAAAGTTGCGGCTTTCCGCCGGGATTACAAAATATATTATATTTTAAGACGTTCACCAAAATATTTCGGAAAAATATTAAGATTTCAGTGAGCTGGACCGATTTGAAATACCTCCAAAAATGGAGTTTTTTTATGAATAAAAATAGTTTCTTAAAGAACTTTTTGAAAAAAGTCTCTTCAGATTTATCATCTCATAAGCTTAAAAAATTTGCATAAAAATATTTAAAAATCTTTTCAACGGGATCTCGTAAGAATGAGATTTTTGATGCTGTTTTTTTACTTTTTTCAAAGATTTATTTACGAAATACTTGAATGACTGGGCCAAAACTATTCTGATTTAGACTTATCAGATCTCAGTAGAAAGGTATTTTCACACTATTTTTATTTCTGTCCAAGAAAAAGTCATTCGTGTCCCAATTTTTTTTTTTCAAATACCAACACATCTTAATTCAACTTTGAATCAGGTTCGTTCAACCTACCTTTCCCTTTCATCCTTTGAATGCGTTTATTAGCAAAGAAATAAAAAGAGTGAGAAAGTACCTTTCCACCGACATCTCTTAAGTTTAAATCAGAAGAGTTTAGGCTCAGTTATTCAAGTTTTCCTTACACCAATCTTTGAAAAAAGTTAAAAAAAACAGCATCAAATATCCCATCTTTACGATTCCGTTCAAATTTTTTTTAAATATTTTTATGCAAATTTTTTAAGCTTAAACCGTTTTGTCATTTGAGGGGATTAAAAAAAAAAAATCTTTAAGAAACAATTTTTATTCATAAAAAACTCCATTTTTGGAGGTATGTATTTTGAAATCGGTCCAGCTCACTTAAATCTTAATATTTTTACGAAATATTTTGGTGCACGTCTTAAGATATAATAGTTTTTATAATTCCAATGGAAAAATAGTACCGATTTTTTTTTTTTTTTTGATGGGGAGAGATGCAGTCTAATGTACATTGTATATATGTAAAAATGTTTGCTTGTATGTACCTATTTGGTTAAGTTATTAATTCGTTTGAAAATGCCATTTGTATTAGTTTATAACTATGTATGTATATTAGTTTTTTTCTTAATAATTTACATACAAATGTATATTTCGACATATCTCTTCAATCGCTCGATTGTTTACAATATTTTTTTTATTTGTTGTTTTTCGTCAACTTTTATTGGCTATCGCTTTAATAGTCGTCTACTGAAATGCTACTCGTAGTCAAACTAAAACGAATCGATGCGTTTCGGTCGTGTAATTGTAACGATTGAGTTGTGCAATTGTTTTTTTTTTTTTTGCAAGTGCAAATAATTTCAGTTATATAAAATGACTATAAATAATTGTCGAAATTGACTGTGTGAGCTACAGCGTTATAATTATTGTAGATATTATTTTTTGTTATGTCTTATCGGAGCTTAGCCAGTAATAAACACATCGAAAAAGTAGGAACATTTTTCATAATTACACTTTTCATATGTGTAAATTTTATGTAAATTAAAGATACAGAATTTCATTCAAAAACAATAAATATTGTGTTCTTAAATGATTGATATTAAGCTCATATTCTCAATGAAAAATTTGTATAACTTTTAATACTTCAAGGGCTAAGGTAATCATTATTCAATTGCTGTTAAATCGGGGAGAAATAAAAAAAAAATATTAATTTGGGTTTTGAAAACAAAAAGTTTGGAAACATAAGTCTTTGCATTTTGACTTGTTTGACCTCAGGTTCACTTGTTTTGCTGGCATCACTTACGCTGTATTTCTCACTTGAACTCCGTACTTCGAACAAATTTTAATTATCTTTTCATGCATAGACAATACTGGATTCACGAATTCGTACATTCAAATTTATTTTTTGCTTCATCTGAAAATATTTAGGGAGAATTTTCTATGTTTCAACTCCTGCTAAATCTCAGATCCATCTAAGTTGACATTCATGATGAGCAATTGAAATTGGATTTAAATCTTTCAGGTCCAAGGAAAATCTGTTCGCTAGAGATTTATTCAATTTGTAAAAAAACTGTCTAGTGTCTTGTATAGGGATGGCAAAAAAATAAAATAATCGATTAATTAATCATATGACTAAACACAAGCAAAAAAAAAGGAATTGCAATTATTGAGAAATAATCGATTAATCGAATTTTAAAAGGCATTTGCGAGTATTCTCAAAAACACTTTTGCATAAAAAATTCCGAATTCTCTTGTTAATTAGCCTTAATGAAATAAAACGAGTATTTTTAGCGGCGATTATTATTTATTATTTAACCAAGTTTGTAACAAAAGTTTTGATAAGTGTTTTGTTATTAAGCGGTTGCGTTTCTTGGTGGCTGTAGTACCAGCTTTTGAAAAAAGGCGCTCAGTAGGCATCCAGGTATCAACTAAATGACAATATTTTTTCGAAAGTCTGTTAAGTTTTGGGTAAACAGCTTTCATTTCCTCTCAAGCGTCGATGACAATTTAAATAAAAATTCATTTCATCTTTTGGGTGATCCAAAGTTTGAACTGGCACTGAAAAATTGGCCCTAAGTGAATAAAAAAAAAAAATTTTAAGTTCTGGCATCAAGCTATGTTTATTTAGCCCCCAATAAATTGAACCTTTTTCGCCTATAAGCTTATTATAATTTTTTTTTTGCAAATAACTTTCTTCCTTATTTTATTTGTACTTTACATTTTTGAAATAAAAAAAAAATCAATAAACAACTTGAAAAAAAAAATGTTTGACTTAAACATTTTTTGCCTATAGTTTTATGGTGATTTAACGGTTGGAAAATAAAAACAATTTTTATTTATAAAAAAATCGATTCCATTTCTAGAAAAATAGGAAAATCTTATTTTTAGCAAAAATGGAAAAGCAACAAAATCTAAGCGGCAGAAGTTATAGCTGCTATTTCGGAGATCACAACTTATTATTATCAGACTTCCTTTTTTAGGCTTCAGCGGGGAGCGAACCCGCCTTATCGATCGCGTTTTTTTGGGTGTGTTTGGCTTAAGCAGCTGACAGCTGTATTAAAGCCTTTGACATAATTTTGAATTCTAACATTAAGCAATCAATTCCTAATATGCTTGCTAAACACGTTCTGCAATTAGCATTTTCATCTTTCCAATAATCACTTTATTTGAACCGAATTTAAGTATGTAGATCATTTTATTGTTTTTCTAACTCATAAAATGCTCTAAGTGCTATTTAAAAATTACCTGCTTTATTTTTTCTATAATATATTTTTTCTTTTTGTTTTTGTCCATCACAAACGAAAGTGATTTTCGATCGAACAATAAAATTCACAAATCCGGTTGGTTTTTTTGAAGCGGATAGAATGTAAATGCCATTAGACAATGCTTGAAATACGCTTTTTATTTGTCGAATTGTTAGAAGTGGCAGACTGTTTTTATGTGCTCTCAGCTGCTATTTTGATTTAATTTAAAATTCTGCTGCTACCTTATAGCCTATGCTTTGTTGTACGTACATACATACATACACAGTATTTAAGTGTGAATATACATACGTATGTTTCTAAGCTCCCATCAATTTGAAATCAGCAATCAGTAACCAAAGTGCGATAATTCGTTTTAAGCCTCACAGTTTGCCAAGCCATTGTTTCATGCGGTTTCATTTCACTTTGGTCTATTTTTGTGTTCTGAATGGATTTTTTTTTTTTGTGTTCATAAACATCTATTAGTTATATTGTCTTGTATGTAGTGTATTTTTCTTGTTTTTTGTGTCAATTCCAAAACTATTTCGTTTTCGATGTTATTTTTATTATTGCGCCATTATTTTTTGCGGTTTGTTATTTAGTAGACCGCTAAAAGTTGTTATTTGGTTGAACTTGAAATTTATGCGCAATTCGTAAATAAAAGCACACATCCTCACCACACTAATATTTATGTATGTATGTATCTATGTACAATATTTATTAGCATTCTTTTTTTTATTTAACACAAAAACTAATGAGAATTCGTGAATTCATTTTATATTTATCATTCTGCTATTATTATTCTCTTTAAAGTATCAAAGTGTATTGTTGTTGAATAATGCGGCGGTGTGTGAGCGTGCGCTGTGACTTCCTTTTAAATACATATGAACATTAGACTGTATCGGAAAAAAATTGCCGTATACCACTGAGCCTAAAATATTAAAAAAAAAACATATATATTTTTTTGGCGATACTGTGCGTCTTTTTACATATTTTTTTATTTCTTCGGCATTTACAGTAGGATCTTAAATTAAAATACATATATCGATGTTCTAGTGCCGAGTATACATTTTTTTTTTGGCTCGAAAGTGCATTGACTTCAAGTACCCCATTCTAGTACGTTCCCACCAGTTATCCGTGCCTACCAATTAAAGCCCGCCAAATCCATTGAACTTTTACTAGGAAGGTATTTCGATTCGAAGCAGTGCTTGCCTTTTTACATATTTCGTCATATCTTCAGCTTTTAAAATCGGATCTTAAAATAGGATATAGCGATCCTTTTGTCTTTTTTTTAGTTCATTGATCTCAAGCACCCCGTTCTATTACCTACCCATCAGATCTCAGTTCATCCTAACCACCCTAATGGCAGTAAATTAAAGCTCATCTAAAATCATAAAGTTAAAAAAAAACAATTGTTTTTGCCGGATGTAGGTGTCACCGAAAAATGTAAAAAGGCGACCCCGACCCCTAGGTTCCTCTAAAAGACGGCGAACCTTTTTCCATTGCTTGTAAGGTGGTGCGGTCTAATGTACATACAACACTGATTAATTGTCCTGTCTCCAAATATTTTGCCTTTCAGACGGGTTTAGGTTGTTTAGTGCAGGTGGTTTTGTTCGTTTGCAATATTTGACAACAAAGAATTATCGCTGATTTACGTTTATTCTATTTTATTTTTTATTTTTACATATTTTCATAAATATTTTAACCGTGTGCACACGCCCCTTATTTTATTTAACAATTTCTTTTAAGACTTTTTTATTCAAAAATTTATTATTTTATTCATGCTCGTGTTTACATTTAAATTTAAATAAAAAACCTCTGCACCTGCAATGGAATTTCGAATGCAAACAAAAAAACAAGAATTCGGTGCTCGAATATTTTCGAATAAATATTCATATCTTTATGCATATGTGTACATGTGTATGTTTTTACATACATATGTTTGCATACAAATATCAGCAGCTGTGGCTATTAAATGAATGACACTGATTGGGGTAATGCACATGTGACCTTGACGAATTCGATTCGTCTGTTTTTTAACCACAAAACAATGCAAAAATAATTGACTTAACCAACAATAACTACAATATAATTTTCTTGAATGAAAATGGTTAAAAAAATATATATTTTCCAATGAATAGAAAAAAATCTGTCATTGGTCACAGCCTATTGTCATATTTTCGCATGTGTTCAATTATTTGTTACTTTTAGTAGTTAACAGTTCATTTTCTTTTTGTATTATAAAATGCACACGAATTTTCAAAAATAATAAAAAAATTGCTTTATCTGAGTGGCGTGTTTCGTATGATAGCCCGTTTCGAGGTCAAGAGGCAAGCAACTCTTCACCGGTAATACCCGTACATACTAGTCTTAGCCGAAACAAATTGTTTTTGCCAGAGTACAGCAAGTGTGATCCTTAAAATATCATACAACAAGCTCTGCCATTTACCCAATCCGACCGATGCATTTTTTGTTTACTGACGACTCCCTGATGCTTTCATGGTGGCTTTCAAGTACCATTTCTCAATCTCAGAGATGAATCGATGACCAGAAGGAGGCACATTTTTAAGCTTCATATATTTGTATCTACCAGAAATTTTCCACTAACTTACTTTATCATTGTAATGCTAGAGATTTACTTAAAAAGCATTAACATTCCTCTTCTTATGTACAGTATCGGTCATATCTATAGCACGCCATTTCAAAGTGATATTGTGTGCCACTTATGTTTGTTTATTTTTTATTTTTAAGAATTTTCAATTAAAATACAGTTCTTTCTCTAACAAACCCCATATAAACCCAAGTTTAACAATTTGTAGAAAACTACAAAAAAGTGCAACAAACTTTCACCTGAATTTCAAACTTTTTTCTCGAAAGTGTTAGAATTTTTTTTGAGTACACAGTTTTTTAGCCCCTTTAATTTTAGTCTGATAATGCAAATTTCAAGTGGCTACGAATTACCGTTACTTTTTCAGAATTTTTTTGTCGTAGACAATTCCAAAAGTAACACGTTGCACGTTTTTGTAGTTTTCTACAAATTGTTAAACTTGGGTTTATATGGGGTTTGTCTGAGAATGAACTATATTTTAATTGAAAATTCTTAAAAATAAATACATAAACATAAGTGGCACACAATATCACTTTGAAATGGCGTGCTGTAGATATGACCGATACTGTAGGTATCAATTAAAATTGTTTAACTATTACTTGGGCTAAGGTTGGGACTACGCAAATAGCTGGGGAAGATTATAATAACGCACCTACGGCACGCATGCAAGAATCAGCAAATCGATCCACAATGTATACAGATTTTTTCTTCTTCATATATACATGAAATTAAAACTATCTCTATTTTACAAATTGTAGATAGGTTGTTCTACACTTAGTCCTTGCATTGCGTCCGTAGGACGCCCTTTCTATGAGGAATTCGTTTGGTGGGTGGTGCTAGATAAAAATACCACCTCGAGAATAATCGGACATTTTTAGAAAAAGGGAAACCATTTTTAGAAATGAGGAAATTATAACAAATATAAATATTAAACAAAGAGAAATTATTATAATTTATTTTATTTTGAGCCAGATTTAACCAATCGATGTCAGTATTGTTCAATAACAAAAATTATTCGTGTTATATGTTGTTTCCTCTAAAACTTTGAAAGCAAAAAAGAATTAAGGCCACCTTTGGCATCAACAGTCGCCATCGCCTAGCGGGGCGATAGAAATAAAACGATCTGGCTGATATACGAACATCCTCGCACCTTTTTAATATGCACCCCATGCCATAGTTATAAGCGCACCACGTATTACCAAGTTTGAAGTAGCTGGGGCTCGCCGTTCATTATTTTGTTGAAGGTGTTGCTCGATTGCTTTTATACAAAGAATCGTCGAACAAACTTTATATGGAATAAAACATCGCCAGTAAGAAAAATCCCCAAAACTTGCACTCGCAAAGCCACATACTCGAAATCTTTCTAAGAAATCTAATTTTTTCTAAAGTTTTACAAAAGTTTGTTAAGTTTGTTTAATCCTGCTCAATCTCAACCTATCCCCTTTTTCTTACTTTGCCCTAATCCAAACGTCTTTCTTTAAACTCTGATGCTGTCAACTCAGGTAGAATGCCTTAGCAGTTAACGAGATATTTAAAAATACCACCTAAGCTTATTAAAGGATTGCGAAACGTGTGGACTTTATTCCAGTTTTTCGAACATGACCTAAGCGCCAGCATTTTTCTAGGTTGCTAAGTTCGAGCTCCATATCTAGGTTATTAGACGTTATGGTTTTCGGAGCTCATGCCTTTATTGATAACTTATACTTTTATAGAGCAACATACAACATTTTTAAAGGAGATTTTCTAAATTTGGAGAGGCTGCGATTTTTTTGGGGAGCAGCGGGAAAGGATTTTGGTCCCACCCCGCCCGCAAAATTTTGACGGCCTTCCCTATCTCGGCCGTTTTAAAATCAGTGTTGTGGGCCCCGCGGGTCCCGATATCCCGTGCCCATCACTAGTTCGGACATCATTTTTGAATTCCTATTACTCGGAATTCGCTGGTATTTCGAAAGCGTAAATAGTAGTAGACCACTATAACAAAAAATAACAAAAGAAAAAACGAAAAGCACCGCGTGCTAACAATGCCCAGTCAGCGGAAGTGTCGACGTGTTTTCTGCGCCAACAGATAAATTGCTTTCATTTTTTATTTTTATTTTTTTTTTTGTATGAAAGTGTCGTTTATCGTAGCTATTTGTGCATTTGTATGTATGTACTTTGGTTAACTTTTTCATTGATAAATTGCATTTACAGACACATACATACATACACATTTTATCAAAATATATAACGCTACTTTTCCTGCAGCTCGACGACTTTTATTTTGCAATTACTATTTTTTCCAGCGAAAAACAAACACTGCTGTCATAATGTTTGCATTAGCGCTTATGTTCCTTTATTTTCATACACATGGGCATTAGACCGTGTCACCTTGCAAGCAAACAAAAAAATTTCACCGTACACTCTTGAGTTTAAAGTATTTTTTCAAAAATATATTTTTTTTGCGAAACCTAGGGGTCAGCTTTTGCTATATTTTTTGGTGACACTTCAATTCGGAAATAGTGCTATTGGAATAATGGAAATACTTCCTTAGCTAAAGTTTAATGATTTTTAAAGAGCAAACTAAATTTTCGAAATTGCCTTGCAAAAATACTTTAAATTCACGGCAAATTTTTTTTCTGGTGCAATGTAGTGTACATACTTATGTACTTACAGTTTGTTTATGTACATAGTTGTTATATTTTGCCCCTTTTTCTTACAAAGTTCTTTAACTATATTTTCCTTGTTAGTTGTTGTTATTTTTGATTTCATTTTTTTTTTTTCGAAACATGTGCCGTTACTTTTGGAATTGTCTATGACTTGTTTTTGTCTATCATTTTATTATCGAAACTTCAATGTGTCGCGCCGCGCAGACAGACATATGTTACGTTTTTTTTTGTTTTTGTTTTGTCTTTTGTGCATTTTCTTTCGTCTATTTTTTCCAAGTTGGCATTTGTTTGCATATATGTATGTGACATTTTACGGTAAACATTAAGTAGTATTTATCATTTAGTTTAACTTCGTTTTTATGCAAGCTGCTGTTAGTAGTTAATGAAGATGTTGTTGCAGCAGTTACGGTGGCGAAGAGTAGTTAGGTAAGTAATTTTTAAGATTTCTTTCTTGAAATGCAGTTTTTACTAACAAAAATCGTAAACGTCTATACTGTTTAATATGAAAAATCCTGGAATATTTCGAGTAGACACGAAGAACTCTTACAGGGCCCGAAAAAACTTGAAATATTCCCAAAAAAAAAAGAACTCCGAAAATCCCCAGCGTATTTCAATAAATTCACGTCGAATTCCAAGAAGAAGAAGTTCGTGAACTCAACTTTATCTTCGTGAGTAGGCAGCTACAAATTAAATAAATTATTTTTAAACTGAAGTCCCCTCAAGAGCTAATTACAATCCTTCCCACATTTTTCTCAAAAAAAAAAAAAAAAAAAAGAAAATGCAATCATCGTTTAAAGGCGGTATACAAACAAATTGTTTTCGAAAATTCTTTTCTCAAAATTAGTTCCTCACTTATTGGTAATTAATATATTTCAAGGCCTTTTGGTTTATTTCTAGTTAATTTTATACTTCTATTTGAGTCTTAGCAATTGGTAGAAAAGCGAAACTCATTAAGAATATAACTCAATTTGCCATTTACATACTTACATAACATTTAATACAAAAAAATATAACCTATTTTCAAAACTAATTATCATTCTTCGTTATACCCGTAAGCAGAAATTAAAAAAAAAAAAAACTATATACATATTTTTTTCATTATTTCATAAATACTAATTACTGCGCTAATGATCTGCAAGGTGTGTCGATCAGTACAAAGAATGTGTAGTGCACATAAAATATGTACATTAAAACATACATACATACATGTGACTGTATATGTGGCGCAATAACAAGTTAAAATAATGGATAATTAGTATAAGTTCTTTGTACCATAACAATGACAATAACAATTTTCCGCAAATGTATTTATTATTAATAATTAGTACAATTATTAGGTTTCGATCCTATAGACTTAATGCGATATAGATAATTCTCTTGTCCATACATATGTACATATGTATGTGTGTATTTATAGATACTTTTGTTTGTAAAACTTTTATAGCCAATTATAGTATATATATATATATATATACTTATATATTTATTTATAAATATAACTCTATATAAATTAGACCGTACCGGAAAAAAGTTCGCCGTACACCCCTGAATCCAAAGTATTTTTGCAAGGCAATTTCGAGTTTTTTTTTGCCGGACGCCTTTTTACATTTTTTCGTCATATCTTCAGCATTTACAGTCGGATTTTAAACTTCCATATATCGATGTTTTTGGCTCGAGAAAACATTATTTTCGTTTCAAAGTACATTGGACTCAAACACAGTTTTAGTAATTACCAACCAGATCTCGGTTCTTATCATTCCAACGTGCCGGTAAATTAAAGCTCAAAAGTATTTTGGTCATTCCAGTAGAGCTATTAAATTATTTTTGCATTGCCGGATGTGCATTCATAGGTGCCACCGAAGGAACCTAAAAAGGCGGCCCTTAGATTCGACCAAAAAAAAATTTTTTCGAAATCGCCTTGCAAAAATGCTTTAGATTCAGAGGTGTACGGCGAACTTGTTTGGTTGGTTTGTAAGGTTGTACTGTCTAATAAACATACATATATACCCATTTATTTTTATATAAAATAAAAAAAAAAACTTTCATCATTCTAAAGCTTGTCTTTTGTTTCTTTTCAGGTAAATATGCTTTCAAAAGTTAACTTTTTTATATACTCAGCGATGTAATTTGCGAGCGGCTACAAACTAAAAAAAATTATTAGAGTGAGTAGTGGTTAATCAGATATTCATTTAAGCTAATTTAACTATAAATTCGGTGAGAGTTTTTGTTAGTTTGAGCTTCTGCGAATCGATTGCAGGAAAACACGATTTTAAGTTCTGAAGGAGTTAAATATGTGTGTAAGTATAGAAAAGAAAGCAGTAAATGATTTGTTCCGTGGTGTTTACTAGGGCGGTCCTTAAAATATCAAAATCTAAATAAATCTAATGTTGTATGGGGCAACCTTTTATTTTGTTTAACGTACCAAAATAAAGACATCCACAAAAATTTCAAATTTTAAAATAAACTTTAGGGGTTTGCCATATAAATTTATGATGCAGGTTTACAAATAGTTGTCTTGGAAAAAAATACCAAGAAGTTCGTGTATAGCGACGACGACCGACATACTAGTTGGTTTGATCAGATCAAAATTTTCTGAGTTATAGCTGGTCAAAGCCAAATAAAAAAATAAAAAAATACATTTTTTCAAACCCCGGTAGCGGACTCCTAAAAATTATTTTAAAATTTTTTTGGTTGCCTTAATTTTGTACGTGGAACAAAATAAAATGGTGCCTGCTACACAATTTTAGTAGTTCATATTTTTAAGGACCAGCCTAATGTTTTATTGGCTCTAGTCCTGTTCTTGGCATTAAATGTCAAAAATCGATGTTGCTATTTGTTTCTGGAGATCGTTTCCTCATATCTCTAATGGCCTCTTGGTCTATGTTATTTTATCACTTTTTAGTCCTAAACATTTCTTCCCGGACGGTCGGACAAGTTTCATGCGTTTCTTTAATTTGAAAATTGAAAGCAAAATACGCACTACAAGTTTAGACGGTGAGGAGAAAATTTTGTGTAGCTGGAGAACGATGGTGCCCATGATATTTTTTATGGGGAGAAAGTATCGAACGGCAAACCCGTTTCGGTCAGGACTTCGACAAAAACTAAACCCCCTGCCGACATATTTCATCGGAAGGCGTAATTAAGCACTTCAGTCTCCGTTTTAGCGCGATGCGAAATAAGTTGCACCACTTTTGTCATTGTATCCAGAATTTATCAGAAGATTTTTTCCAAAAGCGAAATTATTAAACCAAATTCTGATATTGTCATATTGAGTAGGTATAGAAGATATTAAAAATTGCCAAAAACCTTTTAAACGCAACCAAGATTCCTAATTGGTAGTTCATGCTGTATATTGACCTTTGAACTTGGAAATGTTCTGAACTTACATACAGTTCTTTTTGTTAGACTTTATCTGCTTATTTGCATACGCAAACTGTAATCAATATCCGCATACAAATGCAAATTTCTCTGACGATGGTTGCATGGCAATGACTGACCCAGCTGTTATTTGTTCGCCATAACACATCTACACACACATTGACGCATTTGGAAAAATTACTTAAGCAATCATACATTCAGGCGCTTATCATAGTAAAAAAACAGAAACAAAATTCGCAACTGTTGGCTATTTATAGAATAGACAACTAGTAATAATAATAATAATATAATATCGACAACTAAAAGCTTTTGATAAAAATTGGCGAATAACTTTGCACGCAAAAAATAAATACATGTATATTAGACTGCATCACTCCCCATACAAAAAAAAAAAGTCGGTACTGTTTTTCCATTGGTATCATAAAATCTATTATATTTTAAGATATCCACCAAAATATTTCGGAATAATATTAAGATTTACGTGAGCTGGACCGATTTGAAAATCCAAATCCAAAAATAGAGTTTTTTCTTAAGTTATTTCTTAGTGCTTAAAAAATTTATATAAAAATATTTTAAAAGCATTTAAAAAAATATTCAACGGAATCGTAATAAGATTTTTGATGTTGTTTTATAACTTTATTTGTTCAAAGATTGGCATAAGAAAACTTGAATAACTAAGCCTAAACTATTCCGATTTAGACTTGTGAGGTATCGCTGGAAAGGTATTTTCTCACCCTTTTTATTTCTTTGCTAATAAACTGAAGTCATGAAAGAGGAAGGCGGGATGAACGAGCGTCATTCCGAGTTTAACTAAGATGTGTTGGTATTTGATAAAAAAAATTGCGAATGAAAAAAAAGAGTGGGAAAAGACCCCATAAGTCTAAATCAAAATAATTTTGGCCCAGTTATTTAAGTTTTTCGTAAATCAATCTTTGAAAAATGTAAAAAAACAGCATCAAAAGAAAAGACTTAAATATTTTTATGCAGATTTTTTAAGCTTAATCTGTTTTGTCATCTGAGGGGATTCTTCTCAGCCACGTCAGGTCCAGCCCACGTAAATCTTAATATTTTTTT
>NW_023458561.1:38402466-38470801 GCF_013731165.1 Rhagoletis pomonella
ATGCTCAGAATAAAATGTAACTAAGTATATCACTAATTCGATTAGCTTTTTCCCGCTTAAAAATACAAAAACAGAAATATACATACATACAAAATATACATACATACATACATTTAAATAGTTAAATTACTCGTAGTTTGTACGACCGCATGGAGAGTGGGAAGCTTCAAGGGTCATTTGGAAGTCTTAAGGCCATTTTGCAATTCTTAAATGGGACTCTTGTAGAGCTGATGATTAGAACAATCAGCAAAGAGTCACAAATTTTGAACACTGTAGCAGCCACACTTGGATCTAAGTGTACCAATGGCAAAATTCATATTCTAGGCGGATATTTTCCGATTTGAAACCAGCATCCACGAATGTTTTCGCAGAAGCCGCAATGAGGCTAAAAAAGACAATTTCTTGTGGTCAAGCGACATTGGGGACCCAAATCTCTCTTAACTAAAATAATGGAGTATTTCAGCAGCAAGCAGAGAATCCAGCAGATTCATATCACCTTCTCGAGTAATCTCTGAAACGGCTACAGACCGCGTCAGTGTGGTGGAGCGGCTGCTTAATTTAATCCAGGGAGTGCTACGGACCCTCATAGAGATTGGCGAACAACTATCGTCTTCGTCTAAAATCCGGATGGGACTGTATTTTTTATACTTCAATAGGCTAAAGCTGTAATGATGCTTTAATTAGTTGTCAGTTCAATGTAGCTTTAGTTTGAGATTCTGATCCTCTCACCGGGAAATGTTTATCCGCAATCTTAACCAGTCGGGTCAGAGGTGAGACAAGGTCATCGTAAGCATTTTCAATTCTACTTGACGGACAGACATACAAACATTTCTAATCCGAAAAACAAAAGCATACTAAAAACCAAAAAACCAAAAAATGGCGACTTCCTTGGGTATGTTCTTTTGATTGCTCATTGAGAACTTAAGCTAAGTATCACCCGAATTTGGTAGATTTTTTTTGTTTAGGTTTTCGCCGCTCGACTGAGCGTTCGCTTTTACTTATGTACATATGCCAGAATAATTTTAAGCTCACACCAAATTGTTTAAGGCTTCCTTATTGGCTGCCAAGCACAATTGAACATCATATTTGGCAAATACTTTAATTGAATGTAATGATCATCGATTAAAACGCTGTTGCCAAGCGATAAACCCAAAACAATTTTGTTCGCCTTATTTCACCTATTTTTTTTTGATGATTGAGTGGATTTTTTCCGATAATCAATTTAACCTTTTCGGGACAATATAAAAAAATGGGGTTTGTATTAAAGATTGTGATCTGTTTAACGAGTAGTAAACACATCTGGTTGAAAATATTTTTTTTTGGACGGAAACTTCTTAATCGAGTTCGGACATGTTTACGTTAAATATTTAACGTCACAGTGAAGGTGGTATGCACATTAGAGTGGTTCAAAAATACATGAGAAAAAGTATAGTCGGAATTTCTATGCGCTCACCCCCTAGGATTGTTCCATACTAAAAATATAGCCCCATTTTTTTTTTTTTTTAAATCAAAAGTTTTCCATGTATTGTATATGGCGAAAAACCACTTTTCGTAGAAATGGTATAGAATTCCTGAAAATTCATAGTTTTCGATCGGAAAGCCCTATTTCTCTTCATTAGACTCTCAATAATAATACTCAATTATTTACTTAACCATTTTCTATAGTAACTATGTATTATAGGTCCGCCAAAACTCCCAAAAAATTCTAGAAAACGCTATGGGAGGATAAATAAAAAATCTTTAGTATTACAAAATTGTTAAATAAAAAATTGGGATGTTTACTTATCGAAAAATTTAGATTTTCAAGAATTCCATACCATTTATACGAAAAGTTGTTTTTTCCTCATACAAAATAAATGGAAAACTTTTAGCGACCTCTAAATATGTTTTGATTTCAAAATAAAAAAATGTGGGTATATTTTTTCGATATAGAACAATCGTGAGGGTGAGTGCATTAAAATGCTGACTTTACTTATTTTGGACCACCCTAAGGTACATACATATGTGTATGGCAAATGCTTTGAATGCAATTGGGGCGGGCATAGACATAGACAGAGATATAGACAAATATAAGTATAAGGATAACGACAGAGATGAGGGAAAAGACAAAGACATTGTCAAAGGCAATGATAAAAAGATTGAGATTAAGGAAAAGATGAAAACGAAGGTGAAGGTAAAGCTGAAATGGTGCTAAACTGGACATGAACTAGTCTCGAAATGTAACCGAAATAGCCCTATACTATTCCAGAAAGTCTCATTTGTACACACAAGAAGCAGTCACAAATTTCATGCTGGGTTAACACAAATTTTACCCATACCGAGATAAGAAGTTTACGTATCAAAGAAAAAAGGAGAACAAAAATAAAGGTCGTACAATAAAATATAAATAAAAAAATATGTAAATTGTAAATTTCTTCCTTTCTAAAATGTTTTCTTATGAATTTTCCTCTCTTACGCGCGTAGGGACTACACGCACTCGTTTTTTTTAACCCTCTGCTTTTATTATTATTATTTTTTTATTATAAGATAAATTACAATTAAAACTTAGCACTAGCTTCACTTAAAATCTGCCTTTTAACCAAAACTGTCCAAAAACCATCTTCAAATTCAAACATCTCATAAATCAGTTTAATTCCCAAAGCTGTCAACCTTGGCTAAACAAATTTTTATTAAAATGTATTGCACACTTGTATGTACATATGTATGTATGTCTGTATGGTAAGCCGCTCACGTCGATGGCCAATTTTGCTGCACAAAACTACCTGAGTGTGTATCAATTAACAAGTTTATGCATGTTTGACCTTTAAAAATGCAACCATCTACGTACTTACATACATACTTACATACACACTTGACATCAACTTTGGTGTTTGCAACCCAACCCCAATCATGTTTTCGCTTGGCTATTCTTTTTCTGTTCGACGCGCTAAACTCCCACTAGCAAGCCAAAAGGAGCGAGCAGAGCAATTTTTTTTTTTTTAACGGCAGTGCAATGTGTGTGCGAGTGTATGTATGTACATACATACGTATGTATGTATATTTTTATATTGTGTGTGTTCTGGCAGCTCATTTACTTACATTTGTTATGAAAATAAACGTGATATCCCTCAAAGAGTATGTTGCTGCTGCAACATTAATAACAATGAAAACGACAATAGCAACAACAACTAACCTTGGCCTAAACGTCAAATCGCATAAAAATCTTAATTTTAAAATTAAAAAAAAAAAAAAACAGCCAGCATGCAGATAAACGAAAAATGGACAGATTCGGACGTATGTTTGAGAGACTTTTGTGTGTAGAAGTTCAGTGTAGCAGATTACAGTGGGGCTGCTTTAAATTGAACTATGGTTTTTGAGACTTTTCCAAAGATTAAATTTTTAATAACTGTTTGTAACTTATCTTGATCGGTCGCTTTGCTAATATCAAGTGGTCTCCATAAATCACAAAATCCTTCACATTTGAAATCTTAAAATTGCCAATCAATCATGTCTGCTCCAAAAATATTAGTTTTGCCCGCAGTCTAAATGAGTTTAACTACTCTCAACTGTTATAAATCAATAAAGTTTGCTATTTGAGTACTCTTTCTTAGTCCATCAATTCTTATCTTATCAGTTTGCTTCTATATTTGAATATTTATGTCTTTATTGAACTTTATCAGTTCGTAAGCGGTATGCAATTACACAATAAATTGCAAAACTTTCACACAAATTCTTCCCCTCTTCTTTGGAAGTAAATGTGCAACAAAAAAAAAAAAACTCAAAAATGAACAGAAATTTTTAGAGACTTCAAACTTTCACTTATTATACTAAAATGTAATGGGCGACAAAATTTCATACTCTAATTTTTTTTTTAAGAAATCGATTTGAAATGTTGAAAATGTTGATGAAGATTATTTGGTATTTCTTGAATTTTCCCGAGTTCTATATGAAATTTCAAAAAAAAAAAAATGTTTCTGCTGGTTTTTGCTGTTGAATGAACTATATTTTTTATACAAAAATAAGAAACATTTGGTACGGAAAATATAAATAAATAAAATCGTCAAAACGGCAGAATATTCATATTTTTGACGCTGACTGTATGTATACCTAATAGCAAGTTTCACCAGCAGTTTAAGTAAAAAATTATTGTTTTACTTCTGTCAGTTTTCATATTGAATTCAAATAAAAACAAGTAAGAAAGTCGAAGTTAGGGCGAAGCCGAACCTTAAAAATCCGGCGCTCGTATTAAATATAGTTTTTTCACCTTTGTGAAAACCACCGTTACATGGTAAGCAGGAGTGGTTTTACCCCTTTTTAGGGCCAAATTCACAGTGCGTAGTTAACTCATAATCGACAGTTAACTACAGATTTTCAGTACAAAAATAGAAAATACTGAAAATTCGCTTCAAATAGTACGCTCTTTAAAATACATTTATGCAAGTTTTATGTACAGTATGTAATAACTAAATAAACTCTTCAAAGTTTCATGAATTGCACTTTATTTACATAAAATTAACAAAAAACTCAAACATTTTTAACCGGAATATTTTTTCTTTTTTTATATATGTATGCTGCCGCATAACTTTGGACCACGTGAACCGATTTCAACAATCTCTTTTTTTTTTTTATCGGAAAGGTGGTAACTCAAGAGTCGTCGCGTAATTTGGCTTAGATCCGGTCATTTGGTCTTAAAGAAATTAACGGTACTCCTAAATTTGTATATGAGAATTGAATTCAGTTGTGTTTTTTCTTGGTTTTCGTGGTTTGCCACTCCCATTTTCCAAAAATTTCTTATAAAAAAGACAGGAAAATCCTTTTGTAGCTTTTTGAGTCTCACTCAAATCCTGCCAATTACTTGAGTCCCTGAAAAGAATCAATGAATATATATTTGCTCGTGTGTCTACCATTAGCACGATTTACCTTAATACAAGTATGAGTGTAGTGTTTAATCGAAAATTTTTTGTTTAATGTGTAATTTAAAATGCTCTTTTTCACTGTTTCGTTTCAGGTAAATATGCTTTCGAAAGTTAACTATGTACATATGCAACAATGCGAACATTTCTTAGAGTGAGTAAATGTTTAAAAAACTATCGATATGAGTTAATTTAATTTTTTTTCATTTGGTGAGAATATGTTAGTTTAAAATTATGTGAGTCGTCGTGATGGAGTTCAATGACTTCAAATGGTGCAGGAACATTTTCTTGCACCATATAATTTCAGCTGCAAAAAGGGCTGCAATGATCTCAAACAAAATTAATGCAATTACTTACAAATATTCATTACAAAAATTAAACTGGTCGATGGGCGGTTTTGAAAAAACATCGACGATATGCGATATGTTTTTATCTTGTTTCAGAACTCAGTAGCTTCAGAAAAACCAAAATTTTCTTATGGCGACTTCTTTTCTACCGAAAAATACAGTGAAACCTCTCCTAAGGGCGCCTCTATTAGACGGACACCTCCCTTGGGCGGACTTTTTCTTCTATACCAAGTTTTAAGTATAAATTTCGGAACAAATTTCTCTCTCTTAAGAGAACACTCTCTTGGCCGGACGCGGGTCAGTTATTTTGCATATTGACACAAAAACCTCTATTGAGCGAACGCGAACCTCTTATCAACGGACATTAAGATTTCTTTTCATAACAAATCAATCGACAATTTCCCAGTTTTTTTAAGTAATGAATCTATGGTTTTATGTAGTTTATGGACTGAAATGTAGTATTTATTTTTATTTTGTTATTACTTAATATGTACTTACGCACATACATAAATGAAATATGCACTTTTGAAAAAATACATGCACATTTTTGTTTGAACGATGTAATATCAATAACTTTTATTCAAATAAGAAATAGTGACTATTCAATTAATTAAAACATTAAAAAGTTCTAAAATAAGCTTCCCTTCCATTGAGCGGACACCTCTCTTGGGCGGACAAAAAATGACTGACGGTGAGTGTCCGTCCAAGGGAGGTTTCACTGTATTGCCTTTTCAGTGGCGTCCTACGCACATACACTAAGGAGAGGGCAAAGAGAAGGCAACATATTTCGTAGAAAAGCAAACGCCATTAGTCCTTAGTAAATTTCAAAAGTTGGAGTACTTGGAATTAGCGCACATTAAATAGGCTTAACTGTAACAACTTCTGTCATACATACATATGTATTCCATGCATGCATATGGAAGTATAAATGTAGGTATGTATGTATGTACCGACGACAAGCCATGTGCCAACAAGGGTCATCTTGAGACGAAACAAAAAACAAACAAAAGATCGTCCCATAACCCTACAAGAATAAACTACTCTTTACTCTTTATTAAAATTATCAAATATTTAGATTTTTTTTTTTGTTTGAAGGCATTTGCATGCAACCACAATGCATCTGATGCGCCCAAGTGCATTTGTATAGATTGCATAGGAGCGTTGGTTAGCATGTGTTGAACGAGTGAATGTACGAGTTCATTAAGGTTTTTTTTTCTTTTTTCGTTTTTGCTGCTTTTGCTTGCCTGCTCATACTGTTGATGCTAGTGCATGGTGCAATGATCCGCTTGCAATGATCCATCAAATTAAATTTAATGCGAATCTGCGCGTTGTTTGTTAGTGGTGAAGTGGATGATGTTGTTGTTGCCAATGTTGTTGTTGAGCGCAGCACTATCTATGTACTATGTAAGTAAGTATGTAACTACATTTGTATTGTTATGTGTTGCTGTTGTAATTCTTTTTCTTATTGCTTTTGTTGTTGTGGTGAATGGCAGGCGCTTAACACGCCATGTCTGCACCGCATTCATGCTCGCTCGTCAGTCCGTTCAACTGGCACTCGGCGAGCCGCCTTAAACGCAAACAATGCAACGGTGCAACATACATACATATGTATGTCTCTATATGTATATGTTGTATATATGTACACAAACTATACTTGCATATGTACAACGCGCGATCTACATATGGACATGCATACATACATACATAGTGCATGCATGGGGCTGCCTCACTGGCTGACTACCTTACTGCTGTTAATTCTGTGAAATTTCTTAACGTAAATACATTTTTTTTCTTCAATTTATATTTTTTTTTTGTTGCATGGAGCGTATGGAGTCGTATGTAATAATTGTAAATACATACATACATACATATGTATAGTAAGATATGCGCGTCATGCTGACTGACTGACTGACTGCCACTTTGAATTATTGCTGCACTGCTGGTGCTGCTCCGCTCCGCTTATTTTCATGCTGCACTTTTTCTGCATATTTTTCATTCAAGTTGCTGCTCACTTGTTTTCAATTCGTTTTTATTTTATCTTGATTTTGTTGTTGTTGAATAGTATTAGATTTACTATATGCAGCAATGATGAGGAGCAGCTAAAAAATGTTTGCAAAAAAATATGTATGAAATAAAAAAAAATAAAAAATAAAACAGCAGCCACAATAAAAGCAGCAACTTACATACATATGTATGTACATATGAAAAGTAAATGGGCGACAACAACTGTGTATGTAAATAGATACATTCATACCTGCATATCCATATACTTATGTAAGTCTAAGCAACATTCAGTGAGCCAACAACATTCTGTACTCGAGCACTTTTATTGGGTCATGGTCGCCGATAATGTTCTGCTGCCGCGCTGCTGCTGTTGCTGTTGCTGTTGCCAGTGGAGCCAGACATTCTCTGTTGAATTGCCCACAAAAGTCGCCGAAAAATCCCTTAACAATTTTTTCGGGAAATTCTCAAAAGTAACTCTGTTACAAATTATTTCCATTGTGTAAGCGACTATGATTTTTGGCGGCTTCGCGGTTAAAGCACTTGACTTCTCTTGATTCAAAAGCAATTCTTATTTTACATATATAGGGATCAATCCATGCCAAATCGACCAATAGTTGGAATCAACCACTTTTGATTTGGATGAATTTTGGTCAGAACTTTTCTTCTTTCATAAAACAAAGTACTGTCTCCCGGATTTTTTTTAATGAATTTTTTGAATATCTCAAAAACGATTATAGCAGCAAAAATGGTTCTTGCCTCATTCCACCGGTGACATTTGGGGCTATATATAAAAATATATTACAAAATTAAATATTTAAAGCAAAAAGTCGTATCAAGTCGTGAAATTTAAAAAATCGTAAGAGCAAAAACTTATGAAAATTTTTGGCAATACCTCTAACTGATCTCAAAAGCTGCTGAAAGTTTCACGAAGGTAAGGGAAGGCGAAAAAAATATATTTTGCAAACTGTATTAAAAATAAATGTAAATATTAATTAAAAATGGTTTAATATAACATTATTTGGACTTTACGAAACAATTTTTTTTTGTTTTAATTTAAAAAATTAATAGCTTAAACAAAGTTTTGAAAATTTAGGCATCTTTTACGACCAGTTAGAGGTATTGGATAAAAAAATGTTTGCCAAAAATGTGTTTAAGTGTTTTCTAATACAGTGTTTGGCCGAGCTGCTCGTCGGATTTGTGGCGTGCACCTTGATGTTGTCACACAGCGGCCGCTTTTACCATTTTAATATCCGAATTCTGAATTTTTTCCCATTTTTTTTATATAACCCCAAATTTTACCTTTGAAATGAGACCAGAACCATTTTTTTGTAATTTAATAGTTTGTGGGTAGCATATTAAAAAAATAAAATTGCTAAATCTCGGAAATTGTAGAATTAGGATTTTTGCATATTTAATAAAAGAGAAGATCTGACCGAAATCAAAATTGGTCGATTCCAATCATTTGTCGATTTGACATGGGGTGACCCATATACTACATATTTAACATTTCGTTAGATAATTTGTTCTGCTTTAACATTTAACATCAGTTACAAAAAAAAAAAAAAAATTTTTGATTCAGCATTTGAATGGGCTAATGTGAGAAGCATTTCATTCAATTGATCTAGATTCATAGTAGATTTACTCCGCATCATATCTACAGGACAATTAATGATGTAAGGGTACCGTTTATTCTTAATTGAATTCTGGCCTATTATGCAGCGATAATTGTGTTAAATGACAATCCCTTTTTTGTTTGAAAGATCTACATAAAAATGAACATAAAAATGTATTTTTGTTCCCCTTTAACCCACAATCTGGCATCACTGTCTGTTACTCTAGCTGCTGCTGCTCTATTACAAGTGCTCGCGTCGTTGCTGTTGCCACTGCTGCTAACATTGCCTTTGTCTTGTTCTACAGACACGGGTGTTAATGCGCTTTTTTCGCTTTGTTGCAAGCAGCTGTAGTTAGTTACTCTACTCTTTGGCTTTGACAACTGTTGCTGGCTGCTAAGTTGGCTATTGTTGTCGGTTATTTTTGGTTGTTGTTGCCATTGTTGGCAACATCAGCCAGTATGTCAGCATGTCAGCCGTTCATTGGCTTTTACACGTGTAACTACCTACATATGTACATACATTCATGCATACATATCGCCTTACATACATACATTTGTGCATTCATAATAATAGCTTGCGCGCTTGCGCTTGCGCTTTTTCGCCATTGTTCATGGTGTTCACATGTTGGAATTTTGCTGTGGTAATGTTGGCAAACATATGTATGCACTTGCATACATTCATATGTATGTATATAGCGTGACAGTAACAGGTAGTGAAGTATCTCACCCTTCCTTGGGAGCAAGCCACATGCATTATAGATTTTTGCCAAAAGCATGAAACCTTCCAAATATGTGAATATTTTTTCCTTTTATCTTGCTTTATATCAGGCATGCCCAGCGCAGGGCACTTGCTTATGGAGTTCTGCCAATGTTGGGCATGACTGCCTTATATGCATACTCGTACTTAGTTACATATATTTATACGAAATTTCATTCACAAAAACACTAAAATCCAGATGACGCGTCAGCGAAACTAAATTTTAGTAGCTCTTAAGTTGGAAACTATCAATAAAAAAAAAGATTCACAACTCCACAATGTTGCAAATTTACCATTAACCTCTTTACGGGGAATTTTCAAATTGTCTCTCAGTAATGGAATTGAACAAAAGTAATCTATCGCACAAACTCGTATGAATAGCCGCGATCCTTATCGGTCTGTGACAGGAAATATTTTTTTTGCCATTTCATTGAATTGTAAGCTTAAAAAATCGCATGGCCTTAACTGCTTGTTAACCCAGATAAAACTGACCTGGCGCTTTTTGCCAGGAAGTACAAAATCCCCTCACTGCAGCTCCCAGCCCAAAGCAACCCGACGCTGAAGCTATCGACATCCTGAAAATATCAATTTTGTACAAAGTCTAAACTTCACAAAGAAATATAGAATTCCTATTCGAGATAGATAATTTTGGTCAGATGGTTCAAAACTTAACCCCCTCCTACGTGGGTCTACTCAGGTCAGCTGGGACTGGAAACATCATTTCGACTAGCCAACCACTGCAGCGTCTTTCAAGCTGAAGTTGCTGTTATGCTGGAGGCGGTCGAATACTTACGTAAAAGAGAAATCATAAGTACCTACATCTTCATTTACTCAGATAGTCATGCGGTATTGACAGCGGTTGACTCGGTCACCTGCAATTCATAAACCGTAGTGGACTGCCGCAGATCTATAAACGAGATGGCTAAGCAATCTGTAGTGCGTTTCTTTAAGAAATCGACTAAATTCTCAATCGAGATAGCGGCTAAATTACACATCAAATCTACTACTTCAATCGACAAAATTAAACGAGATAAGTAACAAAACCGAACTACTCTGCTCATCACTTGATATGGGTGTCGTGACACCGGATCTTACCAGGCAAGAGAAGGCAGCAGCTCTGGGCGTATTTAGGCATGCCGCTTACTACAAGCAAGCTCATTCTAAGGGATCTATATACATATTTATCTCTTAAACAACCAAGAGCCGAAATGTAATGAGACACGGTCGAAAGATCTCATCGGTTGACGCAGTCCGCTGTTATGCAGTTACATACATACAAAAAAATATTCCGACGAATTGATAACTTCCTCATTTTTCCAATAAACGGAGAAGCTCGAAAGATTCCGAAGAATACCGAAAGATCACAAAACAAAATCTGAAAGGTCCTGAGAGAAGCCGAAAAGTCTCGAAGCTCCACGGCAAAATCACGAAAAGTTTCGAAACGAATTTTCACAGTGAAAAATTGAGCAAGACTTTTTTTTTTGTTTTAAACTGATACCCTTTATCAAAAAACTATAAGATATATCTCTTATTCGAAACCGCTTCATTTTCCTTTTCATGATTAGATTATCTCCTAATTTTGTATAAATAAACTCGCAACCAATAATCGTGTTCGGAATTGTTTTTTTAACTGAATTCAAGATTGATTGACGGTTTTGTTAAAAAAAACACAAGTAAGGATATTAATTAATTAATTCGCCATATGCATATACATATAATTGGAGAGATTAATACAGTCTCATATATCGTAGAGAAAAGAAGACGTGCTAAAAAGTTCTCAAACAAATTCGCTCTTTCTCTAACAGTTAATGTTGTTACGATACGAGTAACTACGAGTAATTACTCGATATTTTCTTCAAGTGCTGAGTACTTTTTGTACTCGAATCCTTCCCGCAAGTATAAGAATAATAGTCCAAATTAAAATAGAGATGATCATTTGTAAATGAGAATAATCATTTGCAAAAGGGAATATTCACTTGTGAAATCGACGATTGGAAATGAGAATAGTCAAACTTTCAGATTTTGCAAGATTTACGGCATCTCTTTCGGTAGGTTTTTGGCCGAAAGACTCGAACAAGCTTGCGTCTAAATACTCTTTTGGTAAGTTCCAAACATTTTACAAATACCATGTTCATAGCCCTGGTTTTTATATAAAATTTAAAGAATGTTATAATAACTTCGATTCAAGTAAGTATCGAGTACTTCTCTACGATATATGTATTGGTAGCATCGATACTTTTCTTCGATATTTTTAAAGAATACAGGCATCGAGTACTACATGGCGGTATCGGAACAACACTACTAACGGTATTTAAGTAACATAGCGTGATGTATTCAATGTCGTTTGAGTTTTTTTTTTTTGTTAATATGTAGCTATAGGTATGAACTTATGTATTTTCTTACTAGAAAATCACGTTTTGTAGTAGATAAGTTCGTTAATTTGCACCCCAAACGAAGCGACGAGTACATAAAAATGTAATTAGAAAATTACTAAAAGTTCTTCTCGCGGCAATCGATTGTAATACATACATTATAGTTTGTAGCCACTGCTTTGAATAGTTGACGTGTAAATGAATTGAAAGCAAAACCACAAGTGTGGATATGTATTCCTTATCACGTTATTGTGGTGCCTTATCAGTATCAATACATATGCATATACACATTTGCGAAGACAGTACACTTACATACATATGTATGTATGACTTTTTACTTTCATTTCAGTTCTGATAATTTTTTGCTTTTGTTTTGCCAATTTGAAGGCTATTTGCTATCTGTTTGTAGCTTTTTATTCGTATCTTTATATATAGGTATATATTTTTTCTCCGAAGGCCTATCACACCCAACAAATCTATCTCCGATGCAGTTTTTTATCTACTCTTTTCACTTCTGTTGCTTGTTTCTTTTTCGACGTTTTTATCAGAAGCGTACTTGGGTTTTCCTTTTAATATTTTTCTAACAACATTTGTAGTGTTGATAAGAGTGTGGTGTGCGCGATTCCTAGAATTTTCGCGTTATTTCCGCAAGAAGATTACTTTTAATTTATTACTGTTCTTTTGATTTGAATTTCACAATATGTAGTGTATTGAATGGGTTTATGAATAAACTGTTATAAAACAATTATAAAAAAATTTACTCAAAAAAAAAAAAGTTACCTACAAACTTACAACCGAGAATGCTCCTATTTACCAGCCTTTGAGAAGAGCACATCCTGTGCCATGGTGCTAAGCTCTAACTGCTCTTAATGCTCGCTTTCTAAGATCACATTATTCTACTTGAGATACAGGTTAACCCGGGTAGAATATCCGATGTTAGGGAGCTCAGGTGTTCTTATACATGTACATTAGGGTGGTCCAAAAAGAGTTAAGTGGGAAGTTTAATGCATGGGAAAGAACAACTTTTCGTAGAAATGGTATAGAATTCTTGAAAATCAGTATTTTTTCGATCGAATAGCTTTGGTTCTCTTCCGGAGACTTCCAATAATAATATCCAATTGTTTATTTAACCATTTTTAATACTAATGATTTTTATTGGGGCTCCCATTGCACTCTTTTGGATTTTTGGGGGCTTTTGGCTGACCTATAATTCTAGAGGAAAAACTCCGAAAGATTTTAAAGGAGTTTCAAATTCCCAAAATACCGAAAAATTTATACAGATCCGAGGAAATAAAAAAAAAACCGACAGAGGCCCAAAAATAAAGTCACAGCAAATTCTCGAAGAAACTTCAAAAATTTAAGAAAACTCCGAAAGGTTTTAAGCTAATTTTTAAGTTCGAAAAAACACCGAAAAAATTTGAAAGTTCCGAAGACATCAAAAAAATTCCCCAAGGAGTGCCAAATAAAGTCCCAAAATGAAAGTCAGAGGAAAGTTCCGAAAAACTTTCGAAATGTTAAAAGAATGAAAGGAATCTCCGAAGGTCCAATATGGTTTCAAAGTTCGAAAAAAAAACCAAAAAGTTCGTCAAGAGTCACTCACGAAGAGGTAACGAGTAAGTATCGAAGAAAAATCTAACTCCAAAAAGGAATTACTAAAAACCGAAGAACCCCGAAAAGTAGTTCACGATTAAATCCTGAAAAAAAATACTGAATTATCGAAAAAAATAGAGAGCATTTCTATTCATGAGAAAATTTCATAAGGTTTTGAGAGTATATCACGGTTCGAGAAAAAAGCTTCGAAAAATCCTGCAAAATACAAAACCACGAAAATTTCAACGAAGTTCCAAAAGTATCTCAATATAAATTCTCGAAACGTTCAATATATTACAAAAATTTTTGTCTATGATAAAACTATGTTCAACATTGTATAACTATTGGAAAACGCGGTGCAACCACATTTGTATTGCCTTTTTGACTTCAAAATTCAAAAATTTGTTTTATGTACGGCCAAATTCACAGCGCGTAGTTGACTCAGAATTGGCAGTTAACTACAGATTTTTGTACAGTGAAATTGGCCTTTATAATCTCTGAAAAGACGAAAACCCGCTTATTATTTTAGGAAATGTCAACCTATCAGCCATTGTCATATAACTCTTCTAGAACTTTCGCTTGCTTGCTTTCGCTTGGTTTTACTTTCACTTTCCATAGGGCTATTTTATTCAAAAGTCCTTCATTTACTATATCGTCGAGGCATTATAAAGAAGTGTTGCAATTTACTACCTTTTCACACATTTGAAGTAACGATTTAATTGCGCTTTTTTTTCTTTCTGAGACACTCAAGAATGCACTGCTCTTTGTAGCCTATGCACTTACATGGTACGTACATATGTATGCTTATAAATTGTTTCGAAACTGAAAAGCAATAAAAATTACTAAGCGATAAGTAGAAGAAAGAAAAAATTACATGAAAGCTCATCGATGAGAGAGATTAAGAAGCACCGTGAAAACTTTACGAAATATTCAGCGAGCGAACAGGTTGAGACGGACAATAAATGCAAGTGCATAAAGAAATTGATAGCAAAGAAAACAAAACAAAATTAGACATACATACATACATATGTGCATATATATACATACATATAGGTACATAGTATTTAGTAAATATGCAAGCTTATAAAAAGTTGCTTTACATTGCCTTTGTTGTGTGATTAACAGAGCGCCAAACTTAGACGCAGGTGAAAAAATTTCAAAAGAAGCAACAAAATAAGTTTGGAGCGAGAAATTAATACGAAATAAAAATGTAGTAAGAAAACAGATAAATAAACAGCAAGATTAACAACAATGTACGATTTCATCTACAAATGTGTGTAAACAACTACATATGTATGTATTTTTTTGTACTATATGTATATATGTATGTTTTCTTGCGTTGTAAATTGTTGCAATTATTTCATGTTTTTTTTCTCACTTCACTTTTTCCATTGCATGTGCAAGCAACAGTTGTTTCATTGATGCACTGCTGTTGTTGTTGCTTAAAAATATTTTAAATACACATATGTAAGCAAGCAATGTTTTAGGAGCTGCATTACAAATTTTATTTTTTTTTTTTCAATGAAGAAATATAACATTATTTTTTTTTTTAATTTTTCGTGTTTTTTAAGCGTCATTTTTAAGTCAACAAACCGCCGATATACCAAGCGATATAAGGCAGTAAGTAGATGGCAAATATGGACGACTATCTACATACATACATACATACATACATACATACATACATACATACATACATACATACATACTTACATATGTTCATACCTACATCATGAGTGTCGACAGATCGACTGACTTACACGGCTTCACATCAAAACACTCGACTGCATTGATTCACTATCTCACTGACTGAGTGACACAATTCGATTAAGTAGTGAACAATTGATGACGCCTCTACATAGTTGCTGATATGTCTGTGAAGTTGGCATACGGTATGGCGCAAAAAGATAAAAAAAAGCAGTTCTTAGTAGCTTTTCAATAGTTCTAGATTTCTTGAGAAGAAAAATGAAAGTTCTGCAAGATTACGCAAAAAAAAACATTTTTTTTCGTTTTCAAAAAAGTCGAAAAAGTTAAATTAAAAACAAAAAATAAAACTGTTTAGCGTAACTTTGCAGAACTTTCTGTTTCCTTCTCTGGATCTATAGAACTTTTGAAAAGCTACCCAGAACACGCGAACGGGGACGCTAAAGTCTGTATCGAGTAGCTTCATATCCAAAAGAATGATTACACTTACCCCATTGCACTTTAAATAACATCGCCTACAGACAATTGCCAGCCTTTCAAAAATTATTTACTCTTCAGAGCACTCGAGGCTCGTTTACCTGACAGTGATGGTGTAGAGTTACCTTGACTGCTCTTGGGCAAATGCGGCTCTTTGTAACCTTCAGTTAGCCAAGCGAGAGCTGTTGGAAACCTTTGGCAAGAAAAGTTTCAAGATCCTTCTGGTCTATAAAGGATCTTCAGCGGTCAAAGGAGCATCTGAGTTACATATGTAGCTCAGCGGCTTCGCGTTCTGTTAACAGGTGCCTTGATCGGTCACTGCCCAATAAGAACCAACCCTTGCGATAAGGCTTAACAGTGTTTCAGATCTATACTGGTGGCCGCTGTGGCTGAGTCATTGCCGGTGCGTAATACAACACCGTAGAGCCTGGGTAGCAAAAGTCTTTTTCTAGCAGCATTCGATTCTTGGCAGGCAATGGCAAACCTCCCAGTGTAAAAAAAGGTCATGAAAAAGGTCCACATAAAATCCATTTGACGTTGGGAGGCCCCGTAAAGCTGTAGTTCCCTCCATTTGTGTAATAACATCAAGAGAGACACGACACAAATAAGAGGAGAAGCTCTGCGAAACATTTAGTAACTGTGCAAGCGCCAAAATATTAATTTTTATTATTATTATTATTATTATTATTATTATTGTTGTTGGTGGTTAGAGCTTGATGTGGTGAAATCATATATGCATCACTATAGCGTGTAGCGGTTTTTTCTTTTGATATGTACTTTTCTATTTAATACATTGTTTTTATAGTAAATTACTTTATCTCGTAAGTACATTTTTTCCATAATTTTCTTCTACATCATTGTATTTAAATATCTATTATTAAGCTGATATCTTTACACCAGCTACTGTCTGCACGCACAGCTATGCATTTTTTTGTTTTATTTTTATTTATTTTTTTCGAAGTCATTGCATTGCGGTTATCAGTCTGGTTGTTAAGATATGCACACCTTGTTGAAAGTTTAAACGCAATATTGTAAAAGTACTAAGTAGAAAACAAAATAGAAAAGTGCATTGTGTATCATTAAAAAAAAAAACGATAGTCGATTCTGTGCATGAAAAGAAGCACACAAAAATAATGTAAACATATTACAAGAAGGGAAACAAATGCAACAAAATCAACAACCAGTACAAAAACGCACACAATATTGCCTTTGGCCCAGTTGTATATATTTACGGATGTCTGTCCATATAACAACAGCTGCTAACGTCTGCGAAGCTTTTGATGTTTTGTTCTTTGATGTAATCTACTGCTCATTCATACATGAATTTGTATGTACATTAGAATGTACCAACAAAAAAAGCTCGACGTACACACCTGATGCTAAAGTATTTTTGCAAGGAAATTTCGAAAAAAAAAAAAAATTGAAAATTATTTTGCCAACACAGGGCTGGCTTTTCATAATTGTCATCATATCTTTGGCATTTGCAGTTGGATCTTAAAGTAAGATATACCAATATTCTTGTCTCAAGAATAAAATTATTTGTGTTCCACACTGCATTGATCGCCAAAAACTCCGTTTTGGTAATTACCCAGCAGATCTTAGTTCTTATCGCCCTAACGTACCACACTAATGTCAGCAAATTAAATCCCATCAAAATCATTCAAATGTTTCGAAACAAGTAGATCGATTATTCCAGTATAATTATTTAAACAAAAAATGTTTGCCGAATGTATGTAGGTGTCACCGGTACGACCAAAAACCCCAAATTTTTTTCCTTGCAAATGCTGGGTTTTTTTGTTTGCTTGTAGGGTGATACGATCTAATGTATATATGTACATATATACATATGTACATTGACGCTTGTCGATCGTTTGTTCATTTGCGTGCTCGTATCAGTAGCCTACAGGCTGCACGAAACACCCATCGGCGCCCGCCTGGCAAACCTACATAATTGCCCGCTCACCCAACTGATGCAAAATGCATTGCATACTTTGTCTACTCGTACTACATATGTTAATAAGTACTTTTTGGTTATTGTTTCTATTATTACTTGCTGTCATTTAAAGTTGCTGCCGCTAATTGTTGTTTTCTGTTTGTATTTGTATATTGTTTATTATTATTCTTATTAGGTATTGTGTTGTTGGTGTATGTTATCAGTAGAATGTTTGCCTTTGCAAAACAATAAAAAGTTTTCTTAGAAAATAAAAATGTGTCTTTAAAAAACATCACTGCAACCAAGAAAGATTGGCTTATCGAATGCAGTGAGCGCCTAGCGTAATACTCTGACCACTTCAAGGGAGTGTTTAGCGCTGTTCTACCTCAAACCGGACAAATGTTTGCGCCGCTTCGTAATCGCTAAGGGTCCCCGTGGATCCATCACGATCCATCAGGCACTAGGAAATAGTCAAAGCAGTGGATTTCTGCGTGTGAACGGTGGACCTAGTATGTAGATTAGGTTAGGTTACGTTGGTTTCCACTCCGTATAGTCCAGCCAATGGCAAATATTATTCTGACTTCTTGGGCAGATTATGCGTTGATTTGAAGCAAACACGACCGCATTTGGCGAGAGATAAAAACAATGCTATTCCTATGTTTAAAAATTAAAATGCTTTTTTTTGCCAAAATAAAAACTTCTGTTCAAAAAGTCACTGTAGCCAAGTACTGTAGCCACTTGAAAACCAACATATCAGTGATTATTACCAAAAAATATCTCTTCCAAGTGCGGAAATTTTATGACCCTCCCATTTTTTATCTAGGTACTTTAAGAACCGTTTTTACAATGATGGATTAACTCTCATTCGGCAGTTACCTAGAGGTTCTCAGTACAAAATCTGAAAGTTAACTGCCGAATTTGAGTTAACCCCCCGCACTGTGAAAACGGTGAATTTCCTAGTGAATAAAAAAACTCCCTCCGTCAATTGATTTCTTTTAGAATAGCCTTCGATTACTTGGTCTCAATTTTATTAAAATACTTTCTTACCTTCCTGCCGATTTTGAACCGTCTTTAATCTGTATTAATAGTTCTGTCGGTAATTGTGCAAACATTGAATTGTGCCTAGCGCTGCTTAGTACTTGATGAGACCCTTTTTCTGTCTTCCCTGTTTCGCACCATCTCAATGTCTTGGCAAGACTATCTAAAGCTTAATTTCTCTTATGGAGTTAACAAAAACCGTGCTACTTCTAATATCAGCATCAAATCGTCTACACTAACGGACACTGCATACTTAGCCGGAGAATATAGATGATTTTGAAAGGCAGTCGGTTTTATAAATACCAGAAATCCGTTCAAACAAATTTGGAAGTTGTTTCTAGTCAATTAAAGGCTCTTGGAGGCAATGAAAAAAATGTCTTCAATCAACTCAGCTGCAACACTTACTGTTGGAAAATATTTTTAGTTATTGGGTACCGTCTGGGCAGCGACCCATTTGCTTAGCTGATACCATTTACTCATAACTAAAGAACTTTCAAAACATTCAATAAAAGTATTATTTCGATAAAAGCTTACCCGAAATAGATACATACATATGTACAAAAGGAAGAAGTCGAGCAATTACTGAGCAAAGCAAAGCGCACTTCATTTAGCGAATAGGCGAAGCAACAAGAAGACGCACAGCAAACTCAAACATATTGTTGTGAAAATGTCACTAATGAATGAGTGAATTGGAAACAGTGCATGGAATGGAAAAAATTAGATTTAAAAAAAAAAAAACATGGAAAATTGTGTGAATGGATTTGCATATGATTTCATGCATAAATAATCAAAGAGTCAGATGTATTGCACTAGCAACAAAATTAACTCAAGGCTTCCTAGATGCTCATTGTTCCTCACTCGCTCATACATATGAACCGATTAGACAGATAACAACCTATGTACATACACACAGCTTCCCGGCTAAATGACTGACTGACTGTCTAAATCATTGACAAACTAATTGACTACTGTCTGAGAACGTGGTGCTGCAAATTTGCGATCTAAAAATATATGTTAATATTATTAACTTAGTAATAATCGTTAAAGTAGCAATTTGTTTTAACAATAAATGTGCAATAATTAAATTTGTAATCTTCCAAGTTGCTGAAGAATAGTCAACTAATATTAGTCAGTTATTTTGCTGTAATTGTAATTTTTTGTTTGTTTTTGTGTTTGTACTTTTTGCTCGTGAGCATTGAGTTCCATGTTTGCATTTGGATGGATTTTGCAAATAGTCGACTGTGTGTCGATGGATGTGTAGCACACTCTCAAGAACGTGTCGAACCTGTTGTTGTCGAATCAAATGTTTTTTTTTTATGTTTCGCTTCTTCTACATATGTATGTATATGTAGTTTGTATGTTAGAGCTATCATTTTTTATTTGTAACCATATCCAGCGCCACGGTTGCAGCGTAACTGTAACTACAAATTAATTTTCCAGATTATGTCGGTAAAACATGCAAAATCAGTTAGCCGATGTTATCTGATGTATGTAAATACAGCAGAGCAGTTCCATAAAAGTTGTGGATAGAAATAATGTAAGTCATAATTTCAGTTTTCTTTTTCAATTTTTTTTTTGGACGGTGAGTAGAGAATGGGATTCTGGCGTTGAATTTAAGCCCCACAAATGAGTTAAAGAGGCACTTTATACTCTGTATTCCCCAATACTCGTTGAGAGATTTCTACACTGTTACAACAACAACATTAACAACGACAATTTTTTTACACCTCTCCATTCTCGCAAATTTAATACTGAGTTTTAGGGCACGCTTGGACTTGGGTGCTTAAGTCAGCGAAATCACAAGCATCATTCTGGTCAGTTCTGGTCCCTTAATTCTAATGCTGTCGTTTTCAGAGTTGCTTTTAAGAACTGCTGGTGTAAAGAAAGTTGCACAGAACACCAAAAATGTCTCGAAAAATTACAGAAAGACATTGTCTGAAATTCCCAAAAATTCCACAACATCACTGAAAGGCCTGAGAAATTCAAAAACAATTCCACAAAATCCCAAGAGACACGAAAAGGTCCAGGAAAGTGCCAAAAAATCTTGAAAGGTGTCGCTAATCCAGAAAGTATTCCGAAAAATCGATTTAAAAAATTCCGAAAAATCCCGAAAAGTTTCGCAGAAATCTCGAATAGATCCACGAAATACTCAAAAAATCCTGTTCATTCCAAAAAAATCTGAAACCTTGAATTATTCTGGGAAGTACCAAAAAAAAACGGAAAAGCCGAAAAAAATCTCCAATTTCGAATAGATCCTAAAGAAGCCGAAAAATCCCTATGATTTCACATAAGTCTTGAAAGATTCGAAATTTTCAAAAAAGCTCGAAATTTTCGAAAAATTTGCCGAGCAACCGGAAAATAGCAAAAAAAAAAATCTGAAAAATACCGAAAGTTACAGAGTATATACCTGAAAAACTCTTCAAAAAAAAAAAAACGTTAAACCCAATGGAAAATACAGGAAACATCCTGAAAAGGTTTTTTAAAAAAAAGTCATGAACTATGTAATTTTATACAAATGCTTAGTCAAAAAGGCAAAATTAGTCTCGCTCCACATAATAAAATGCAAACTTTTTTAAACCACGAGGAAATCTCGTTTTACGAGTATCGTGACGCAGAGCATTCTAAATTAAAAAAAAAAAATCCCATTTATGTATAGTTCTAGCTTTTTTTACATTTTTAACCACGTACGCTACACTGTGCACCACATATCGCCGCCTTTGGTATTTTAGTTAGTAATTTTAACACTAGCTCGTCTCAATTCTGCTCTGGCAGATTGCTACAGCTGAATAAGAAGGAGGAGGTGCAGCAGCAACAGCAGCAAACATTTAAAGTCGCCAGTTTGGCGCATGCGATGCGGTTAATAATAAATATTTGCCCCAACTGTGTTTAACCCCTTGCTGGCCGGTTGACGGGGTGACTGGTCTGACTGACGGCTGTCGTTTGTCGGCTGTCGTGCCACTGCCGCTGCCCCTGCTGGCGTTTTAGTCACTCATACGCCCACGTGCACGCACATTTACAGCGATGTGTTTTTTTTTTTTCAATAAAGCAGTTTGTAAAGCTTTGTAATTGCGGTACATTGACATTTGAAATGCCTTAAATGTTAGGAAAGGGCACTAAAGGTGGGTAAAAGAAATAAAATAATAATTTAACTTTGACAAAAATGCGTTTTCGACTGAGATGAGTAAGTCATTGAAGTAACAAAATTCTAAAACTGAAGACATTGAACTGTTTGCGCGCAACTTTGCAGCGGATATTCCTGGGCAATAAATTTGCGTAGTGCGCGGGTACGAGTTTTTTTGTGTAATTTTTTTTTGGTCGTATTGAGCATTTGTAATTTTTTAATACATATTTGCATATGTTTACATACTAAAATTTTCCGCAACACTTACACTTGCTTCTCAAGCGGTCATTTGTTGTCGCTTTGCATTCGCATAAATGCTTTAAATTATCCGATAAATGCAAACAATCAGAGCAGGCGTACAGGCAGGTATTGTTGCTGATTTTTCTTTCTGCGTGCACACAACATATGTACACAGTTACGAGTACTTGAAACGATGGGCCGTTGTTGTGATGAAGTTGTCATGAAAAATTCATACAAATCTGTCAATGTCAAATGCTTTAATTAACATTTCGTTGTAATTCAATTGGATTTGGTTTCGTTTCGTTTTGTTTCGATTTGATTTAATTTACTTTTCGAATAATAATTTTATTGCTCGATTTGTTGAATTTTTGCAATGCAGGCATGCTGAGGATAAAGGTCCGTCCACCCAACTGGTAGTGGATATTTACAGTGATGACGAAGTTAGTGCTGTATATTTGAATACATTTTTTAACACTCATTTACATTTGTACACACACATATGTGTGATTGTTCTAGAAAGTGAGGCGGCAAACTTTAGAAAAAGTTATCGCTTCGTATGCGAGAATTGTACCTCTATTTTCTTTTTTATATCGAAATTTACGCCAAAGCGGCAATTGACAAATTTTAATCTGAAAGGAAATGAACAAAAAAAAAAAAAAACTTGGATATATGCACGTTTGGTATTAGGTATATTTCTGAGCCGCTTTAGCCAGTAATATACATATACAGTTAGCGTCAAAAATATGACGTTTTGACAATTTTATTTATTTATATTTTCCATACCAAATGTGTCTTATTTTTTTATACAAATATAATTCATTCAACAGCAAAACCAAGCAAAATTAATTATTTTTTCAGTAGATCACGGGGGAGAATTCAAGAAATAACAACAAATTTTCATAAAACTTAAACTTTTCAATTCGATTTCTGAGAAATATTTTAGAATAATAAGGTGCGAATTTCAAGTCTCTAAAAATTTCGGTTGAAATTTGAGTATTTCTTTTGTCAAGGGTGTTGTATATTTTCTTCCATATAAAAATAGATTTTGTTCATGCGTTATATGGAAGAAAAGGCGCAGCACCCTGACGAAAACAAAAATTCTCAAAAATCAGCGGTAATTTTTAGAGACTTGAAATTTTCACCTTATTGTACTTAAATTTAATGGCTTCTAAAAAATCGAAAGGAAAAGTTGAAAATTTTTTGTTATTTCTTGAATTTTCTACAGTTTTATATGAAATAAAATAATGATTGAACTATTTTTTTTTTTATAAAAAAAAATAAGATAAATTCGTTATGGAAAATATAAATAGATGAAATCGTCACAACGTCAAGGTATTCATTTTTCTGATGCTAACTGTATACATATGTATGTATGTATGCAATTATGTATTTAATTTTGGTTTAATTCAATTTTTTGTTGATAATACATGGATGACAAGTTCTCATGGGAAAACAATTAGCCTGCCGCCGTAGAAGCAAAGCACTTCTTCTGGCCGTATTTTCTTTTGCGCTTCTGTGAGCCCATAAATCCATTTTTTTTAATGGATTTATTTTCAAGTTTATTGTTCGATTATGTTGCTGGCAGGTTTACGGCTCTTTCTAAGCTCTCCGGTCAGTTTCATTCCTGCAATTGCCGTTCTTCGCCAAAGCTGAAGTTCTGCCGGGGCGTTTTCGACTTGATATCCTGATGCTGACAATTTTTTGTTTGTACCTAGACACTTATATGGAAAACATATTTTCTCGTATAGATGGTGAAGAATTCTTGAATATCATACGTTTTTCGATATTAAACCCCTGCTTCTCTTCAGGAAACTTCCAATAATAAAACGCAATTGTTTATTAACCTTTTTTTAGTAGTAAGTATATTCCCAAAAAAAAAAAAAAAAATCTGAACGCAAGATTCCAATACCTTATGATGCTCATCAGCACCAAAAGCTACACCGACAGCAGCAGCAGCAGCAGCATCCTCACCAATATCAGAGTCATCAACAGGTATGCTATCTGTGGGTACTCGCATCAACTGTAAACGCTAAAAATATAATCAACTCATAAATGTATAATAATTTATATGTAAAATCGTGCCGCTTAAAAAAGCACAATAACAATGAAACAAAAGCATGCTAACGAGCGCTGACATGCCGACGCGAAAGTGCAAAATATGTCTACATATGTACATACAGACGTACAGCAGAACAAGTGTAAGAAAGAGTCACGAAATGTCAAAATGTGGAATGCTGCCGAAATGTACCAGAAAATGAAAAAAAACCGAAAAACGCACAAAAACAAATCAAGCCTGAAAAAGAAAAAAAAACATACAGCAAAGGCGCGATAAACAACGAATAAATAAAATAAAAAAAAAAATAAAAAAAACTAAACATCCGCAAATGCCGCATCGACGCTGTTGTACGAGATTATAGTGGTGGTATATAGGTGGTAGTGCTTCTGATGTTTGCTGGTGTTGGCGATACCCTGCAGAAAATAATTATTTATAACTTGTTAGTTTTTTTCGCGGGAATTATTTGTTGTATTGAAACATTTTGGTCCCAACATTTTCACCAAGAGTTCACGTTCATGATTTTTAGTGACGCATTTGTCTTCTAATATTACGGTTTGGTGGTAGTCAGAAGGCATATTTCCATTGCCGTCTTAAATAACCCAGCAAAAGTGTATATGCATATAAAGATACGTAATAGCTTCAGTGCGGTATGCAGTATGAAAATGTATGGGAGGCGCCATACCCCTTTTACCATTAGCCCCCATTTTTTCTTCATGACCATGTGATTATGAAATCTCTATACCAAGTTGCAGTACTCTACAATGAACACTTCCAGAGATATGCAGTATGGAAACTTCGTTTTGTATGGGAGGTTCCACACACCCTTTTCCAATAGTCATAATTTTTCTCCACGAGTATGCGACTGTTTTCATATATCTTCATACCATGTCCGAGTACTTTACCGTGAACACATTCAGAGATATGCAGTGGTAAAAATTTGGGTTGTATGGGAGGTGCCACGCCCCCTAGACCTAGCGGTATGAAATATACTTTACATCCGATTCTCATACCTACCATATATGCACAAAAATTTTTATAAAGATCGGTTGAGCTGTTTAGGAGGAGTTTGACCACAAACACGGTGACACGAGATTTTTATACATTAGATGTAACTTGTAATTAGCTACAAAGAGATAACTTGACACTAGTTAATAAGTAATACAGACGTAATCGGGAAATTGTTTTCCTTTTTTTATATTTTTTTTGTTAATAAATTTTATATTATCATTTTGAAGTTATGTACGACGGAGTTCAAATATGGGACCACTCACAGCAGAATATGTAAACAAATGTGAAATGAAGTAAAATCAAGAAAATAAATAGAAAGGTAAAAAGAATATATTTTTCTTGACTACCCTTACTATTTCAGAGAAAATATACAGATAACAGTAACCTTTAGTCAACTTCAAGTTAACATATAGTTAGATGCATTTCCCGCAGGGTAATGACGGCGGCGTTGTTGTTGTTATCGCTGTCGTCGCCGCCGCTGTGGTCGTCGGTGTCGTTAATGGTCGAGAACAATCTAGAAGAGGCGCCAGCGCAGCAACAAACGCTGTTAATTACATACATATACAGATGCAAAAATAAGTAGTGTAGGTGCTAGGAATGTGATAGGATCCCGGCCTTTTTAAAGTCCCAAAAATCTCGGGATTCTTGCTAATTTGCACTGATGCCAATAATAGGATCTCATTTTCTTGACCAATATTGGCTATATTTCTTTTTCTATTTAATAATTCATGTTTTTTAGAAATGTCTAGGTGTAATTTTTGAACCAAATATCAATACATTCGCGAAACCATAGGCCAAATATTGTAAAATTGCGTGTTTAGTTTTTCACGCTGACGTCAGTAATTCAAAAATGATTTAAAAATTCAGAGAAATATGCTTAGAGAAGAAGTATGGGTATAAAATTGAAGGGGAAACCCGAATTTAAACAGATTCAAGTTTTTGCTGCAGAAGGACTGGTACATATTGAAAATGTCATTTTAATATTTTATCTTTGAAATATCGCAGTATTTGTTGTTGAAAAAATTATATGTTTAGTACTTATATAAACTCGATAACATCCTCGAATTTCGGCCTTCTAATTTTATCAGCTTAAAAAATTACCTATTCGTCCTGTAAATCCAAAAAATTTTTTTTTTTTGAATTCTAAAGAAATTTTTTAAATAATTTTTGGAATACATCATATCTTTGAAATTACAAAGTCCTTTAAAATAAATCCTGACAGCAGAGAGAAAAAAAAACGCCACTTTAACAGGCCTATCATCAATTCCGTCGCAGATCCCGACGTTGTCGCGTCTAAATTACTATCATGAATCCCGTCGTGATTACGAAATACTCCCGTAAATGCGAAATTCGTGAGATTGGGGTATCACTGATTTCGAGTTATTTTATTTTGATTTAGAATTATTAAACCAAAAATTAAAACAAACAAAAACCAAAGGCAGCACTAACTATGAATACGTCGGAATTGCTGATAGCATTTCGTAACGGGAGATTTTTCCACGACGGGTGCTCAGACGGGGGAAGTAGAGATTATCGGGATGTCGTTGGTTCTATCCCGGGATCCCGGGATTTAAATATTTATTATTTTTCAACTATGTACTTAAATCGAAAAAATTGCCTCAATATGATTTGAGAAGTTCTCCTATTATATAATAAATAATAAGTAAATGCGCTTGGAACGTATTTGTATATTTAAAGTGAAAATTATTTCATAAGTAACAAAACGAAAGACAGTAATTAAATCAATATGCATTTAATAATACTTTACCATGTATGTACATACATATATGATAAAATAACGTAAAAAAATTATGTCAAAAAATTTATTTTCTGGTTGAAAAAAGTTCATAATACTAGTGGCAGAAATAAAAATGCGTGAAATTTCGACCAGTTTTATCTATATTCCTTTTGTTTGTTCATTATTTAATTTTTTTTTATAAAAATCTACCTCATATTACATATAATTAAATGCATATAAATGGGCATTTCTCTGACGTCATGATTTATTAAAAAGACTATAATTTTAAAGACATGATTAATTTCAAAACTTTTTGTAAAAAATTCAGTGCAATGTAAAACAAAAATATGGGTAGCAAATGAAAGAAAAAATTCTGTAGAATTTTTTGGGTTCACAAGGACGAATAAGAATGCCCCTTTAATCTATTTTATTTTTTAATCTAATAAAGTTAGTCCTTAACATATATGTATATATTTTTTTTTTAAATAAGAATTGTAAAATTTCAAGGGTATTCACGGATAAAATTATAAAAGGGCATTTTTACTCGTCCCTTACGCACCAAAAAAATGTAATCTGTTTTAACTTTACAGAATCTCTTTAATTTGATACCCACACTTGGTTTTTAAGTACATACATTGCACCGAATTTTTTAACTCATTTTTTGAATTACTCATATCTTTCAAATTTCAAGGTTCTTTTAAAAAATTCTGACGTCAGAGAAAAAATTAAGAACGAAATTTTACTCTATTTATTTTATATATACAAAAGGAAATATGTATAGCCAAAACTGGTCAACATAAGGCGTTTCTATTATTGCCACCAGTGGAAATTACAAATCCCGAAAGTCCCGGCATCTGGGCAAATAATGCCGGGATTTTTGGGACTTAAAAGGACCGGGATCCCGGGAACCCGGGATTAACATTCCTAGTACCTACATATGTATGTACAAATATATGTGTGTACATATGTGCATACAATTAGAGCGTTAATATATTTACACATATGGCGGTGTCTAGTAACCCACACGCCGTGCATGCAAAGCATAGAAACTCTCGCACACACACTCACATGCACATCATTGTAGCGTCTCCACATTTTCTGTATTACTTGCCTCACAACAACTGCTCCCAGCAGCAGCACCACCACCACCACTCTACTCCCGTTTGCTTGCCACCTTTTTAGTGTGACGTCAGCGAGCGCCTTTCGTAGTCATCGCCGCCTGCATTTGAACCCCCCCCCCCCTATCACCAACCCGCTTCCATGTACATATGAATATTCAACAGCTCGCATGCCAGCGCCCTAACTAATATTTAGTTCGATTATTGCGCTCACTCGCTTATTCATTGCGAAAATCGAAAGAACTTGAATGTGCTCAAAAGCTCTGGCGTTGACGAGTGGGCGATTTAACGACTGCTAAGGCTGTTGAGAGTTATAAACGAGAGCGTCGCACTTAAGTGTGTGAGTGTGTAAGTGCGCTTAGTGGAGCAGCGTGGCGTATGAGTGCTTGAGCACCAGAGCGTATGAGTTACACAAAAAGTACAATGAGCACGCACTCAAGCATTGAGTAAAAAACTCATCGTTATTACAATTCAATGAGTCAAATGTGTGTTTGCTAGTGTATCCTATATGGAGATGAGGTAGTCAAACTTCTCTACGCTTGTGTTGTAATGCATGCAAATCTCCGCTTAAATCGAAAACTAGTCGTAGACTTAATAACAAGCGCTCACTCAACCAATGTACCCTCTCTCCCGCTACTTTGAGCTTCAACTCAAGCTTATTCGCGCGCTCACTTGCTCACGCGCGCATTCACTCATTTCGTTGGTAATGTAGCCTAGCAATAGGTGTACATTCCCCAACAGTGCAACATTATTAGCAGTACGATTTCGAACTCGCTCGGCGTAAGACATTAACTGCTCCCGTAGACGCGGTCGTACACTAAGTGCCAAGTTGCCACAAAACGTTAACGTCAGCATTATAACTAGTGTGTCTTTTTTTGCCTGACGGTCTAACTGCGTATTTCGCATAAGCTAATAAATAGGTTCTCGGCGGTGCTGCAACGCACGCACGTCATCATTATCATTAACAAATAACATCAAATCGCAACGTTTGCTCGGTTGTCGTAGTCGTAGCCGTAGCCGTAGTATTTGTGGTCGCCATCGTCGTCTTCGTCATTTTCGTCGCCAACGCAGTCAAGTGTGTTGTTTCTCCACCACCTTCATTATATCGACGACTTGAAAAGCTATTGGAAAAGTGAAAAAGCAAAGGAAAACTTTGCGAACAAATTACAATTAGAAAAAAATTCAAAGGTGTACCCAAAGTGGGCGCGTGCAAATAGACGCGAAAGAAAAACATACGGGGCGTAGTACGTGCAAACTAAATAAGGTAGTGAAAGAAATTATTCATTACGAAGAAAACGAAAAGTTTACTTTAGAAAAAAGATAACAAAACTAAAAAAATACATACAACCAGCTATTATATAGCCAGTTAGCGCACGACGAGTACGTCGAAAAAAGTAGTAGTAACCAGGCAAACGGTACAGAAGGTGCACGAGTACGATAAAAAAGAAGACAAATTTTGCTAATTTAGTAGCCACCCAAAAACGAAGCGAAGCCAGCACACATTTGATGATGAAATATTGAGGAATCAAAAAAAAAAGAAAGAAATAAAATAATTTCAAATTCGCAACAGCCAACCAACAATAAACGCCACGCCACACAGCGCAAAGCGAAAGAACGCGAACATACTCAAACGAATTTATTGCAAAAGCGGCACAATTTCACGATTTCGCGAAAATTGTGTGTGCAATAAAATTAAGTTTGTAGAAAAGAAAGGCAAAAAAAAAAAATAGACCTTAATTGAATAAAATAAACAAACCAATTAAATAAAATTAAACATTTAATAGCTGTAAAGCGGCAGAAGAAGAGAACATCGAGAAGTAAAAGGCTGCAGCAAAATTATTTGCGGTTTCAGTGGACAGCTGGCACATTCCAATACAAACGTACATACATATATGTAGCACATATAAACGCGTACACGGTATCTACTTATTAGTGTACTACTTACACTTGAAAGCGAAAATTTCAAGGCGAAAATCTAAGTGCGCTCGTCGCAAATAGAAACTAATTCGCACATTTTTGCTCTTACTTCTGTGTGTGAATCAGAGTGTTTGTGTGCGTTGTTTACGATCTCTGCGAGTAATTGAAGAAAAAAAAAACAACTAAAAACCAAAAAACTAAAAAAAGCGAAATTCTCGTTTTACTAAAAATATAACTCTAACCGAAAAGCAGCACCAAAAGTTGTGTGTGTGTGTGGAACGTGTAGAGTGTATCCATCCGGAGTAATCTTACGGCAATTTGTGCAGATTCCTGCGATTATTTGGTAGGTGATTCATGCAATGCAAGAAATTTTGAAACCAAAAAGAGTATAGTAAAAAAAAAATATAAATATTTCTAAGTATGTATAAATGTTTGAATAAGAATAAAAGCGATAATAATGGGGTGACTAATGCAGCGCAACGATGTGCATTAATTTGGAGATGTGCAAAAATTGGGGCAGCAAACATTCTTTATGCGAAATTTCGTAAAGTAATTGAATGAAATTATTTGGCAAGGAGTAGAAAAAATGTGAGCACTTTTTTGTCATTTTATTGTTTTGACTGCAAAAAGGCTATTAAATTGAAAAAAGGTAGAAAATTAAGGGTCAATAAATTACAAAATAAAATAAAATGTAAAATATACAGTAAAAAATTAAAATAAGAAGCGAAAATAAAATGCAAAGTAGGATTAAATTAAATATAAAAAAAATTAAAATGAATAAAATGGAAAATATAATAAAATCAGTAAAGCAAAAAAACTTAAATAAGAAAATAAAATAAAATGGAAAATACAATCAAATGAATAATTGAAAATAAAAAGCAAATAATTTGTAACGAAAAACAAAATACAAAAGAAATGAAATTAAAAGTGAAATTAAGTAAAAGAAAAATAAAAATTAAACGAAAAATATAATAAAACAAATAATTGAAATACGTAAAGTTAAAAATTTCGAATAATAAAATTAAACAAAAAGGAAAAATAAAATACATTGAAATAAAACAAAATAAATTAAATTAAAATAACATAAAATAAAAAGAAATAAAGATATAATGGGCAATATAATAAAATTAAAAATATAAGTAAAAGGTAAAGATAAATATATCAAATAAAAAAATAACAAGTAATTTTTAAGCAAAAACAAACCCGATTTAAATTCCCATATAAAAAATTAAGATTATCGTTGATTTCTTCATGATCCGGTGATCGTATTTGACCCAAATTACTATGGGACCACCTGTGAGGTAACGCCTTTTCTTTAACAAAAAAGAATTATAGAAATCGGTTACTCGTTAAATATTTCGACGAATTAATAACCTTCTCATTTTTGTGAGGTCGGTTAAAAATACAATAAAACAAAAGTAAAAATAAAAAAAAATTAATAAAACATTTAAATTTGTCGAGCTTTGTACCACGATTTTTGTTTTTAGGAAGAACACTTGAAATAAATGTTCATATGCCACAATAAAGTTGACAGATAATATAAAGAATTAAAAAAAAATAATAATAATTACATTAGAAGTAAGTAAAAAATTAAACTAAAACAAAAAATAAAATCCTCGATACCGTTTCAAAATCGCCCATTGTCCAGTTGGATGACCGCTTAAATCGGCAAAACTGAAATTTGTAAAATTATAGATCGTCGATGCTTTTGCAAAACCGTCCATCGCCCGATTGCAAAACCGCCTATCTTATGGCACTCAAATTTTACAGGAGATCGAAAAAACTGTTTTTCTTTGAGGCATTGCTTTGAGAGTGGTATTTTCTCTGGCTATTAATATTTTAAAATTCTGTTGTTTTAATAGAGATTTTTATGCATAACTCTCGATGCCTGGAGTTCAGAGTTATCAAATCTAATTTTTGCCACAACGGCGATTTAGGCGGTCGATGTGCGGTTTTGCAAAAAACATCGACGAGACACATACGTATGTGGATGAAATACGGACTATCGCAGAGAAAATAAGTTCTTTTGCTTGCCTGTAAAATTTTGAATGCCGTTAGATAGGCGGTTTTGCAAAGACTTTAACAAAATGAAATTAAAATAGTGTAAGAGTTAAATAAAATAAAATGAAAAAAAAAATAACAAAATAAAGTTTATGTTCACTTGTTCTTAATTTAATGCCTGCGTCTACATAAAAATATTTGGTCGTTTTTTTGGAAAGGAAAAATCTTTTTTCAATATTTCGGCATAAAAGTTGTTCAAATTTAAATATTAGTGTTTGGTAGAAAGATATCGAAATATTTACATATATTGATAAAATATTTGCATTATATTTCGCTTTAAGTTATCAATGAAATGAAACGTATAACTCGAAAGCATTTCTGTGGACTTTTGCAAAATAACTTATTTATGTATGTGATTTCAAAAGTTTGGTTCTAGATGAAAACACATGAACAAAAATACAGAATTTTGCTGAGCGCCTATTAAAATGAATTTTTTGTTGGATCAACGGTTTTGGGGAAACTAAAAGTAACAATGACTAGTAAAAATATGTTAGAGTTAATGAATTCGAAGTGAACAAGTATACATACGCACTGATTTTAAAACTAAAAATGCAAGAAACAATTTCCAAAATGATAAATTAATTGCTGCAATTCCCGCATTGAAATTGCTAGAAAAAAAATTGAGATTAATCAGCTCTTTGACCTATTCAAAAAATTATAAAAATTAGATATGTATAAATAAAAATTATTAGCGAAGTTCTAATATTTTTAGAATATTTTGGCAAAACTTATAACTTAAAATTTTTTTTTATTTAATTCTTACATAAATATGTGGTTTTGCATGATCTTGATATGCGCTTTGCATTTTGTTGATACGCGGTTTTGTATTTTAAATGACGATATGTAAAACGAACGCTCACATACATATTTATTCATTTAAGAAAATTTACAACAAAAGGCAAAGTACTTTTTCAAGCGAAGCGAAAAAGAATTGAAAAAATATTTCTTCAGATCTGGATAAGAAGCTTGAACTTGAAAAAATTTAAATAAAGTAATAAGACTGGTCTGCGATGGTTTCCCCCTTAAAGAACCAATTAGCAATTTGAGTAGGGTTTAGTTAGCAAGCTACGCAAAAAACAACAACAAAAATTCCCTCGCGTAAATTTTCCGTGTGAATTACTTTTTTTAATTTTTCATAGTGTTAAAGCGTATTACTATCCGTAACTTTTAGGTGTATTTTTAATTAATAGGTACTGTTGTGTTTTCTAATAAAAATTTTGTTTTAAATCAGTTGATTTTTGATTTTTTCTTGAAAATCTGTGGAGGTGGGAGATATAGATAGATGTTTTTTTTTTTAATAAAACAGAAAACTTTTTTTTGCAGCTGTCCTAAACAATGAAATTGAAATTAAAAAAATAAATGCAACATGCAATAATAGCACCAAAACCAACAACAACAACAACAACAACAACTATTTAACCATACACCAGTAATTAATAGTTAGCCGCAATTATTAATTGAAAGAAATCAACTTGTGAAATCCGAGACGGTGACTACTCACTATCTCTTCGCAGCTATGTAGTTACATACATACATATGTATATGTATTATCTTGTATATTGTATATACATACATACAAACAAATGATATTTACCGTCATACCTATGTATGTATGTAGCTGCCGTGTATCTACAGCACGCACACATGTTAACTCGACGTTCATTGTTGTTTTTTACGACCAGAATTATTGCGCGTGTTGTTGTTTCTTTTTTTGCATTTTTGTTGTTTTCCTTTTTTAATTTGTATTTTTTAATACATATACTACTTAGTTCATATGTAGCATTAAGCACAGATAGCAACCATCTACAAGTACGACTGCATACATACATATGTATATGTGTTTTATTGTTGTTTTCTGTACATATTTTTTCTACATAAAATTAATTCGCATAACTTAACAAAGTTGTTATTGCTGCTGCTGCTGCTGCTGCTTTTGCTGTTGAGCTGCACTGAGCTCAGCTTGTATGAGTTGAGCTGGGCTGCGCTGCGTTGGTCAGCGAGCAAAAATAAAAATTCAAGATACTTTAATAGGTGTGATGGTGAATTTTAATATACATACATACATACATACATATATACTGCATGCATATGCACTTATGTATTTACATATACATACCTACATATGTACGTATTTTTGCTTTAGTTTGTTTTTGGGTTTTGCCCGTGTAAGCGATGACGTTCAACTCTGTTTACTGTTTACGTGCATTTTAGTTCGTATGCTACATATCTATGTATGTGTGTACAATGGCTGCAGAAATAATAGACTCGTCTTTCTTTGAACAGTTTTGGCTATATTTCTTTAGTTTATTTTATGTTTAATATTTTTTTTTTACAAACACCATATAAGTCCACTTTTCAAACTTTGTACAAAAATAATAAAAACTCGATAAATTTTCACCACATTTTCAAGCATTTTATTCAAAATTAAAAAAAAAAAATATCGTATGCAGTTTTTTAGCCCAGTCAATTTTAACATAATAAAGTGCAAGTTTCAGTTGGCTACAAAATACCGTTGAATTTTTTTTTTTTTTGTTGACGATGTCACGCATTTTTTTCCCTATACAAGTGTGCTTTTTCTAAAAATTCTGAATAAAAAGTTTGAACATTTGATGAAAATATGTCGAATTTTTATAATTTTTGTAATTGAATTTTTATAAGTTTGAAAAGCAAATTTATATGGTGTTTGTTGTATAACTACCCAGGTTTTTCTAAAAAAAAAAATCTTAAACATAAAATAAGCCACAGAAATATAGCCGAAGAAACTCTTCAAAGTAAGACGGGTGTATTACTTCTGCCACCAGTGTATGTACGTTAGTGTGCGTAAGCTCAACGCCGTGCATGAAATAAAAACGAAAAAAATGAAAATCTAATAAAATTGCGAAAAAGACGCTTTAATTAAGTAGCAACCACAACAACAACAACAACGAAAGTTGTTTACTTGCACTGTTTGGTCCAATCATTTACCCTGTATTTGCGTTGAAATTAAGCTAACTTTTTGTTTGCTTGCTTGCCTGTTTATAGCGAACTTGTTCGCTAAGTTCAATTAAAAATGTATATTTTATCTATCAGCTAAAAAAAAAAAAAATCATGTTTTTTTTGCACATTGTTGGCAAATGATTTCTGATTGATATTCAATTTTACTTTGTATTGGCAAAGGAATTCGCAGAAATATGTATTTATATGTAGGTACATACATACATACATATCTATCATGCTGGCTGCCATTTTCAAGATTTTTGACTTTTCATACATAGGTAATTATTTTGCAAATGAAAAATATAAAACATTTCTAATTTTTATTTTCTTTACAAGTTTCAGTGTCGAAAATAAAAAAAAAATGATCATAACGGTTATGATCTCTATAATAGAAATCATAATTTAACCGTTAAAATTGATTTTATATTCTACCAATCAAATTTAATAGTCGTTTTTATATATTTATTTTTTTTTATAAATTTTCGACTTATTTTTTCGATTTTTATTTTTTCGATCATATTATAAACGTTATTTTCAGATTTAATTTACATATAAGAGATTTTAATTGGTCCTGAAAATGTAGGCGATTAAATTTTATCACAAAAATAAAAATCCAAAGTAGCCATTAATTTTGATCGAAAAATCACAAAATAACGGTGAAGTTTGACCGAAATGTTAAATACCAAAAATTAACGATTATTTTTTATTGAGCAATAAATAAAAAATAACGATTACGCAATGATCTAAAAGTAAAAATCTAGATATTTAGCGGTCATTTTTGGTCTCTTAATTAAAGAAAATTTTTTAAAACGAAAAATATGTCATCAAAAAGATTTCATGCTTTAAATAAAAAATTACTACTTTAAAAACCACTTATTTATAACCACTTCTCAAATGGCCTCTTAATAGACCAGAGAACAGGATCTCTTGTCCTACCTCAGAAAAATATTGAGGTTAGCGAAAGTAGTAGCGAAAGTTGAATTGAATTGAATTAATAAGTCAGTCTTCTTCCGTCACACTTTCTGAGACACATCAGACATTTCCCCCTGTTGATGACTGAAACGTCAACCACTGCGAAGCTCTCCTAGTTTGTTAAACACAAACGTCCATAGGATAAGCTATATAAAAGTGGTGAAATATCGAATGAAAATTATTGTGTTTTAAAAGCTAGATTCATATTATTTAGGATTTGATACAACTTTCCGTTCAGAAATAAATTTTTTTTCTTGGAATTGGTGTTTGACTTATTAAACTCACACAACTACAGTACATATCCACAAATAACTCAAAAAGTAATGTGAACAAAAAAAAATGTTTTTTTTTTATCTACTAAAGTAACGCTTGCATTGCACATTCACCATATTTTCCCACATAAATTTACTTTTATTTTATTTTCATTTTGTATACTATTTTATTTAATTTTTCGTAAATTTATTCGTTTAATTTAGTTCAATTTTTAAATAGTTTTTTATTTATTTATTTTTTTCTAATTTAAATATTTAAATTTTATTTATTATGTTTTCGTTTGAAATTTGCAGCTGAAATATTTCCTTTAACTTCCCTCTACGACAATTTCGTATCATTTCTTGTTTCCGGAAATCACATTGCAGCGCCAAACTTTTATACACTTTCTCACTTCCGTAAATTTTTGGTTCGAAACAGTTTGCACAATTTTGAGGTCAAGTTCTCACTTTGCCAACACTAAATCCGATAGGGTTGTATGTCTGTACAACTACGCTTAAGTACATGAATACCAATGCAAAAAAGTATTTCCTAAAACACACACATATGTATGTATGTGTATGTATACCCTGCAGAAAAAAATTATCAATTGATAAAAAATAACCCACTTGTAGTAAGCTTTTTTGCGGGATCTCTATGAAATATATAACAAAAAGCTAACTTGAAACTAGTTGACAAGTAATGCAGAAGATTGTTTTCTTTAAGCCTATTTCTATTTAAGTATCCTGCACTTCGCAGATACTTTTTCGAATTGAGGACAAATAAAAGGAAGATCGATATTTCATATTATCATTTTGAAGTTATGTCTGACGGAGTTCGAATATGGGACCACCTACAGCAGAATATGTAAACAAATATGAAATGTACTAAAATAAATAAAGTAAAAAAAAAATAAAAATTAAAAATAAAATAAAATAATAAAAAAAATAGTTTGTTCTTCCTATTGATATTTTATGGCCAAAAGGAGTTAGTTACAAGTTAGTTACATCAAATGCAGAGGTAACCACCCTTGACTATTTCGCGACCATCGCCATCGTCAAAGAAATTATACAGATAATAGTGACTATTAGCTTCTTCCTAGTCAACTTAAAGTTAGCTTATAGTTACATAGAAACATTTCCTGCAGGGTATATATTCAAGTACAAACTTATGTACATACATACAGATATACGAATGTGTGTCAATGTGGCGAACTTTTTCGCGTTGCTGCGCCACTGACCAACAAAGCAGGAAAAAGTATTTTTTCATTATTTCGATTTGCCTTTTTCGGTGGCAAATTCCTCCACATGCCAACGGAACAAATTTTATACAGACAGTGGTGGTACGTAAGCATGTACAGATATACATATATTTACATAATCGACGCCCACACCTACCGGCACCCACTAAGTGGATACATACATACATACATATGTATGTATTTACAAATGTAGGCATGTGTTAATTTTTTCTGTTGCATTTTTTCAGCAGCTAAATACTTACATAAATATGTACTCTGTCATCGATTGTATTGGTATTTTTATGAATAAAAATGTTTTTATACATTTTCTTTTTATTTTATTTTCGTTGTCAATTGTCACATTGAAGCGTCGTCAGCTTCTAACACTCAGCAATTGACAGTCTGACAGCCATTTAGTCAGTCAGTGCGACAATCAATCAAGCATGCTTTTGGTATGCACATACATAGTATGTTTGTATGTATGCTGTTATGTATGTGGATTTAGCGTTGCACATACCAAATATGTGACAAAATATGCATAAAAATCTAATTTGGCATTTGCATATGTATTTATTGTATAAATATATCGTAGTTTAACGTACAAAACCACGTATCGTCGTACTGCAAAACAGAGTAACTGACATTTTTTTTTTACCAAAAATTGGATTTGCTCACCGAAGCTCTCGACTCAAGCCTTATCCATTCGTCCTGAAATATACTAGCCAGAAATGCGATTGCATTTTTAAATATGGGTTTTTTTATTCTCTACAAAATAATTTATGCAACCTCACATGTACTTGAGCACTTTAAGCGACGATATGCACAAATACGATCAAAAATGTATACAGAAAACTCGTAGAAAATCGCAAGCATAACGCATACTGATGAGTAAGGCAAATGAAATTGAGAGTGTGCTATAGAAATTAGCATTCGAGTATTGTTGCAGAAACAAACAAAAATAAGCCAATGCATATCTACAATAATCACTTCTTTTTCTCATACAGCATTCAATAAATGCTTAATTTTTCGGATTTATAGGGGGTGGCGACAAGGAGGTGCAATTGTCGGCCAGCCAGTTGCTCAACTTAACCAATTTAAGTGAAAAGCAAGCCCATTGCTTTCTTGAAGTGTGAACATTGACTAATAACACCGTGCGACAGTAAATTTTACACACAAAAAAATCAGTAAGGGACTTCACAAGGTGATGCATACTGTCGTATTGTTGTATGTCTTAAACTTTAAATGGCTAAAATTATAATGGAATTCCCTCTTCTGCGTATTCGTTCCCTGCAGAAGACCTGACCAGCTCAGAGCTACCGTAGAACTAGACCTTTTACCGACAGTACTAGTTCTAGCTCTATACCCAAGCAATGCTAACCTTTTTTTTGTCTAGGTTATTTCATATTTTTTCCTTTTCTTTAAATTTTGATTTCTTTGCTTTAATTAAATTAATTAATTTATGCATTTTAATTTTTAGTTTTTTATTTTACTATTTGCACTGTTATTTTACTTTAAGCTAATAAATAAATGTATGCATTTTTTCGGGTTTTTAACTTTACCATAATTAATTACTTTTTTAATTAAACTTAGATGATTTGTTGATACTTGAATTCATTAAATTTGTTTATATTTTTTTTTTATTTTGTTTTATTGTTTTCTAAATATTTTTTCTCTGCACTTTACTGGCCATTTTCTTAATTCTTTTCACATACATTTTTTGCGAATGAATTGCATACTTTTTTATGTGATTTTGTTTCTGGTCTATCAATGTGATATTGCTACAACAGCTGTTGACACATATGTTGTACGCTTACGTACATACATATGTGGGTAAATATGTACATACATGCATATGAATAATTTTTTTTTTTTTTTAAGATTTTTTCCCTTCATATCTGTGCTATTTTTATTTGCATACATAAGTACTTTGTTTACAGATTTATTTATTTTTTTCTTTTTCTGCTGCCATGTCTGCGATGATTCTTTGGATGTCTTTAATTGCATTTCGCATGACACGGAAATTTTATTTTATTTTATATTTCAAGTTTTTTTTCGTTTTTTTCCACATTTTTCGCCCTGAAAATTATCTAGTGCATCAAGCACAAAACAAACAAATAAATAAATAATAAATGCAGCAGTCACATGCTGCAATTCGATGCGATGCGATTGCGAGACGTATACTTGTACAGTCACTTATAAATCTACTATCAACATACATACATATACATATATATATATATGTGTGCATATGTACTAATGCTTTTACATATATAAATACAAACTTATGAGCACAACGAGCTGAACTCAATGAATGGGGAGCATACAACTGTGCATTATGAGATGCCTAAGATTTAGCTAAGCCTTTGCGGCGGCGATGTTGTTGTTTCCATAAATGTTAATTTATGTGCATACATACATATGCATATATATGTATGCAACTATGTGCGCTCTATGAGAAAGTTTAATGTAAATGTTTGAATTTCTAATGCAGTAACAGTGAACCTGTGCATCGAAAATTTTTAAAAGTTGCTTTTATGGAGCGACAGCTGGATATATGTGAGAATCGCTGAATGAAGTACATACTTATTTTTTTCTTCTTCGTTTTATCGTAAAATAGTAAAAGTGAATTGTAGCTAATATATGTATGTAGATGTATATTAATTGTTTTTATGTATATTAATTGCTTCTTGAGTCAAGTATTCAAGTTACCTTAATGCGGAGTGAAGACAGAATCAGCTTATCTAGATATTTTACATGTGCAAAAATATTACAAAATAAAGCAAAATTTATTCTGATTATGTAATTTTTTATGTTACAAAAATTTGATTGTACCAAATCTTACTGGATACGTCATTTGTGCTTTAACTTAGGCCGATTCGATTCTGCTTCTAAGAAACTTGTACGTTTGAGCTATATGTATGCAATTCCAAGCTATTTATTTTAACCAAATAGAAACCATTACATGGTACCTTCAGCAAGTACTACTAGAGCATGTGGCATGATTTTTATTCTAAGAAATTTTTACCGTTGCATTGTATGGCAAAATTTTAATTGTAATAATTACTAAACTCGAATCAACATTTTATTTTAATGGCATGCATTTTTTGTCATTAAAAGCCAAGTGGAAACCCGGCATCATTCTGGTTAATTAGAACTTAGCTTGTTTGCTATATATATTTTTTTTTTAATATTCATGCCGAGAATTAAATAAATATGACGAGCTGTTATTCATAACTAAATATAACTGAAAGAGTTGCTACCCTGAAAACACTGCCTGCTTAAATTCTTCACTTGCTCATGAGTAAATTTATGGATAAACGATCGCTTACACAAGTAGCTATTTAATAGCAATATGTAATAATTAATATAAATGAGAAACCGGATATTCTGAAAGCCTATAATTGTCACGACACACATGAATCAAAGTTCCGGAATTTTATACATATGTACACACGTATGCACGTATGGACATTGTACTGTCTATAAACGTTTTTTTTTCGGGGTACTAATACTTGTACACACCTGCATACTATGTATCTACATTAGACCCAGAAAAGAAAAGTTCGCCGTACTTCTTCGAATTAAAGTATTTTGGTAGGGTGATTTCGAAAAGAAAAAAACAATCCCGAACGTAGGTGCATTCATTTTTTATATTTTTCGTCTTATCCTCGGCATTTGCCATCGCATCTTAAAGATTGATATTCTTCGATGTTCTTGGGTCGAGAGGACAATTTTTTCTGTTCCAAAGTTCATTGACCCGTTCTAGTAGTACCCCGTTCTATTAATTACACAAAAGTTCTCAGTTATTACTACCCTAACGTGCCACCCTAATGCCAGTAAATTAAAGCCCTCCAAAAATTATTAAACTATTGCTGAGGAGGTGTTTTGATTATTCCAGGAAAACTATTGACATTTTGTTTTATTGCCGAATGTAGGTGTCACCGAAAATTGTAAGCAGGCGACCACTAGGTTGGGGAAAAGAATTGTTTTGTTTTTTTTTTGCATATTTGCCTTGCAAAGTACTACCTTAGACTCAGATGTGTACGGCAGACGTTTTTTGTTTGCTTGTAAAGCGGAATGGTCTAATGTATATACATTCATACAAATTTACATAGATAGAGTGGTGGAAAAATAAATAGGGACACAACATTTAACAAATGTTTCCTATTTTGCTTTTGTTTTGTTAATATTTATAACAAAAACCATATAAATAAATATTTCAATCCATGTGCAAAAATTATAAAAATTCTGCGAAATTGCATCTAAATTTTCAACTTTTTAATCAGATTTCTTCTATACAAAAATAAAAATTGTCGAACGTACTTTGTATGGAAGAAAATGCCTTAAAAAAAATTGCCAAAAATCAAGCCGATTTTTTAGCAACTTAAAACTTACACTTCATTTTACTAAATTTTAATTGGCTATAAAACTACATACTGAAAAAAATCTAAAAAATCTGATTAAAAGTTAAAAATTTAGATGCAATTTTCAGAGTTTTTATAATTTTTGAACGAAGTTTGAAATTTGAATTTATATGGTTTTTGTTTGATAATGAGCTATAATTTTATAAAAATATTAAATAATTGAAAGAAGAAGATCGTGTCCCTATTTATTTTTCCACCACTGTATGTATATTAGGGCGGGTCAATTTTTTGTTTACCACGCGCGTATAGCATAGGAGGATTCTACGTGTAATTCTAAGCAAGTTTGCCGAAGAAACCATGGGTATAAAATCAATGTGGAGTTGTGCCCTGTCTTGGAAAATTAAAAAAAAAAAGAAAGCATATTTTCATACAAAATTTAAGCACTTCTTTACGACACTACGGCAAAATGCTTGGAAACCTATTTTCGCAAATTTGGCAAACTCCAAATTGATTTCGGAAAAATTGCTTAGAACTTGCACGTATGATGTTTCTGGGCTATACGCCGAAAAAAAACTGCCATACAAATTGACCGCCCTAATGTATATGCGTTTAAGACTGCATTGACCTAAATTAACTACTTAGGTCAGTAAACTCATTTATATTCATTTTTACAAATTACAATTTTTGTTAGGATAGATTTTTCCTGATCTCAAAGAGCTGTAAAATACTACGAGTAAAAATTTTTTTGAATCCACAAAATCCGCTCGAAGTATTTGTTGAAATTAGCCTGCGTGGCTATGACCTTTTTTCTTTTGTATAGTCGCCGACCCGGTCTAGCGCACATTCAAATGTTTGTAAGCATTGTCGTATTTCTTTTAATTTTAATCACAGAAGAAGACAGAAATCTTTGCAATAAATCACAGCATTCCATATAAAGTCGAAGAAAAGTAAACGCGATAATCACGTGCTTAGTGCGAGTGAAAAAATGGAATGTCTGGGTGCATTCCAAAACGTCAAAATACAAAGCATCAGTATCCTTTATTTCTAAACCGCACAGTCTAACTTGCACAACGTAGCCGTAGGAAACTAGCATCTGTAGCACCATGTTGGCGCACATTTGGCATTAAAAATCTATTGAGGTTTAGAACAAAAACAGACTGATACTTTGTATTTGGACATTTTGGAATGCACCCTCTATCTTACTTAGTCATCCCGTATGAGTATATACATACATACATACATATGTACATGCAATTTTTGTCAAATATATGTACTTGCGTATGCCATTTAAATACAGATGAGTTCATATACATACATTCAGTTAATTTTTTATTTTAAGAGACTCGCAAAACATTTTGTGCGGGCGTCATTAAATATAAGTGCTCATGAGCAAGCGATCTTCTTCGCCGTTGCTAAGCCAATTTCACTTGACGCTGTGTTATTATTATCTCATTTCATTTGTATACATATGTACATATGTGTATATTTTTCCAGTCGTTCTTTCATTCCTGATTGTCATTGACCTTTGCGCCTTCCGAAATAAATAAGTAGGCAATAAATACATATGTATCTATGTAAGTATAAATAGTAAGCGTATGTGTGAATATAGTATATAGAAATTATGTAAGTTTGGATCACTTATCTGTAATGACGTGCTATATTGTACTATAGAAGTGTTGACTTTGTAGGGAGAAATCGTTGGAAAATTTATTTAACTGCCTCCAGTTGTTTTGCTGTGCTATTAAAAAGTGGTTAAAAATGTAAAATACTATAAAATAATTGCAACGATTGCGTAGCCTAACAAGCCTTGAGTCATTAAGGGCTCGCTTCTTCTTGTTTTTAATTTATGTTAGTTTTCCTCCAGAAAAAAAGGTAGAGAGAAGGACAGCTAAAGATGACTTAAGTCAGAAAACAGCATTTTGCATTGCTATATAAGAATAATTATTTCTAAAATAATATCAAATAATTCAAGTCAAAATCGCTTTCCTATCTAAATCACCGCAGTTTGCAAAAACAAAATATGTTAAGAAATTATTTGCATTTTTGCTTTTGTAAAGATTGCTTTTAACCTCAAAAGCAATTATTTTGTTAATAACTTTTTTTACACTCTTAAGAAAATAATTTAGTGTTTTCTTAATTTTAGTATAAGTAGCTTCTGCCTGCTTTGCCTTTTCAAAAGTTTTCATATGATATTGAAATTGTACAAAATAATTACTTATTATTAGTAAATAAAGCTGCTAAATATACATATGTATATTTGTGCATACATACGTAAGTTTGTACGTTTGGCGATTATGCCAGCTCAATGCCGAAATATGTTAATGAGGTCACATGAAAATTATTTAATACAAGTGTAATAAAGTTGTTTGCGCTCGTTTAATATAATTTCTTATGAAACACTAAACTATGTGAGATACATACATATGTATATATTTACACGAAAATATTTGTTAATCTCACAAATGTATAGAGATTAAATTTGGAGGCGAAAAATCTATTACCTATTGAGCATTAACCTTACAAGTTTAATAACGATAAAATTCATAGCGATTTCTATGTCAGTATCAATATGTACTTAAGTATAAATTTTTTTTTGCTTTTTAAGGAATACGATGAATACGAAATAATGTCGGGGGCGATACAAATTCGATAACTGTACCAATTTCAATGTTAAAGCAATAAATACGACGATCACGAAATGATATGGATGGGGATAACTAAACAATTTCAATAGCGATAAGAATAGCGATTTTGATTTGGATTTGATTAGATGAATTGATGAGATCGCTGCCCGTAACAATATCGAGAATAATTCAGAAAATAATTCTATCGACAATGAAAGTAAAAAAAGTATATAGCAATCGTTCATGACATACAGTGGCGGGCAAAAGTGAATGAATGGTGTTTCATTTTTAATATTTACAATGTTTTTCAAGCTAAAATTTTTTAGATAATTTTTTCTAAAAATATGCTTCATGCTTTAACAAAAACCATATAAATCACACTTTCAAACTTTATACAGCATTTAAAAAAACTCCAAAAATTTTTATCTAAATTTCGAGCTTTTTAACCAAAATTTTTATAATTCTTTTGGGTACGCAGTTAACAGGCTTATACAATTTTAGTAAAACAAATGTAAGTTCTGAGCAGCTAAAAAATCGTATTGATTTTTAATATTTTTTTTTTCACTGATGGCTTTTGCGCCTTTTTTCCTATAAATAACAAAATTTAGGAAAACTGGCGTTGACTTTTTTATTTTATTTTATTTTTGCTAGACCGCGTATTTTCTTTCACAAGAAATTCATGTTTATATGGAAAAAAGTGCAAAAAATATCAAAAAAATTTTAGCTTGAAAAACATTGTAATGGCGTAACAAACATCATCGTTGAAATACGAAAAGTCATAACTAATAAAAAATTCAAAATTCACTTTTTGATTTACATATATGTATGATTGATTTCATCGAATTAAAACTCCCACATCATTTTATAAAAAAAAAAAATTTGTTACGTCTTTTTTGAATTACAGGTGACGATATATACAAATATTTCAGTTTACTATTTATTGTTGGCATTTTTACTACTGCTTTGCATTTTTAATGACTTTCCAACCTTTAAACAACACTCCACTAACCATAAGTTTTCTCTTTCTCTCTTTTATTCTCTACTTGCAGTGCGGGACCCTAGACGCACACTCCGAATCGTCATATCATTACCAACAGCGTTCCAACAGAATGGATGTATATCAAATTGATGACGGTTTCCACTCCGACGGTGGCACCGAAACACCACCACCATCACCCAGTTCGGGCTCATCCATAGCATCGGCCTCCGATCACGGTTCATTGGAGAGTGTCGATACTGGCGGTACTCAACGTTTGGCTGTGCTTTCATTCGAACAGGTGCGCAAATTGCACGATGTCATGGATGAAAAAGTTGCCATACATGGACGTGGTAATTTTCCCACACTCGAAGTGCCCCTAAAAGACTTGGTCAATATGGTCAGACGCAAGCTGGAAGCGGATGTGAGTGCGGGCGGCGCTGGTGTGATAGTCAAGGATGTGCGCTTGAATGGCGGCGCAGCTAGTCATGTTTTAGCTTCCGAGGATCAGCCATACAATGACTTGGACTTGATCTATGCCATTGAATTGACTTCGTCGCGGCACTTCGATCGTGTCAAGTCCGCTGTGCTGAGCACTTTGTTGGACCTCTTGCCCGAGGGTGTGTGCAAGCGTCGCATTATGCCATGCGCTCTCAAGGAGGCCTACGTCGGCAAAATGGTTAAGGTCAACAATAACAATGATGGTGACCGTTGGTCACTTATATCGCTGGGCAATTCGCCCGGTCATAAGAATGTCGAACTGAAATTTGTCGACACGATGCGACGCCAGTTCGAGTTCTCAGTGGATTCGTTTCAAATTGTCTTGGACTCGCTGCTACTTTTCTACGACTGTGCCGCTCTACCCATATCGGAGAACTTCTATCCGACTGTGGTCGGTGAGTCGGTGTACGGTGACTTCCAGGAGGCGCTCTATCACTTGCAAAAGAAATTGATCTCAACACGACAGCCAGAGGAGATACGCGGCGGCGGTTTGCTCAAGTACTGTAACTTATTGGTGCGCAACTATAAGCCAGTCGATCCGCAACACATCAAGACTCTGGAACGTTACATGTGCTCACGGTTCTTCATCGATTTCCCTGACATTAATACGCAAACTAAGAAGCTGGAGGCGTACTTGTCCAATCACTTCTGGGGCGTCGATGAGGAGCCACTTCAATACCAGTACCTGATGCATTTACGTGAGGTCGTCGAAATGTCTACGGTGTGCCTGATGGGCCACGAGCGGCGGCAGACCCTAATGCTGATACAGTCGCTGGCCGCGCAGGTGCTCTACAAGGAGCAACAGAAGCAGCAGCAGGCGCAGGAACAGTACCATCAGCAACAGCAGCAGCACCTCCACCAACAACAGCAGCCAGTCGATGTGCAGAAAGCACAAACACAACAACAACAACAACAGCAGCAGCAGCAGCAGCAACTGCAGCAGCCACACCAACAAGTAACGCTGGTCACAACACAACACCAACAACAACAGCAAATGCAAGCGCCGCAAACACAGACCATCTACGTGCAACAGGCGACCGCTGCGGCGCCACAGGCCACAACAGCGACACTGTGCTGTACACCAGCCGGCGCCGAGCAGCAGCAGCAACAACAGCAACTGCAAGTGCAACAAGCGCAGCAGGTGCAGGCGATACAGACACACGCTGCGGTGGCACAGCCGACGGCCACCATACTGGTCTACAATGGCGTCTATTACGCACCTGTGATTCCGACTATTTGCACATGCAACCAGACGTGGTTGAGCACGTGATTGGCGAGTGAGCCAGCAGCGGCGACAGCAGCTACAAACACGACAACAACCACATCAACAACAACAACAACAACAACAACAATAGCAGCAGCAGCAAATACAACAGCAACAGTACCCATAGTACCAGAAGAAGCAGCCACAACAGCGCTCGACTATCAGCTGCAAGAAGAGCAAGCAGCAACTGACTACCTGGAACTGCAATCAACACTTTTGTCATCGGCAGGCGCGCTAATCTATGACAGCGACAGCAGCGACACGTACAACAACAATTATAGATGTGACAGCGCCAGCAGCTGCAGCAGTACTAGTAGCGATTGTACAGTTGTGTCGCCGACTTATGCATTTAACAGTGACAACAGCGGCAGCAACAACAACGGCCATAGCTATGTTGCTGCTCCTGCGGCAACATGCTTACCACCACCCACAGCAATAGCGCCAACAACAACAATGGTTGCCTCCCCAGCAGCAAGCAATTTGGCGGCATTTTCCTGCTACGAGGCAAATTGTGCATTGCAGTTCGAGCAACAGCAGCAGCAGCAACAACAACAAGCATATTTGCAGCGTACGCAATTGCAGCTAGCACTACAGCAGCAAGCAACTCAACGAGAACAACAACAACAACAACAACATGCAGGTCAACAGCCACCGTCAACATTTTACATGCAACAAATGCCTTTGGTCGGACCAGCAGCAACCGTTGCAGCAGCACCCACCCAACCACACCAACAATACACCATGCAATGGCCAATGCCGTTGCCGTTGCCTGCAATGGCAGAGCAACAGCATTGGCAATTACAACAATATCAACAACAGCAACAGCAGCAACTTGCTGTTTACTTTGCCACCCCGCAGCAGCAGCAGCAGCAACGACAACAGCTGGTGCATTTTTATCCCCTTGAGAGCTTAGCTGCTGCCTACAGCAGTTGATGGGCAAAGCAATAATTTCCCTCCAGGGGGTTTTGCTAGGCGATGCTAGGAATGGGAAGAGTGATTTGCAAGAGCACAATTCTCGTTATAGGCACGGTCGTTATTAATATAATTTGAGTCGGATTAAAATTCTATTAACCCATCAATTCCAGAAGCTTTTGAAATTACAAACGGTTTTTATTTTGATTTTGAAACCTCTTAGCTTTGCTCAAAACTAAGTTTAATCTCAAACTAAATATAGTTAAATTAGTAAAACCCGTAAAAATTCAAAAAAAAACAGGTTAAATGCTTTCAAATTTCCTTATTTCACAAAGGCCCTAACCAACACTTTTTTCGAAACTGCGTTTTTCACAGACTTTGGTAGGGTATATTAAAACGCACCTTCTTTAAAAATTTTAAAGTGCTAGTATCAAAAACACGGGAGTTAAGCTGCTTTTTCAAAAGGCCTATCTTCAGTTTTTGATTTACTTTGTATAATGTTTTTTTTTTTTACTTCTGTAAAATATAAAATTTGCTGGTGGGGACCTTTGTGAATTAAGGTAACGATATGTATGTATAACTTTGAGCTTGAGAAAAAATTAACACTCTGTAACTTTACCTTTCAAATACCGTGTAATTTGTAATTTTTCGAACTTCGAAGTACAAGCTTTCGAAAATAACCGGTCTATAAAATGCATAACTTATGAAAAAACACAGATTTCAATAAGCTTTTGTAAATTGCATTTTTTCAAAATGTCGGATTCATGCATACCTCAATTAAGGCGAGCTTTACCAAAAAAAAAATTGTTAAATTAAGCTCTCCAAACTTTAATCGTGCAAAATATTTTACTTTTGAGTAATCGGGCAAGCGAAAATCCGATCAGTCGACAGTCACATTTCGAATAATTTTTGAGCTTTTGACAATGTTTGCATTAGAACTTTTTAAATTATGCCAAAAACATATATTTGTTGTGCGTTTGAATCTTGAAGCCTTACTAAAATCTAATTATGGGCAAAAATAATCTTTATAAGAGTAGAAACTTCAAGCGTTCAAAAGCTCTACGTTGAAAGAATAAGCTTAGAACTTCGATAGGCTTCACACAAAAGTTTAGCTTTTCGATAAATAAGCTATAGAGTTAAAAAAAAAGATTTCCGTGACTGAAACTCAAGCTTTTAAAAGCGCTAAATTTAAAAATAGTGAGTACTTTAGCTTAAGTAAGATTGAAAATAAAGCGGTTCATTAGGCTTCACAAGCGTCATAAGCTCCATACTGCAAAAATTAAAATTCGTTGAATATTCGATTGCTTAAACTTTAGTCAAAGTGAAGCTTTTTATTGAAAAAATTCAAGCTAATTAAAGCTTGTGTGTAAAAATCGACTGCTGAGTGAAAGATCGACCTACATATCTCGGCAGCCAGTTCGAAAACACCCTATCACAAAAAAAAACTTTTCAAAAACGCCCTATTTCAGAATTTGGTTGAAGAACAGCCTATTTCAGAATTCGGTTCAAAGAGCTCCCCAAGAAAATCTCACTCGCGCCCCTCCGCCAGGAAAGTTAAAGATCTCGCTGTCGCTTGTCTTACAAAGCTTTAAATAACCATAGTATTTCCACTTATATTACCAGAAGTACTTTTGAGCGTTACTTGAAAACTTGTTTAAGCTTTCAGAGTAAAAGCTCGCTCTCTTCGTCACTGGCTCAAGGAATGCTGCTATTGCTGCTGCTCTGCTCGCTCGCCTTTTAAACACACATCCCCTCTAGCTCTCCCAAAAATAAGTTGCATTTTAATTAAGCTGTTCGCGGTGGTTTGTGTCACTACTTCTGCACTCTGGTTTGTGGCTAAGCTACACCCTATACGTACTGTTAACTGTTTACTTTACTTTTTTTATACACATACTTATACCATTTACATACATAATTATATACTACATACATAAATAATTACATACATATAATTATGATAAAAAAAAAAAAAAACTTAAAATACTATGTCTAATGTAACGAATATTTTAATGCTGAGCTGATTATAGTGATGTTACTTTGATTTCCATTAATTTAAATAAATATGTACGTTTAAAGTTGACGCTATTTTATTGATTTATGATTTGTTGAGAGATGAAAACCGGATTTCTTTACATAATTATTTGTTTCACACTTTTTTTTTTTTGGTATCGAAAATGTGTAAAAATGCACTTTATAGCTAAACTGTTTATGTTGCAGAAAAAATAGTAATAATATTGAAAAATAGCAAAAACAAAAAAACAAGTAATTTTTTTTAGAAAAAAAAACGATATTGCGATTGTTGTCATGTTAATTTTTTGTATGTATGTAATATTTTTCTAATTATTTTGTATGTAATTTACCTACGATTAAGATGAACTTGCCTGCGCGCAGCAGTGTTATTTAGACACTCAAACTACAATGCATACATACCTACATATTTTTACGAGTACATATTTATAAAACTTATCTGCAGAGATACGAATATAAAAGATGTGTGTACTACGTTACGTTACGTTACGTTCGTTTTTATTAATTTTCCATAGAATTTAGTCTTTATTACATACATACAGCTGCATATGCATATACATACATACTACCGCATACAACTACTAAGTATATGAATATATGCTATGCTATGCGATGCTATGCTTATACAATACAAAATATAAATACGATTATGAAAAAAAATTTTAAAGTAAAAAAAAACAGTAAATATTCTTGCGTTGCGCTCAATTAATATTGAAGCACCACAAAAACAACACACACACACACACACACACACTCTTTGTTAATATATTTAAGAGATTTTAAATAAATATTTATAATCATAAGAATATCACTACTTCACAATACTTGTATGTATGTATATGTTTGCTTAAAGAAAGAAAAGGAGTGTGGAGTTGATAAGATAAGAATTTCATTAAGCCAATAAATATGTAGGCACGCAAAAAGTACTATGCCCTTTTAGAAAAGAAGAAAAATGTATTGAAAATAAATGTTGCTTATGCAGCCAGTTTGAAGCGGCCGAACGAATGAAAACAAAAAACCGTTTGTTATAAATGTACTGGTATGTTTTGTGTACTGTTTAGTACTTTTTCTACATTGATAAACTAGCGTGTGCTGCATATGTATTATGTACATATGTATGTATGTATGTACATATGTATGTATGGGTGTAAGCGACTCAACTGCAACACTTCCTGAAACAACCAGATGGGGTGAGCGTTGGACTGAGCAGGTCTAGCTGAAGTTTGAAAAAAGTACTAAAAAGCTGATTAACTTTTAATGATATTCGAAAGCAGCTGCCGAAACTTTTTCATGCTTTTTTTTTTGTTTTTATTTTGCTAAATTTTTTGGGCGCCTTCAATGTCCTTTGTAGCATATTTTCGCATACTTTTTGCTCCAATACATATTTAGATCTCTTTAAAAGCCGTTAATATTCCGCGAAGCCAAGTTTTATCGCTGGCAAAGCCCACATTTAACAACAGAGCTGACGAGCTTACTCGCGAATTTTCCTCATTTTTCAACTCAAAGCGTGAATATTCACTTCCCAAACTGGATGTAGCTAACCAATTATACAGCTTAAGCGCCTAGAAGCATGCTACAAAACCTACATACATGCATATACATATCTATATGTACGCACACGCACACCCACACCCCCACCCACACCACACGAAAACATTTGCCCCATTGGCGTGGCAGGAGTATGCGTGAGCTCAAAAGCATGACAAACACACACAACTACAAACTTACAAATGTGCATACAAAGGTACATACATCCATGCGTACACACAATATAAGTGAAAAGGTGAATGAAAAATCATACCCCCCTACACACACTTTTACACAAAAAACATTTCAAAATGAAGAATGAATTTTTACTACAAAAATATGCGCGGAGTAAATGAAAGCAACCATGAAAATCATGCATTGTAAAAAACAAAAAACAAAGTAGTATGTGTTAGTTAAGGATTCTACATATTAATTAAATTAAATAAAAATAAATAATTGAGAAAAAACACTAATTTTAAGTGATAATCATACGCAAACATACATAATTAAATAATAATCTCTACTGTACATGTAAACTGTAAAATAAAGAAACGACAAAAAAACTACAAAACAAACTAAAAAATAATAATTTTTATTGTATTTACTGCGACGTGTTGTAGTTGTGGATGTATTTGTATTTGTAAATTTTGAAGCGCAAAATTTGTTGCAGAGTTGTAAGAAGAGAATTTGAAGGCTAGAGTTGAACAGCGAACTCCCTAAACTGTGGACGAACGCTTAGCTGTGCAGGGTCTAGTAGGATAGAAATGCTTTGAATTTTGATAAAAATAAATAAATTTGAGTAGAAAATCAACAAAAAATACATATACATAGATATGCATATACATATGTACAAATGCACATGCACGCGCAAGCGAGCAGCTGTAAGTAAAGCGTAAACGTTAAAGAATATAGGTGAAAAAAGTTTGAGGAAAACAAAAAAAACGACTTGGTGATAATACAAAAGAATGATAATTTTTATATGTGTAAACGCATACATACATTACATTTACATACATAGACATATGTAAGTACATACATACACACAAGTTGGTATGCCGCTAAAAATAAAACTGAGAATAATTGGGCGAGTGCAAGCAGAAATGTCAAAATTTCTAAAAAAGATTTTTTTCCCCGCTTTTTCCGCACATTTTAAGCTCTTGCAAGTTGTTCTAATGCAGATCTAAAAGGCTAAATAGGCAAAGTAATTATAACTTTGTTTTTATACATTTTTTTGAATTCACAATCACAAATTAGCTGAATTGTATGCGCAGTTTTTTGGCCATTCCAGTAGAATTATTTACAAAAAAAAACACTTGCTGAATTTATTTGGTTTTTTATTTCGAAATTGCCTTGCAAAAATTGCTTTAGATAAATACATATGTGCATACATATACATATTCTCCTTCAATTGCTTCAAAGTTACATATGGGATTGGTCGCTTAAAAATATCTTTTGCATAACTCGACAGAAACAAATCCAGAAAGCTGTTGATTGTCCGGAATCTCGAAATTGTGCTTACTGCAAATTGAGTTCTTGCGTGAGTTAGACCTTATATGGGTAAAGATGGAAATTCGCTCGAAATCGATAGATTCAAAATCATCGTCAACTCTTTCACTAACAGCGGCTATGTGTTCGGTTGAAAGAGCAAGATGATTACGAACTGGTGTTACCATCAGCCTCATTGCGATTGTCGTGTCGAGTGCAAGTCGTTTCTCGAGAATCATGTCGCATTTCATGGCATTGCCTAAAGTTTCGACTCGACTATTGTATTAAAACGGAAAAACTGGGCAGCACTGGATAGTTGTCGACATTTACGTCGTACCAGTGCGAAATTTGGGCGATTTAGGGGAAGGAAAATAGAAAATCGGAGTTGGTTAAAAAAAAAGTTCAGATACGATATATGTCTGATATAATAGAAAATTGGTGCCCAATCGTTTGAAGATAAGCTGGAAGAATACTGAGCTTGTACGAACATGCCCGTTTCGACGAACGGTAATCGCCAATTTTCCGGCCTTTATAAATCAGTGGCCGTGCTCGTCTCATTTCCTAACGAGATTACAGTCTTTGACATACTTTTCGTTTTACACATTGTAAACTTTAGTAAAAACATCATTTTGCAATTTTAAACGTCGTCCTTACACGTCAATTGCGCTACTTTAGATTTGAAAAAAATGGGATTTTTTCATATAAGCATATAAATTGCGTGTCAGCGTGTATAAATAGGATTTCCTCAGGAACCTTTAATCGATCATCTGTATATAAAGGGCCAATAGTAGAAATTTGCACAAAATTGCACTATTTAAAAAAGTCAATTTAAAGTCAACCTTTTTTGTATATTTTTGGGGACAAAAATTTAGTCATTGGGATTTTTCTCATGTCGGATTCGTGGTGTGAGCGAAGGATGTAGGTATCATCAAATACGCGCTTGGTGTGAGGATCAAAAACCGCAGATTACTGATGTCGCAATTAGGCGAGTAAAACAACGATGCCAAACTTTCTGCAATCGCATCCTTGTTGTCAAATATCTGGGTTTAAGTTTAACAACTACATATTTTTTAATTTTTTTTTTTTAGTTCCGAGTAAGAAAGTAGTGGTGTAATTCGGGGAAGTGCTATTAAAGCACAACTAAGAAAAAAATATAAAATTTTCGCAACATTTACAAAACATTCAACATATTCCGCGTTCAAAAATTTCTCTGCGATAAAATCTTGTATGCAAGGAATCCGACAGTTCGTAAGCGAGTGCTCATTGCTGATGTAGACGTGGGGTAAAGAGGAGAAACACAAATAACAATTTAAATGTATTTTTTTTTTTTGTTTTAATTTTTGTATAGCCGTTTTAAAACAGTCAATATTGCGACTAAATCGCCATCTAGCGGGACTATTTTTTGTACATATATTTCTTACTATGTATCTAATACTCGTCGTAAATTTTAACGAAATCAGTCCACAAATACGGGTAAATTTTTTGCAAAAATACTTCTGCATATGCAGCCAATACACATTGACAAAAAAAAATCCAAATTTAACCATATATCACTTTTAATTTTTGACTATAAATAAATGGAAATGCCCATATAAAATATTGTACTTATGGAATCACGTACAACCCTTTGAAATAATAATTTCAAGAGTCAAAATTGTGGGCGCAATGATCTTCCTTCCCCTAAATCGACGAAGTTACGCACCGTGCGTCGTCTACTTATTTCACTACGACAGAAGCCAATGTCATTTTAGCCGAGTCGTGAAATTTTTTTCTAATGTGCAATTTACGCTATGAGGCTGTATATATATCATAGGCGCTGTGCTTCCGAACTTCCTCAGTGTGTTGGTGATTGTTTGTCGACCATGATCTTCTCGCCATTTTGGTAATAATCTATATGTACATATGGATAGCCTAACATTTATGATAACATTAAGCCCATAAACATATTTAGACAGAAAAAACGTTACTCAAGCTAAGCATTGGAAATTTACGAACATTTTTAGTACATATTCAAAGACTGTTTGGAGCTAAAAAAAATTCCTTTTCCTTACCTGAGGTGATGAAACAAAGTAAGAAAAACATATAAACAGTGGTTAAATTTATATGAAAAAAAATTCGAAAATAAAATTTTCCCAAAATACCAAAAATTTATACCTTTGAATTGCTTAAATTGAGTGAGGAATACGAAAAATAGAAAAAATTCAATAATGCCAAAATAACTAAAAAAAAAAATCGCTATTATTTTTAAAAGAATACAAACATAACACACAATTAGGAAAAATAAGGAAAATTTTTATATAAATTTAAGAATATGTATGTATTTATTCGCTTTCGATAGGTAATACTTCAATTTTTTTTTTTTAATTTAACGGAAAAAATCAATGAATCAAAAGATATGCCCAATCAGTAATCGGGGAACCGCAGCGTTTAACAATTATTTTTTCCGATTTTTTTAATGTATTAATTTTCAGAACGTTTCAATTTTAAACATTTTGTTTTTAATATCAAGCCTCCACCCAGTGCATTAAGTTTAAATATTTAATTAAACCATTGAAACGGTTAATTACCGAAGGGAATAAGTCAGCATTTTTCCGTCATGGCGAATTTGATGCAATTCAACAGAACCGAATTACATAGAAATTGCCGAAAAGATGCTGACTTATTCCCTTTGGTAATTAACCGTTTCAATTAGAAATGAGAAAAGTTTCCAAATAAAATACTTTTCGAATTTTTCACTTATTCCATTTTTCTTCAATTGTAAGCTTTCCAATTTTGCAGACTTAAGGATTTCAAATAACTTCAAGGCTTAAAAAAGTGCAATCGGAGCTATCTCGAATTATAAAAATTTATCAGATTTTTAGATACATAATTTTCAAATTGCTTGTGCTTAGGTAGTAATGCAAATTTTTTTTTTTAAATATTCATACTAAAAATTCTCTAGTTAATGAAAAAAAACATCACAGATTAGATATTAAAATAAAACACTAATTCCAAAGGCCTTAAAAAATATCCAAATTTCGAAATTGAAAAAGTAAAAATTTTAAATCTTCCATAAATGACGCAAAACTTTAATCCACATTTTTTACATTAATAACTGAAGCTAACCTAGCAAACGATAAAACTAATATATTTCAAAAAAAATTACGACTTCACAAAAACTTTCGAATTTCCAGGCGTTTCGTGTTATCACAAGTATTCAAATTTATGAAATTATCAAACGATACAAACATTTCTCACTCTCCTAGGAACCTTGGAGAATTTTCTGAAGACTTACAGATCTATTTATGTAAAAGTCCGAATATCGGAAGATTGGAAACACCTATTTATGGCGAAATGGTAATGTTATGCGAGGTGGATTTTTTTATGCTGCTATCAAAAGGCCTCATTCAGTGTGGACAGACTGTACATACATCTATTCAAAGACGCTATGTAATTGCAGCTAACTAATTATGTATGAAGAAATCGATCCAGTGCTAATTAAATTTTATTTCCCAAACAAAAAAATATAGACAAAAACATCGCGATGCATCGTGGCTTTACAAAGTACGTTCATACACAGTATGTACAACGTTTTCTTAACACAACTTTTTTCAAGCCAGTGACGCAAACAATTTTAAGGCACTTAAGCGGATTATCGGTCATACATATATACATACAGTATTGGACATATCTATAGCACCCCCTCTTTTCAATGGGATATTGTTTGCCATTTATGGTTAACTATATATTTTTAAGAGTTTTTAATTAAACAAAATACAGTTCATTCTCTAACAAAACCCAAATAAACTCAAGTTTAAAGGTTTTTAAAAGAATTCAAAAAAATTCAAAAAATTTTCACCCAAATTTCTAACTCTTATTTTTATATGAAAGCAACCCGCAACACCTTCGCCGAAAAAAATTCTAGAAAATCAACGGTAATTTTTAGCCACTTGAAACTTGCACATTATTAGACCAAAATTGAATGGGTTATAAAACTGTGTACTCCAAAAAATTCATGCACTTGTTTGCACTTTTTGCGGTCTTTTAAAAAGTTTATGTAAGTTTTGTGAATTAATGAACTGTATTTTAACTGTAAATTCCTAAAAATAAATATATAAACATGAGTGTGAAACAATATCACTATGAAAGGGGGTGCTATTCTATTGGCCAATACTGTATGTACTATGTAGTTAGTTTCCGATATTTCCTTATTATGCTTCCGGAATAAGTTTGCATAACCATTTTTTTTGGAATTTTTGCATTGTTAGTTAGCATTGCCTAAGCAAATTAGCGAATGTAAAGTAACTAAATATTGAAAGGACGAAAAGCGAAATCAACAAGCACATTTTATAAATATACACATACAAACAAAAAATACTGATATACATACACACACACACACCCACGCAACGTGTCTAAAAACACACGCATACATACAAACGTTATTAAAGATACTAATAAAAAGTAATTTAAAAAAATTAAAAGTAATACAAAAAAACTTATACAAAAAAAAAAGTATTTAAGAATTTAATTTTAATGAGAAGTTTGTCTAAGAGTAAACACAAATAAAACGCGTAAAAAATTTAATGAAAATCAATAAAAGTAATGTATAGTATATTTAAACAAAAAACGTAAGCATGTATGTATGTAAATCGAATCCACAAGTTATTTGAGATTTGTATAAAGGAATATTTGTAGGTATAGAGTGAAAATGTACTTTTTTGTGAGCTATACAATCATACATAAATAAATAAATATATTGAAATACAAATAAATACATTAAAGAAACGACAAAAACAAAATAAAAAAGAATAAAAACAAAAAATAAATAAATATGACGTTTTTTCGTTGACTTAATATGAAGGAATTTGTGGAATAGAGCATCTGTGGACCCCCCACATTTGCGTTGGTAAAGGTAAGTATATACTATTTTTTACTACGCATTCTATCCCAGATTAGTTTGGTAAATCTCGGTATTCTGCATGGAAAAGACCTACAAGCGGCGGATTCCGGATTAAGTAATCAGGGTATGGAATGCCTTTGTAACTAAATATGATGACTTTCTTAAGACACGATAGCAGATTTTTCGATAATGGTATATGCATGTACATTAGGGTGGTCCGAAAATAATAAAGTCGAAATCGGTCGCCACATCGCAGTTTTCTGGGGTTTTTGGCGGACCTGTAAATTATATGAAAAAGTGGTTAAATAAAGAATTGCGTATTATTATTGGGAATCTCCTGCAGATAACCATTTTTTTGATTTCAAAATAAGAAATAAGGGTATATATTTTCGGTATAGAACAATCCTAGGGGTAAGAGCATACAAATTCCGACTTAACTTTTTCACATGCATTTTTGGGCCACCATAATGTACATACATACATTAGACCGTACCAGGGAAAAAAGTTATTCATACATCCCTGAGTCTAAATTCCGACCACCCTAATGTCAGTAAATTAAAGCTCTCCAAAAATTATTAAACTTTTTGTAACGAAGTATTTTGTTTATTCCGGTTGAACTATTTAAAAAAAAAAAATTGATTTCCGAATGTTTGTGTGACCGAAAAATGTAAAAGCCCAGGTTTGACACAAAAAAATAAATTTTTTCGATATATGTACATAGGTACATTCCTATTGTAGATACCGTAGAAACGCTAAAATGACAAAAAAAAAACGTTGAGACACGTAAACTTAATTTTGCGGTACTGTATACCCTTTTTCTAGAACAGATTATTTTCCCAAGATATTTTGATTATAGGCTCGCATGATGAATAAAAAAAATCAAACTTTAACGTGGAAAATTTTACTATAAGCACGGTGATTTTTTAAAAGTCGGGACGTATAAGTGTCCCGATTATTCATATCTGTACCGATGAAGTCCCGATTTTCGGTGTTATCCTCTTTCATTTATTAAGACTCTCCCTGTACTCTGGCCCAAAAACCACTTTTCGTACAAACGAGGCAGCACTTTCGTTATCACAAAGGACATAGAATATAAGTGAGCCATAAACATAGCATCCTTATTAATAATATAATTAATGAAATTATATAAAATAATACTAATACCTTAGAAAAAATCGTGGATATGGAAGACATAAGCTGTAGATAGAGTAGCGAAAATATAAATAGGGAAGAGATATTTTAGCTTTCTTTGGCTATTCCCCTTTGGATTACTTAATTTTCATTTCTTTTTATGAAAGTGTGGCTCGTTATCTAACAAAGACCATGTAACTCAGAATTTGAAACTTTGTACAAAAATTTGCAAAATTCGACAAAGTTTCATCAAAATTTTGAGCTTTTTAATTAAATTTCTTAGAAACATTTCGAGTATGCAGTTTTGTAACCTATTCAGTCAAAGTGCCAATTTTATTTAGCTATGACTTAAAAATTTTTGAACATAGTGTGTATGGAAGTAAATGCAAATTTGCCAAAAATCAACGGTAAGTCCAGGCTTCTTCCAACTTACACTTTATTAGATTAAAATTTAATGGGCTTCAAAATTGCACACTCAAAACAATTCTAGAAAATCTGATTAAAAGGTTTCAAATTGTGACAAAAATTTATTCAAATACGTCGTTTTTTTTAATGTTCTAAAAATTTTGAAATTCTATTTACATGTTTTTTACATAGTAGGTTATATTTTCATATAAAAATAATAAACATTTTTCATTTTTTTCTCTTTGTTTTGTTTCCAATTAAACTGTATTCAGCCTTTTTATTCTAAAAACAAAATTGTATGTTCGGATTTGATGCTTTGGAAGTGTCCCAATTTTTGGCCACAGAATTCTGGTCACCGTAGTTATAGTATGTCTGCACTTTCATACACATACATACATTAGGCCATACCACATTTTACGCAAACAAAATAAGTTCACCGTACATCCCTGAGTCTAAAGTATTTATATATGAGTGTAAAGAGCCCAAAGATGGTTTTTTACATTTATCGGTGGCAGCATTCAGCAATAAAACGATTTTTATAAAATGGTTTTACTAGGATAACTAAAATATGTATGCACTTCCTCAGCGAATGTTTAATGATTTTTAATTTACAGCTATTGGGGTGGTACGTTAGGGTGGTGGGAAGTGATATATGGTGGGTAAGTACTAGAAGGGAGTACTTCAGGTGAATGAACTTAGGAACAAAAAATTCTCCTTGAGACAAAAATATCGAAAGACACGTTAAAGTCCGATTGTAAATAACGACGATGCGATGAAAAATTCGACCGTTACGTTCGGCAAAAAAAAATTGAAATTGTCTTCGAATGTAAATATTTCCTTAGCAAAAGTTTTTGGAGAGCTTTAATTTACTAGCGTTGTACGTTAAGATGATATGAACTGAGATCTGTTAGGTGAGTACTAGAATGGGATACTTGAGGTCAAGAAAATTTGGAACTAAAAAGATTGTCTCCTCGAGAAAAGAAAATCGATATAACATAGTACTTTCAGATCCGATTGTAAATGCTGAAGATATCCAGCCCTAACCGCAAAATAATAAACGCAAGATTTTTTTTTTAATTTTTTTTTTTTTGATGCAGAAATGCATCTAAATGTTTTAGAAGAATCTGTGCATTAAAATAAATTTTGAAAAAAAAATTTCGCTGTCGGTAAGGCGACCACGCTGAACATAAAAAAAAAATTAAGGGTCGGGGGTGTACGGCGAACTTTTTTATGATACGGTCTAATGTACATACAAACATATGTATTTAAGTAGATACAAACAATGACTATTTGTACTGCTTCTTCTGAAACAAAGCTATTACCATATCAAATTTGTTATTGCAAATTTCATTACAACACTCGCTTTGGTCACGAATGAAGATGCTACATAAAGCTTTAGTGCCCTGTTGCAACTACCAAGTACATACATACATACATACATACATATGTACATGCCCGTACATACAAAATAATTGAGCCGAAGCAAAAACCAAAATAGCAACGGATAGCAAAATAATATTAATAACAAACTTAATGCCCAAAAGCAATAACACTTTTACCCGTATTTAACTTTTAGTTGGGCTTTTGACCTCAGCCGGTGTGACTGATTGTGAGTCGCGCACACAGGCGACATAGCTTTATACGTACATACATATATACTCGTATGTATGTTGTATATGGACATCTATACATACATACATACGTACCTATGTACCTACCTAGTTTCCCCGCTTGGCCCGCTGCTAATCATAGACGCCCCTCGAGTGTGTCTGTCTGCACCATTTAGTGTACAGCAGCAGCTGGCCAGATTGTTTTTTTGTGAAGTTAAATAGTTAATTTTTTTCTGGGTGTTGTGCTTGCAATCGTTTTTTGCTGTTGTTTTTGCTATTTCTCCAACCAGCTAGGAATCATCAGCAAGCAATTTTGTAAAAGTTAACTGGCTTCCTCCTTTCAAAAATTAACTGCAACTCCCTCTGACCGTCCCAGCGTGTACACAGTGGCGGCAACGGCGACACTCACTCGAAAACGATTTCAACAATGCTGTGTGCTGATTCCTTGTTGCATTGGCAATTACGTCGTCTATCCATGATTTTAAAAGTTAATTTGCCGAAACATTTTTTACACCGTCCAGCAATTGCAAAATCTACTATGCGCTGCCGAACGCTCTGCAATCGCACTCTTCTTTTAAGATATGCCATTTGATTTGGTTTATCTCTGGTTTTTTTTTACATTTTTGGCCATTCGGTTTCATTTTCTGATTTTCTGATCCAATCGATGCGGCGCTTCTGTATGCACAGATTTTTGTCCTTTTTGAATTCATGTTTTTTTTTTTTTTGTTTGTGTCTCAATGACAATTGCATCTATAGTATTTAAGCTTTTTATGGACATTTGATTTCATTACAGCTTCAGTTGATGGCGACTAAATTGCTTCATTTAAAAAAGAAGCGGCATCGCTACCAAATAGTACATAATTTGTATTTTTACTACATTAGGGTGTACAATAATTTACTGACTTTCAATAATAATAATAACAAAAATAATAATAGATTGGCGCTTACACATACATATGTTATTGCTTGGCCGAGCGTCTGCTCCTTTTAACACTTGGAAATAATGGGCTAGAAATTCCCTCAGTTAAATTATAATTCTATTAAAATTAATATCATCATCTCTATTACACCAAATAACTCCACGCTCCCTGATGAGATGCCAACTCTTAGCCAGGACTTTTAAAATACTCGCGCATTCGGTCATTTTATGTCTTTTGCAACCCAAAATCAAGGTAAATAAATAGCAATGATGCTAAGTAGATTAGAACCTATAGTTGAGTCTGAGAAGACCAACTAAATGCACCGGCCAAACACGTAAGAGTGAATATTGGACGACGTGAAAAGCTATGTAGTGGTAGATGATGCGTAAAGTTGCACTCTTCGGGATTAACAGATCACTCTGATGCACAGTGGAGTTTTAACCATTGCCCCATCTATCAGCTAAGTAAACAGTAGCTTTGGTACTTCACCAGAATGCCTCCTTCTAAAGTCAGTTGGTGATTAATGGAAGACAGTTCAGATGGTTTTTCATGTACCTAGGTCACGACCAGGACCATGCAGTTGGGCGCTAATGATTGCATATGTTGTCATGGATTACGATAACACTTAAGGCAACAGTAATGGGAATAAAAGGCGGGGGGGTTGCGTTTTGACAACTTTTAAGAAACATAACTGAGTATTGATACTGAAAATAAAGTCGACACACTGCTAGTTGCTACTCGGAAATTTTATCAACTGTAAACGTCCTTTTAAGTTTTCTTTTGTTAGTCTTGGCGGATTTAAAATTGAATAAATATCGAACAGTTTACCAACTACTAGAAAAATTATCAAGCTTACTTCACGGAAACCGGTAAACCGATAATAAAATAATTTGACACAAACAAAATACATGGAGAAAAATTACCGAACACCGAGTTACCGACTACCAAGCTCGGTGTGAAGACCCCATACTTTAAAACTCGATCAAAATCTTCAAAAACATCAAACGAGTAGAGATCAACTATTTAAAAGCAGTTGTGTTTTAAATTGTAATTTTTAATTGTCGTTAACAATTGCAAATCCACTTTTATTAACCCAAATGCGATGTAGGTTCAATTTGGTTTTGTAATGTGTGGTCATATGTATTGGGCCGTCTGCATTAAACCTAAGCAAATGCTTTTTCTTAAAATTGCAGACCTTCAATTTGTTCAAATAAATTTAAGTGAAGGGTATGCAATTGCTTGGTTTTTACGCATATGGCTCATTGTATGTTATTTCGTTTGTATTTTTTATTTTGTTAAAAAAGTATAATAAAGAAAAATTTGACTTTTTTTAGGCCAAAATTTTGATGTTTTAGGGTAAATTGACGATTTTCAGCGAAAGCTTTCGGCAACGCTGATCACAACTACTTCATTATTACCTTCTAAGCCCTTGTGACCCGATGTTTTCTATGCAAATTCAACTCTTCACATACATATATTGATTTTGAATATTTTCGCCTTAGGTATCTCCTCATCGATAATGTTATCTTGTATGGTGAGCCGAAAAATCAATTTATCCAAAGGCTTATACCATTTTAAAACTATCTAGCCTAACCAACTAACTTACAACGACTATCATCGTGTATTAACGAAGATAACCCAGGAGGTGGAGTCCTATATGCCCTTCACTAACCGAGTATTATTCCTATCATTTGGCATCTACCATAATCTACCATATGCTTCAAAGAAGCAAAATTGATCTATTGAAGCGCACAAGGAAACATCCTTGTACTGCTGTATGGAAGGCCAAAGGAAAAAGCTGGATTAACGAGTGTGAGGATGTTATTCCACTAACCATGAAAGGGGTCTACATATAGTTTAAAGGATTTAGAAAATTCAAATTTTATGAAATGTTTAGAAAATGCACTGCTGTGGTATGAAAATATGAAGTTATAATATGTACCAGAGAGCTACTAGACAACTAAATGCATGATTCGCTCTGTCAAGTATTTGATTGGAAAAATATTTTAACTCAAGAAAGCTTGAAAAGATCTTGAAATATTCTATAAAAAATATGTAAAAGAAAAAAATCATTCCGTAAATCGGTTGAAGCATGAAAAACAAGAACTGATCAAAAAATTTAACGGCCGGTTTCACTAGCGATTTCAATGGAAACTGATTTTTTATTTTCCATCAATTTCCATATAAAATTCAAAAAATTAAAATCATTTTTCACTTAAATTGCTTTCGTTAAACTGGTTGTAAGACACCTAAATTTAACTTAATCTTCATAAAACCCTTAAAATGTCAAAAGACCCCAGAAAAAAACCAAAAAAAAATATCACAGTCTCAAAATGTTATAAAAAATTCCAGAACTTTGCCGAAAGCGCCGAGAAGCATTAAAAAAAAATTCCAATGAATCTTCAGCGTGATAGCATTGTGTTCACATTTTTCATCTTGGAATGTGTATACATACTCGTGTTGCTCTCTGTTTTAAATACCATTAAATACCATATCAACCCCAGTTTGTAAATATTAAAATAAAAACGCTCTTACAAAGTTCATTTATTGAGAGCATCAGATTTTTAATAAAAGAAAATTGCAAAATTTCCTGTAAATAAATTTTCTATACATATATATTGGTAAGCACCAACCTAATGTGCCAATTATATTTATTATGTTATAATGTTGGCGCATTTAGTAAAAGTTGCAGTTTGAACTGTCCACTGCACAGCTGTTACTCGTAACTCATCCGTGCGCCAATACATACTTAGGTGAGTGGTGCAGTTGGAGCAACTGTTCAAATGCATACTCGTATTTATGTACATACATACATACATATGTACAAAGGTGAATAAATGTGAATTCCTACATGCAGTTCCTTGCCTAATTGTATATGTATTTGCAGATGATCATCTACTTGCACGTAAGCATGTTTGCGGCATTCGCAATTCACATCAAATAGATACATAACTACCGACGCCGCATTTAATTACCTAAACATAAATATTGTACTAACATTTCAACAAAATTAAATGCGAATAATCAGAATTCAGTAGATGGCACTTGCTTGCATCTTTGCATCATTGGTCATGTAAGTACTTATTTCGGGAATTAATTAATGGTTATGACCGAACATTAAATTAATTGGATAATAACTCTATTAAAAATACAAAGCTGCAGACTTACTTACGCTTATCTCTCAATTTTATGCAAAGTAGATAATGAGTTCTATTTAGAACCGTTTGAAATTAGTACCAATGCGTAATCAACAGGTACATAACACTACCCATCTAGAAATGCAATACCACGTATAAGGTAGTACGAAAATTGCACAAAATAGTAAAAGAAGCACTGAATGTCAGAGACTGAAGACTCAGAGAGTCGGGGCTGTGGGGATCGAGAACCTTTGGGCATAGCTCAATCTTAGGCTTTACTTCGATAGGAAATAAAACCATGGACTATATGGTATCAACCCTCGATTTTGGCTTGAATGTACAAGTGCGGTTTCCATCCAGAAGGGAATGGAGAAGGGTCCAAGCTGCCGATAGGGAAGTCATCTGTCAACAACACTCACGGGTCCAAGATGGACTGCGGTGTAGGGACAGGGGTATATTCCGAGGAGCCAATAGGAGTCAATAGGTCCCTCCGGCTGGAAAACCATGCTAGCATATTTCAGGCTGAAGTTCTGGGCATCTGTGAAGCCTGTAGAATACTAGGGAATAGCGCTACCAGCAAAGAAAGAGCGGTTATTTACTCAGATAGCCAGGCAGCACTCCTGGCTATATCATCCACTGTAACTAAGTCCAAGCTAGTCAATGAATGCAAGATGGAGCTACGCTCAGCGTCTCAGTCAATGTCCATCTCTCTTGTCTGGGTTCCCGGCCATAGGAACATAGAAGGCAACGAGAGGGCAGACGAACTGGCCAAGGCGGGAGCTTGTTTGGATGAATCTGTAGCGGTGATACTGGGCTATCCCCTCAGACAAATTCAAACAGAAATCCAAAGTCCCAATGCACCAAAATGGCGCTTTTATGCGCTAATTGATTCCTGAGCGTGAGCTTAGGTAGCACTACAACCAACCAACCAACCAACAGTAAAAGAAACGTATTTTCTTCAAATGTTTTGAATAAATTTCCAACTGGGCTTACCACATATGAGTATCTACCAAATTGATTCATCATTAAATTTGCGGAGTAGGCGACCATTGAGACAGGCTAACTAAATCATACGTGGTATTACATAGGCCAATCAATGTCAAATCGACCATCATTGATTTGAATTAATTTGAATCGAACATTCCTTCAAAATGTCAGAATTTCCCGTATTAAAAAAAATAAAAATATATATTTAACAAAAATCGGAAAAAATAAAAAAATTATAGAATTACGAAATTCAAATTATCGTACAGGCAAAAACTTTTTGATATAAATTTTAGGGTTCATTTTTTTTACATAATACCTCTAACTGATCTGGAATTTTTTTTTTGTGCAAACTTTAATAATGTTGTGTTAAAAATTGTTTGTTTAATTTAAAAAAAAAAGATCCAAACCATTTTTTCAAAGTTCAAAAAGTCATACCGTCAGGATTTTTTAAGATCAGTTAAAGGTTTTTGTAAAGAAACATTGAGCTCTAACTATAAGTTTTTGAGATATTCAAAAAATAAACTTGCAAAACTCGGGAAATTTTGAACATTAGAATTTTTTTCGGTGGCTAGGGCGAAGATACTCCGGTGAAAAGATATTTAGTTTTGGTACATTTGGGTGGAAAGTGAAAACGCCCACGATCTTAATAGAAGGACCAAATGAAGAAGACATGTCTCTGTTGGTAAGACCGAAACTTCGCAAAGTGGAGGGGCAATTAGTGGCAAATAATTATTATCATATAAACAGGAAGTAGAAAAGCTTTCATGAAGAAAATCAGCTCAGCGCTTCGAAAATTTCTTAAGACCCTTTGAATAAAATATCAAGGAGCAGGAGATGAGTCGCCTGCGTCGTAACCATATTCGTCTCCGAGGTACGTCTTACCTATATACATTTTATACAGTAAATAAACCTCGATACTTCAGTGCTAACCGCAGTGATGACCGCTCTCCTCTAAATAGTATGGCCGATAATTTTTTAGCTTTCACAAAAGTGTACACAATGGATCCGAAGACAAGTTCCATTAATTTGATCGACACTACTCTTGGATGTGGGGCGCATACCGTTGGGTAGAGACAATTTATGATGGACACGTTTGGACTCGTGAGCTGCCGGGATCCACAGAATCTCGAAACGGATAAATTTAAACGCTTTGCCTGCAACATAGTCTTTCTCGCAATGGGAAAGAGGTGCAACGAAATCTTCTAAGGACTTAACCTAGACTGGAATAAACGAGATCTTAAAGGTTTTAAGCCGGGCACATAACACCCCGCTACAGATGACTGTTAAGAAGCCTGTACTACCCTACCACCATACTTTATATATGTATGTATGTATGTACAAAATTGGTTGAAGAAGCCAATTGGCAATGTTTAAATGTATTTTTATTAATGGTATTTATTCGTTTAATAAAGTTTTCCATTTGAAGGCCGCAAGAGAACGCGCAAAGTCTATAAACTTTCTAGATAGAAGAATAGATAGAAGGTAGAAGAATTGTGCGCCTTGTTGGTATTTTAGTATTTTAGAAACTTCACGCATTTCTCGACCAGTTCAAAGCTCCAGCGGCTGTCAAACCGCTGTTTCTTAATTCATTTCTGTGGTAAATCTTCTCAAACAGTGCCTCACAAACGGAGACCAACACAAAAGTACAGTACCTGCGCAATAGTAAAAAGCTCCCTAAAGCTTTAACCAACAAGCACTGCATTTTTAATCAATTCAAGCAAAAGAAAACAAGCAAATTTACGGCGTACAAGTCAACCCCAATAAACCGCCTACAAGAACAAAGATAACGGTGGAGTAAACAGTCTAACTACATATGGCTCCAGACTAAAGTTGTCACAACAGCTATGCCCCTCTTTATGGCTCCCATAAAGAAAGAGATGACAGAAAACATAACAGTAAAGAGTACTACTACAACTGAAAGTGACGCTGGAAAAGAGCGCCTACTGTGGTAGTCGGAAAACAAATGAGCAAACGACGGAAGTGAGTGCTGCATATGTATGTATGTCAGTGCACGGACTCCGAAAAAATTAATTTTGATAGATTTTACAAACAAAAAATGGTAGAACTTGGTAGATAAAAAAAATAAGGTGGTGTTATCGTAGCAGCTGGATTTTCGCCTCGGTAGTTCTTAATGTCAAAATGATGTATCTGCGTAATTCT
>NW_023458561.1:38470901-38473400 GCF_013731165.1 Rhagoletis pomonella
TCGCCTCGGTAGTTCTTAATGTCAAAATGATGTATCTGCGTAATTCTCACTGTAATTATACGTGGTTGGTGTAATTTTTGTTTCTGTACTCCTGCTATAAGATGGGGTAGTTGTTTTTTTTTCTTTATAAAAAAACAAAAAATGTTTTTCACGCCAATAAAACATTCAACAAAAGATATCATGGCATCCGTGATCGCATAAAACTCGATTCGAATCGAATGAAATAAAATCTGTGGACTTTTGGCAAAACAACCTCTGTGCTTTCTGTAGGTTGGAATTATAAGGAACTTTCATTTAAAAATTTCATATCTTTATTTAACTGTCATTAAGATGTCATCCTGAACTACCCCTATTAATTACTACACATAAAAATATCATTCGACAACTCAATGAATTACAGTTTTGAATAGAAAATGACCTTACTCGAGAGAAGTTGTTTGTCAAAAGTCATTTTGAATTGAAAAAGCAAGCTCGCTATCTAATACCGTAATTTCATTGAGATTATGTCAAAACTATTTTCGATTCGAATTTGATTCCATCACGGATGCCGTAATTCAAGCCCTGTGTTAATTTAAAAGCAAGCTCAAACAATTACATATCTCCACTTCAAAGTTTTTTGATTAAAATTACATTCAAAATGCCTTAAATAAAAATGTTTTTTAACGAAATTTTTTTTAAATAAACAGCTAATTGAGATGCTATTTCACTTTTAAATTGGTTATGCTCAGAGTTAACTTTTTATTTTTATTTTAGGTGTGTTCGATGACAAAATATGCATACACTGCGTTCATTTAAATCTCTGTTTTTCCCGGAAAATATCGGTAGATTTTTAGCCTTTGTTGGTAAAAATGGTAGAAAATAAAATACAGCTAAAAAGTTGGTAGATCTACCAATAAAGTGGTAAAGTCCGTGCATTGATGTATGTATGTGTTATTGAGAGAACACTTTATGGCGGAATTAAGTTGCTTGTTTTTTGTTATTTATTGGAAGTGAAAGTGCATGACGAGCAGGCGGCAAAGTAGGTGTTCAGAAGCTTTTACTCACAATCAGTGGCTATTTGGAAGGCACGCCGATACCAGTGGGACTTGAAGTTGACACATTGACGCTCTTGGAGAGTATGCTATGCTATGTATGTACATATATATGTAAATACCCAGCAGTGAAAACGCAAGCCGGTCAGTAAACTTAAATTTCAGTAAATTTTTCAACTGACAGAAAAGACTAATTCTCTACCTGATATAAGCTAATGCAGAGGGTGACCAATAAGACAATATTTGGACCTTTTTTATTACTTTTATTCTATTTTGAAGTAAAAATTAATTACCAGTTCTTGGTAAATTTTACTGTCAATTTTTTATTCATCTTAAGTGAATGAGTGCAAAATTTTATGTTCTTAAATAGCGAAGTTACAGCACAAAATTTCATATCTGAACAGTTACTTGTATGGAAGATATGTGTTGTAGTACCGACAAAGGATTAATGCATTGAAAAATGGCGCCGGCGTATCAAATTTTAGTTGGATATCTCTAGAACTGAGGGACTAGTTTGCATTCAAGTAGACTGACAAACTTATGGAAGGCAGATGGAAATGACTAAATGGACTCAGCTCGAAGTCTTGATTTTTTCAGAATGACTGTTTATGGGTCCATCTCTTCTTCCACTTATCAAACAAACATCTGACCAAAGTTACAATACCTCTTCACGGTCTAAGACTAAGGCTGATACAAAGAGCAATGGTAAGACGGATATTACGAATAAGACTAAGACTAAGCCTAACTAAGACTAAGATTATAGCTAAGAGTCAGACTGAAACCAACACCAGTACTAAGCGTGAAGTGAAAACTAAGGCTAGAGCTTAGATTAAGACGAAGGCTAAGATTAATCTTAAGGCTATGGCTATGACTAAAACTATGGACATGACTCAGACTAGATAATACTCATACTAGGACCCAGGATCAATAGTATGGCTAAGATAAGACTAAGACGGCAAAGACGAACAATAAAGCGAAGACGTAAAGAAGCGTAGACAAAAACGAAAGCGAATACAAAGACATAAGGTGAAGAAGAATACGAGGACGAGAAGGATCACGAATACGAAGGCAAAAAGCATACAAAGATGAATACGAAATCGAATGGAAAGATGAATACTAAGACGAACACGATTTCGCGTGCGAATTTAAAACCTAATACAAAGACGAATACGAAATCGAAAACGACTGCTGAGACGAATACAAAAATGAAGACGAGTACGAGGAAGAATGCGAATACGACGACGAGAATGAAGGCAAAAACAAGTAAAAAACTAATACGAATAAAAAAATTAAGACTAAACCGTTTTTTCCAATTAGGTGTTAAAATTTTAAAAGCTACTTAAGAAAAGTCATTTGCAGTATTCATTGGATTGTAAATGAATTGACGGAAGTTTCATTTTCGGATCATGGCCTAGGCGCAGTCCTTTTTCATATAATTAACTTAATTAAATTAAAAATTAAATTTAAA
>NW_023458561.1:38473500-38476171 GCF_013731165.1 Rhagoletis pomonella
TCGCCTCGGTAGTTCTTAATGTCAAAATGATGTATCTGCGTAATTCTTACTGTAATTATACGTGGTTGGTGTAATTTTTGTTTCTGTACTCCTGCTATTAGGTGGGGCAGTTGTTTTTTTTTTTTTTCTTTATAAACGAACAAAAAATGTTTTTCACGCCAATAAAACATTCAACAAAAAATATATACATAACACTGGGCCCGAATCATGGCATCCGTGATCGCATAAAACTCGATTCGAATCGAATGAAATAAAATCTGTGGACTTTTGGGAAAACAACCTCTGTGCTTTCTGTAGGTTGGAATTATAAGGAACTTTCATTTAAAAATTTCATATTTTTATATAACTGTCATTAAGATGTCATCTTGAACTACCCCTATTAATTACTACACATAAAAATATCATTCGACAACTCTATGAATTACAGTTTTGAATAGAAAATGACTTTACTCGAGAGAAGTTGTTTGTCAAAAGTCATTTTGAATTGAAAAAGCAAGCTCGCTATCTAATACCGTAATTTCATTGAGATTTGAATTCATCATTTGAATTTGATTCCATCACGAATGCCGTAATTCAAGCCCTGTGTTAATTTAAAAACAAGCTCAAACAATTACATATCTCCACTTCAAAGTTTTTTGATTAAAATTACATTTAAAATGCCTTAAATAAAAATGTTTTTTAAACGAAATTTTTTTAAATAAACAGCTGATTGAGATGCTATTTCACTTTTAAATTGGTTGTGCTCAGAGTTAACTTTTTATTTTTATTGTAGGTGTGTTCGATGACAAAATATGCATACACTGCGTTCATTTAAATCTCTGTTTTTCCGGAAAATATCGGTAGATTTTTAGCCTTTGTTGGTAAAAATGGTAGAAAATAAAATACAGCTAAAAAGTTGGTAGATGTACCAATAAAGTGGTAAAGTCCGTGCACTGATGTATGTATGTGCTATTGAGAGATCACTTTATGGCGGAATTAAGTTGCTTCTTTTTTGTTATTTATTGGAAGGGAAACTGCATGACGAGCAGGCGGCAAACTAGGTGTTCAGAAGCTTTTACTCACAATCAGTGGCTATTTGGAAGGCACGCCGATACCAGTGGGACTTGAAGTTGACACATTGACGCTCTTGGAGAGTATGCTCTGCTATGCATGTACATATATATGTAAATACCCAGCAGTGAAAACGCAAGCCGGTCAGTAAACTTAAATTTCAGTAAATTTTTCAACTGGCAGAAAATACTAATTCCATACCTGGTATAAGCTGATGAAGAGGGTGACCAATAAGACAAGATTTGGCCCCTTTTTATTACTATTGTTCTATTTTCAAGTAAAAATTAATTACCAGTTCTTGATAAATTTTACTGTCAATTTTTTATTAATCTTAAGTGAATGTAGTGCAAAATCGTGTGTTCTTAAATGTCAAAGTTACAACGCAAAATTTCATATCTGAACAGTTACTTGTATGGAAGATGTATGTGTTGTAGTACCGACAAAGGATTAATGCATTGTAAAAAGGCGTCTGCGTAACAAAATTTTAGTTGGATATCTCTAGAACTGAGGGACTAATTTGCATTCAAACAGACAGAAAAACTTATAGAAGACAGATGGAAATGAATAAATCGACTCAGCTCGAAGTCTTGATTATTTCAGAATGACTGTTTATGGGTGCATCTCTTCTTCCACTTCTTTATCAAACTAACATCTGACCAAAGTTACAATACCTGTTCATTTTCATGAAAAGTATAAAAATAGAATTGAGTAATAAAACTATACATTTTTGAAGTGAAACTGCTTTATCGCAACATGTGTTTATCGACAGCGGTTTAAGTCTAACACTACGACAAAGACAAACGGACTAAGACTAAGGCTAATACAAAGAGCAATGATAAGATGGATACTACAAATACGACTAAGACTAAGCCTAACTAAGACTAAGATTATAGCTAAGAGTCAGACTAAAATCAACACCAGTACTAAGCGTGAAGCGAAAACTAAGGCTAAAGCTTAGACTAAGACGAAGGATAAGATTAATCCTAAGGCTAAGGTTATGGCTATGAGTAAGACTGTGAATATGGATAAGACTAGATAACACTCATACCAAAACCAGGACCAATAGTATGGCTAAGATTAAGACTAAGACGAAAAAGACGAACAATAAAGCGAAGACCTAAAGAAGCGCAGACAAAGACGAAAGCGAATACAAAGACCGTAGGTGAAGAAGAATACGAGGACGAGAAGGAACATGAATACGAAGACAAAAAGCAAACAAAGATCAAAACGAAATCGAATGGAAAGATGAATACTAAGACGAACACGATTTCGAGTGCGAATTTAAAACCTAATACAAAGACGAATACGAAATCGAAAACGATTGCTGAGACTAATACGAATACAAAAATTAAGACGAGTGCGAGGAAGAATGCGAATACGACACGAGAATGACGAATACGAATAAAAAAATTAAGACTAAGACCGTTTTCTCAAGTAGGTGTAAAAATTTCAAAAGCTACTTGAGAAAATGCGACTAGCGCTAATATAATAAGTAATACAAATCATTTGCAGTATTCATTGGATTGGAAATGAATTGACGGAAGTTTCATTTTCGGATCATGGCCTAGGCGCACTCCTTTTTCATATAATTAACTTAATTAAATTAAAAATTAAATTTAAA
>NW_023458561.1:38476271-38477096 GCF_013731165.1 Rhagoletis pomonella
TCCTTTTTCATATAATTAACTTAATTAAATTAAAAATTAAATTTAAAAAATGTCTCCTGTCTGAGGACTCCAGCCTCGTATGTCTCAAATTGACAAACCAGCGCTCTAGTCCCTAAGCCATTGTAACTGTTGTATCACCGCAAGAAAAAAAGGCACTCATTTGTTTAACTGGGGATGTTTCGCCTTGTTAAAAATACTAGTTGTAAAAGGAAAGGTAGAAGACAGAACTAGTTTAGCGGGAACTGGTAGTATACTTAGTTTTCCCGGCAGGGTGTGTACTATATATGGAGGTTTGTATGTATGCGTATGTGTACCTTGGTATGCGCTTTTTTTTCTTGCTTCACTGGAAAGCCGCTGCTACTTTTGTTAGCTGGTAAGCTAATGCATTAACTCAGTTCCAATTCTCACGCTCGCCCAGCCGATTGGTTGAACGGTTAAAAAGTACTTAAGACAGAAGAACGTTGAGCCGCGTTTTGAGAAACTTTCGAAGGTAGAGTTTTTTGCCTATTGTGGATGAAGTGTTAGAATTTATGTGTTGAACTTTGAAATACGAGTAGGTAGATATTTAGTTAATTCAGTACATGTGAAATTTTATGTGAAAACTATAAGAAAATTTCGCAAAATGGGTTATAGGCCAAAAGATTACCATCAGTTTGGCAATATTGTGAATTTTCTGCTACGCCAGGCTATATGTATTGTTGTGCGCGTGCAGTGTCTGCGTGTATGAGAACTCTCAGCCACCACGTTTGCTAAAATCGGAGTGCTAATTTGATTGCAATTATGTGCATACATAGATACATAAATATCTATTATAGATAGATAGAT
>NW_023458561.1:38477106-38502994 GCF_013731165.1 Rhagoletis pomonella
AAAAAAATAAAAGAAACAGAAAATAAACAAATAGAATTAATTATGCATAACGTCCTTTACACGTAACAATTTACTAAAGAATCTAAAAACACAAAAACAAATGCGGATTTAATATAAATTTGAACCACTCATTGAGGGAGTATCGAGTCGAACGCCCACACCCACAAATAACTGGTAATGGCGGTGGCCTTTTGAAGCGAAACTCAATTAACGAAAGCGTGAAATACTTAGAAAACAAATAAGTACGTATCTATGTATATATACATATATACAGTAAGGTGGTCCAAAAGTGCATGTGAAAATGTAAAGTCGGAATTTTAATGCGCTCGCCCCACGATTATTCTATGCCGAATAAAATTATGTATTTTGGGAAAAAAGATTTTTCTTAGAATATTTCGTTCAGAAAACTCTGTTTCTCTTTAGGATACCTCCAATAATTACACCCAATGGTTTATTTTACCATTTTTGATTACTAGCGATTGTCTGCCCATTGCAGTTTTTGTGGACCTATAAAAAATACTTACTATTAACAAGTAATTTTTAAGCAAAAAAACCCGACTTCAATTCTCATATATACATAACTGATAACCTCCTCCTTTTTTGGAAAACGGTTAAAAAATGGTTAAGTTGGGTATTATTATTAGAAGTCTCCTAAAGAGAAATAGTTTTCCGATCAAAAAATATTAATTTAAAACAATTCTACACCATTTCTATGAAAAATTTACTTCTTTCCTAAATTTTAAGCGACTTTTGGATATTTATTGATTTTAAAATAATATTGCTTTATTCCGGTATGGAACACTCCGAGGGGGTGACAGAATTAAGATTCCAAGTAAAGTTTTTTTTTGACCGCCCTAATACATGTACATATGTATGTACATAGTCCAGTGCTTTAAACACACAAACAACCGGACAGTACTTAGAAAAAGAACCTCGCTCAGGTGCATCAAGCTTGGAAGCAAACAACAAAACAAAAGCAGCACGGCACAGTTTCTATAAGCAAGTGGCTTAGACGTCAGTGGTGAAGCCCCCCTTTAGCTGATATAATCGACCACATAATAAACCCATCTACTTACTAACACTATCACATATCTTTTTTTACATTTTTTAACACCTTCTTCTTCTGTGTAGCATTGACTGAACGCTTGTAGAAAAAGCCCACCAATTAGTTGCCGCCGCAGAAAACCCACAGTTACTAGTAAAATTTAGTTTAAAAGTAAAAAACTAAAAAAAAAGTGTAATAAAAAGATAATAAAAGTGCTTAAAACCAATAAAAAAGAGTACACTCGTCTACACTACAAATAAACTAGGGAAAGTAAAGAACAACAACTGCAATCAAATTCATACTAAATACCCCACATAACTGCTGGAGACTGCAAAGTAAAAACCCACAAAATCTTAGCACCGACGAATTAGCATCATTTTAGCAACTTTAACTAACATTAGCCGCAACGCAGACACATTTAGATAATTGTACGTATAAGCAGTAAGTACTTACTTTTATTAACTAAATTTTTGTATTTCGAATAATTTCACAAATTCACACTGGCATTTTGTAAAAACAATAAATGTGTAAATGCATTTTATACTCAAAGCTGGCAGAATTTAAATCTGAGTAATCCATAAATTTCTATTTTTTAAGGATTCAGACGGTTTTGCTCACACACACTACACAATTTTTTCGTGGATAGAAGTTTCTACTTCAAAATTCTACTATTTTATAAAGATTATGCGGCACATTCATGGTCAAAATAAGTCTAAAGTTAGTTGCAGGTTTTTGACATAATTTTAAATGAGATATCCGTCAAAAAAGCTGCAACTAACTTTAGAGTCGACTTTATTTTGACTATGAAAACGCTTCATGTCTAAATAAGAACTGGGAGTTCTACCCGAATTTTTTGAACATCCGGATATTCGGATATTAACCGAATATTCGGGAAATAAAATGAACGGAGTTTAACCGAATATATGGATAGCAAATTAAACGGGTTTTATCCGGACATTAGGAGAGCAAAATAAACGGATTTTAACAAGATATTTGTACAAAAAATATAAGAGATAGTAATCGGATATCCCTAGAGCAAAGTAAAGGATATTAACCGAACAGCCGAATAAAAAATAGAACGGATATCCGGATTTGATCCGTATGCACGAATATTCGGATATCCGAAAACACGATTAGTCCCAGCAATAGTCAAAAACGATTTCTAATAAATTCGGAAATCATATTTTCAGAAACACGAAGTAAAACCTTGCTTGCAATTTTTTCACAAATTGTAACCCATTAATATCTATATTAAAGAGGTATTTTTACTTTTTCTAAAAGGTTTTACAAAACGTCATCAAAAACGGCAATTAGGGAGAAAGCAAAGTAAACCTTTACATGTAAAAGTTTCATACGAGTATAAAAACAGCTCAAATCATTTCTATCAAAAAATTTCGTACACTAGGTACTATACTTTTCTAAAGTTTTTTACCTTTCTGAGATTTCCCTTATAAGCTTAAGCGCTGAATATTAACCTACGTTCGTAAACATTGTGAGTTTTTTGTCCTCAAATTGTTGTTTATAATTTTTAATTCCATATATGTATATGTATGTTTGTATGCTATATTCATTAATTTTTAATTACAATGAGCCTTTGTATTTTTGGTTTGTGGCAGATTTAATAAAGCTGGATTGCCCCTGAAGATGCTAAAAATGTTTTAGCGAAACGTTGGGCCAGAAAGTGGAATAATGTAGTTTTATTCGCACTAAAAACATAGATCAGACTAGCCTGGTAACATAATATTTAATTAACCTACGATATTTAATCTAGACGAAAGACAAGAGTCTCCAACCGATTTGGACTCTTACTTTGCCGCAAAATTTGACAGGAAAATATTTTTATACTTCTGAAACAATCTCTTACTGCCGCTTTTGTCAATAATTTCAGTGGAATCGCGCACTGCTTACCACTACACCACAGCGGAAACTGACTGTTAGCAGAATTAAAAAAGTTATTGATATTCTATGAAGAAACTGCTCTCTAAATTTTATTTTACGTACTAGCAATGTCAAATGTTAATCCCGGGATCCTGGCCTTTTTAGGTCCCAAAAGTCGTGTTATTCTTGGCAAATAATCCGGAATCCGGAATTTTTGGGTTTTTTAATATGCACGGATGTCAATAACAGAAATTCCTTTTCTTGACCAGTATTGGCAATATTTCATTTTTTTATTTGATAGTTAATATTTTTTTTATAAATGTCTAGCCCACTACGCATATAACACCGAGAAATTCGTCCTTCTAACTTTATCAGCTTAAAAATTTGCCTATCCGTCCTTGTGAATCCAAAAAAATTTTTTTTTTAATTCTAAAGAAATTTCCTCTTTCATTTGGTACACATATTTTTATTATACATTGCATTAAATTTTTTAAATAATTTTTTTAATTAATCATATCAAAGTCCTTTAAAATAAATTCTGACATCAGAGAGAAAAAATAAAACCGCCACTTTAAATAAAAAAAGCAGGTTTCAAACTCATTTATTTATTATTAATTTTACCGTAGGAGTTGAAATACAAGCTTGTTAGAACAACTCGAAAAGAATGTACCAAGTTCTTCTTTACGCTTTAGAGAAATGTCTAAACCTAATTAGTATGGGATCAACTCAAAATTGTAGGAATCGGTTAACGCAGTCCAAAGTTATGCGGCCACATACATACAAAAATATTCCGACGAATTGGTAACGTCCTCCTTTTTTGAAGTCGGTTAAAAAGTCAGACGGAAAGAGTTTGTCTATATGATATATGAATACAAAAGCGTGATAGGAATCCTAATCTTAAATGATTTAAATTTTTCGATTTTTTTCAAAGAGGTCAACAATTAGGATTCCATTTTTATCAGGTCTATAAAAAGTAGACGGTTATGGGGTTTCCGCATCCAGAAAATAACTTAAGCGACCTTAAAAAAGATATGGCGCCCACAAACCTACAATTTTACTTTTAATATTTTTATTGAGCTTTGTACCACGATTATTTTATTCAAAAAATGGAAAAAGCAACAAAGTCTAAGCGTTGGACGTTGTAGCAGCTATTTTGGAGATCACCACATCTCCTCATCAGACTTCTTTCTTCTTGACTTTCAGCAGGGATCGAACCCGCGTCATCGATGAGCAAAGTCGGAAGCGTTAACCACTGACCTATGTACACCCCGTAAACTCGTGTTGCTAATTCATTTTTCCTTATTAAATTTTACGTTCATGGGCCATCGCGAATAGATAAACTTTTTCTAACGTTTGAACGCTACTTTACCTTACACCAAACTTTTGTTCTATTCAATGATAAATAGTCGCATTTAACCAATGGCGGCCGCCATAGCTCCTGGGTCGTGATCTTTCTCTTTATTCATAGAGCATAAAAACGAAAGCTTAATCTAAAGCTTATATTGTTTTCGATAGCATCTCATGCTCTGAAGCCTCAGAACTCAAAATAGAACCAAGAGCCCAGGGGGCATAAAATCAAATTAACTTCATCTTTAGCCTTTCATATGATCGCTTCTTGGGCTCAAAAAGACTGCATATATTTTTCGTGATAAAGCTTTTGAAAGCTTACTAGCAAACCAAAAGCAGCATTTGGTTTCAAATGAATGCAAAAATGCATTCAGCCCTTAAAATTAAAATAAAAACCATAGGAAGTCCAATCCAGTTAGGAAAGCTAGGGGCCAAAACAAAAACAAAATAACACTTTCGATAAATTAGGAATTTTAGATAAAAATGCGATTAATTTGCGAGTATTTATTTTCTTCTTTTTTTTGTTATAATTTATCACCTGTGCAATGGGCAATTATTTCTAATCGCTTTTCCATATCCAATTGTTCCGCTTGATTAATGCGATTAGTGCACACGCTCGAAAATCCACTAAAATACTTATTTGTTTACATAATGTTTTTACATATACATAGGCACTTTCTTACATATGTGTGTACGTGTGTATGTACCCTGCAGTACGGGGGAGTGACTACAGGACTGCTGAATCGGTAGCTACCTGATAAACACCGTCAATTACCGACCGACTACTTGCAGTGTATTTCATCGATTACTTTTACAAGGCAATGTCCTAGGCGGTAGTCCCCATCGGCTCTCTCTGCACTACCGGGAGTTACTAAAGTAGTCACTTGCGTGACTTACGACTGGTTCGACTATGCACTACCATCTGCACTACCACGGGTTAATAGAGTAGCTACTTACCTAGGATTCGGTGCAGTAGCGGTTCAAAAGTAGCGATTGACTCCAGCAGTACTGGAGGGTAGGTACATAGAAGAGGAAAATAAGAAATAGTACAGAAATGCACTTCAAATTGCTTGTGAATGTAATGCTGCCTTTTATGCAGGTATTTATGCTTCGATTTCCATATACATTAGACCACGCCAACAAAAACAAAAAAAAACCTGCAATGCGACCGGATTCCGACTGGAATTTTACTATTTGGTATAGTAATGAGCCTCCATGAGCCTCCCCGCTCTACGGAAATTCTAAGAGGTTCGATGCGCGACCTCTTTCCCATAAGAATAACACATAAGAAAATGATTTCTTCTCTTTTGATGTCAATATAGTTTTCTAGAATCAAGCAAAACGCTCGAAACTGTAAGAACTCATACATTGATTGCATATCATTTAAGTACCACGCAGGTGCAGTATCTTTATAAATTATTATTTTTTAATCGCTTGTCCTGTTTGGGTCAAATCTAGTTATTACAAAAAAAAAAAATTAGGAATTTAAAGAATCTGAGCCTGCATAGTACTTAAATGGCGTATAGTTAATACATTCTTACAGTTTCAGAGGTTTTGATCGGTCCTAGAAAATTATATTGCACGATTTTTTTTTGTGGTTTGGTGCGCACTACCATTTAACAGAGCCTGGTATCCAGCCCACTTTCCGATTAACACCAAAATAGAAAGAAAGGAAGCAGTTTTTTTCTACCATGAAAGACAGCTCATAAAAAATACAATCATCGTTTGGACTAGACATAAGACTGTAGGTCCCTCTCGTTTGTGAGACAACATCAAGGCGCACGCCGCAAATCGGAGGAGAAGCTCGGCCGAACACTAACAAATTACTTAACTATTATTATTAGTCATATAAATTCATAAACTCGTTGAGTTATAGCTGCTCAAAGTCAAAATTTTCTCGAATTTTAGTCAAAATTTTATCGAATTTTTTTTTTTGGTTAATTTGAGTTTTTTCAAACCCTGATAGCGACTTCCAACACTTGGTTTTTTAATTTAAAACATCCAGCATACAGATGTATGGCTTTTAAATGTCTCTTCTTCTCGCACAGCCTCCCCCTTTCAATCCCTTCCGCCCACGGTACTTGCTGCTGGCATATACTTTTCTTGCTTTTAAGTACATATAGAAAATATTTTATTTCATTAGTCAAAGTTTAGACTTTCATCCAACCGTGTTTTGGTTTAATTTTTAATCTTCTCAAAATAACCGGAATATGGAGCAATTTAAATTTCTAACATAGTTCACTCAATAGATAAAATACTTTAGCAGGCGCTCCGCATAATTCTTCCGTAATAGATGATACATACATTCATACGTAGTATATGTATGCAAATATGTTCAAAAAGAATAAAGAAGCTTGTGCTCACTGGAAAAGCTCATCAGCAACTCCGCTGGACCCTAAGAGCATTGCTCCTATTTTGCCAGCTCTCTTTTAATATAGTATTTTCATTTTATTTTTTTTTGCTTCTTCTGTTCCTTTATCATCTCCTTCTTTTTTTCTTCTTACCGTGAGCTCCAATTTTACTATTTTCAAATTCCAGTCGCGTGCTTACCTTACTTTCCAAAGTAATGCTGGAATATTGTGCTACGCTTTCAGGAGAGGCACACTAGTCGCGTGAGCGCAACTACTCATGATTGCTAAACGTACATATATACTACATATCTATGCCTGTATGAATTTACTTAAGAGAAGATATACATAATCCAACCCAGTAGTACAAATTAGGACTATTTTATAAAAAGTCTAAGATGAGAGAGTATGCCATCAGCTATTGGTAGCTCAATCCGTGTCTTAGTTTTTAACACTCCAAGAGATAGAGCCCTTGTTTCGCAAATCGCTTCTTAGTTTTGCCAATAATGTGGTATTTTCACTTGTTCATAGCACTTTATTATGATTACTTTTTAATTATATAAACTTTTTATTCAAAAAAATTTTGTTAATTCTATAAGCAAACAATATAAATCCAAATTTCAAACTTAGTAAAAAAGCTAAAAAAAAACATCAATAAATCTTCATCAAAATCTCACAATTTGTATTCAATTTTTCTAGAAAATATTTAAGCATGCAGTTTTGCAGCCCATTAATTTTAGTATAATTAAGTGCAAATTTAAAGTGACAACAAAATATAGGCGGTAATTTTTTTGTTGAATCTAACTTTTAAAATTTTGATGATTTTACATGTATACATACATAAATATATTAATCACATTAGCGGCAACCATAATCAAATACATAGAGCTTTGCAAACGTCTTTTTACATTTCCAGAAAAAGTCTTCTCGATGTCAATAATTCATCTGTGGGCGTAAGTCTCGTTCTATTTGACAACGAAAACCTATACGATTCTCAATGGATAAATGCTTATTTTGCGATAGTTAGATTTAATACTGGGTATATTAAAAATATTCTCGCGTGTCTACATGCATAAGTTTATGCATATTATACACATATACATATTGATATGTATGTCAACTCATGCACATGTAAATATTATGTTTGCCTACCCTAACATGCATCGAATCGTCCTATGTCACATAAAAAGACAATACTTGTGAACTGTTGTGCCACTTTCTGTGTCATTGAAGGCGTTTGTAACCGGATACATAATGCATTAGTTTACATACATATGTATGTATGTATGTGAATATGTTTATAAACGCACTCATATTTTATAAAATAAAGAATATACAATGTGTGCGTATGCCGGGACCTACTTATATACCTACGCACACATATGTACGTTGCTCAAACTGTAGTTTACACTACGTGCACATTTACAACAGTACATTTATTCGGATAGTCAGCTAAATTAAGCAAATAGACAACTTTTTTTAATGGTTCAACCTATTTTTACGCTATTTTACAAAATAAATTTCATCATTAATAAGGTGTCTATTCACAGAGAACAAAACTGCATACTAAATAAGAACAAAACTAATCTAGGGTTTTTTCTTCAAAAATACATTCTTCTTGCAACGAGAAGCCAAAATCTTAAGCAACTAATCAAATTTTTTGTTTTGAAATTTTTTTGTTTCGTTCTCTTATTAAAAGCTAAAAAAATCTGCGCTACGGAGGTTGTTAAAACGACACTTCTCTATATGATATTGTGAATTACTCTTATGATATGGAATTAAGAAGAAATTAGAAAAAAAAAACTTTTTAAATGATTTCAAAAATACATCACATAAAATTATGAAATTTTTATTCATAAATATTTTTTTTTTATGCAAACAAATGGATTCTTTTCTACGAAATATAATTTTTAATAGAAACATATTCTTATTGGCATATGTACATTAGACGTACAATTTCGAATCTAACGTATTTTTGCAATGCAATTTCGAAAACAAATTTATTTTCGGCCATTCGTAGGGTACATCCATGTTCTTTTCTCAAGTTGTTTCAAAGTTAATTGAACTCAAGTACCCCGTTATAGTAATTTCGACCATATTTCGGTTCTTATCACCCTAACAAACCACGCTAAAGTCACTAAATTAAATCTGGCTAAAAATCATTAAACTTTTAAGGAAGTATTTTCATTATTCCAGTAAAACTATTTTTAAACATTTTCTTTGTTGCCACGTATGGGTTGCACCGAAAAATTAAAAAAAAAATTTTTTTGGAAATGTCCCTGCAAAAATATGTTAGTCTCAGCGGTGTACGGCGAACTTTTTGGTTTGCTTTTAAGGTGATGCATTATTTTAGTTCTCATTAGCTAACGACAACTCGGCGTATACGCAACCTCTGTTGAAGTACTATAAGGTTGTTCCAGTTGCAATTACCTTTGTATGTATTACTATACTTGTACATACTTTTTGTAAAACGCACTCTGTCATAAACGAAATCAATAATAACAAAAAAATAATAGCGGAGCTTTTCGTAGTATAAGTTTTTGCTTGTTATATTGTGTTTAGCATGAGAGCTTTTAAATAAAAAACTAATTTCCCATATTGGCAATGCTACTACTTCGTAAATTACTAATAAACAATATTGCAAGCACAGTATACAACGTGCTACAGTAATTAACATAAACCTTATAGAATATTCTAAGCAATGCCTTCGAAAGTTTTTCATGGTTTAGCTTTATTAAAATAATAATTATAATTGGCATAGAAAAACAGACAGAGAACATAAAAAGTGAAATCAATAAATTGCTTCCAACAAAATGTTACTCCGGGCTTTTTGCAGTCATGATGACAATTCTTATATTTATTTATGACACTGTGAAACAAAAATGAACTTTTAAAAAGTCTAAAGTGCGTTTATATCACGTTTGATAATTGTTGGCTATACGAAGAATGCCTCAGACTCATATTCACTAGATCAATTCGTGTTCTCGAGAAAAAAAATTGTTCATGATTCAATGACACACTTCAAAAAAATTTTACCACCTGAGTAAAGCACATCGCTTCTAGCAGAATTCCTGGCGCTGAAGCCAAATTGCCCTAGCACGTCATAATTTTGAGATATCCTAACCTCAAAGTGTTAAAAATACGGTTTTGGGTTCTTTCTCGAGATATATGAGTTTTAATATTTAGTACTTCGGTATTACATCGAAATCATGAGTCATCATAGCTAAGTCTACAAGAAACGATGTGTTTTACTCAGCTGGTTGTGAAAAATTCAAAATTTGTCGAATTGTGTAATCTGAGTATGGCTGTCAAATTTGTTTCTCCAAATTTTTAAAATCCATCCAGTTTTTGGCACATATTTTTGCTTTGTATGCTACTTTGAACCAATATAAGACCACGACGATAAATCTTCAAAATTGTTGTCTTTAACAAAATGCCGAAATGTCCTTACCCACATTTGTTCGCATTCGTGATTTAAACTAAAATGCACTTTTTCTCCGCCAATCGCGGACAGTGACTTTGAAAGTGTTCGAAGCTTCTGATTACTCACTTCTTCTACCCGTTAACTTCCACAAAAGTTAAAAGTCAGAAAGAAACATTCTTCCTTCGTGTATTCGCAGTAGGCCATGACCAATGATGACAACAACAACAATCCCCCTGTGTTGAGTGCGCTGAACCTTTAAGTATGTTTGTCGAATCAAAGCCAGTTTTGGCGTGCCCCAACTATAGCTGTTTTATAGAAAATCAAGCAGTGTTTTAAAGATTTAGAATCAACTTTTTCTTATATACATAGGTGTTGCTTAGACCAGTGAACAAACCGAGGTCCTACAGAGTTCAGGCATGCACGTCTAACCACTCAGCTTCAGCGGCTTCGGCAAACTTACTAGACTCTTTAATGAATCGTAGTACGTTGTTGAGGGAAAAAGTATGTAGCTCGTCCATTTTGAATACATCTGACGTACAAGATGTAAGAAGTGGATCGTTAATGGTAATACGGTAACCATATGTCATCCCCATGGATTTTGCCTCGTAAGCAGTCCTTTCAGGATACATAGCTCACCCTTCTTTGCCTAAGAAGAAATTTCACAACTTCTCTCTCTGGCCTTCTCAGCAACGGTCACGAGATCCCTAACGGGCTGACAAATTTCGCTGTTCTTGGCCCAACATAGTTCAAATAGAAGAAAAGCAGTTAGCTAAAGCATCAGCCAGTTTGTTACCTTGAACTCCACAATGTCCCGAAGCTCGCATTATATAATATAAGGGACTCGGCGATATGCTAATCGCTAACCCATACAGCCCAAGTTATTATCAGCCTCTCTAAGAAAAGGTAATAGTTTCTTGATGGATCAATTCCAGACATTAAAGGTATCGACTGTGAAAGAATTGAATTATTGCAGTCTTGTACTGGTAAATGCCGGACAATCACACATAATCATCCCCTCTTCAAAATAAAGGCTCCGTCTCCATAGATAGGCCAACTCGGTACATGTGCGGCACAAGTGATTAGATATGTCCGGTTAAGTAACCAATAAGCATCTTGATATTGGCTCTATTCAAAACATGATATCTTTCCTTAGGTTAGGTTAGATTGGGCGGCAGTCCAGAAGTAGGACTCACTTAGACTCAGGGCCCTTTGTGGTACCGCATGAGGGTTTTTCTAATTATTCCCATCCCCTGTAAACCACTTGGTGCTTAGCAAGAATGTGCAAAGGCTTCTGACGTCCAGCTTAAATAGCTCCCGAGAGCTTTTGCTCTCCATTTTGGCATATCGGAGCAATGACATAGAAGGTGTGTGATGGTTTCCTCTTCGTCTACATCTATGCAGCTTCTGCAGTAGTCGTTCTAGGGTGCGCCCAGCCAGCTGCGTGTAGTCCGATCAGACAATGTCCGGTGAGAACTCCAGTCACTATGCGAATGTCCTGCCTCCTTATATTAAGTAGAGACTTGGTGCGTTGGGCGTTCGTGGCGGGCCAGAGTGTTTTGGCGATGTGACAGGTCGGTTCCATTCGCCATCTTTCATTTGCAACTTCTACGAATTTTTCATTCAGTAGATATTTGCATGTTCGAATAGACCCCACCACTTACGCTTTTTTTGAGCTTCGATCCGTCCGTGTAGGCATGGATGGATCCGCTTTTCCTGACAGTCTCCATCGACCATTCCTCCCTTGAGGGAAGAAGGTTCGAGAACATGGCCTTGGAAGTGCGGGTGGGTGGAATGTAATCGGTTGTAGGAAACTGAGTAAGGTCGTTCAGAATTTTGCAGTGACCGATATATGGATGCGTTAATTTTTTGGTCGCGTTGAGCCTAATGGCGGTACTACATGCCATCTTTTTTGCATATAAATCCGTCGGTAAAAATGCTAGCGCGTGTTGAGCGCTTTTGTGGCTATTGTTTTCATGGCTCCTGTTATCAGTAGAGAAACCAGTCGCTGAACTTTGTCCATTTTCTTAGAATTTACCCTTTAATTGAGAGAATCCTAACAAATTACTATTTACCCATATCTTTCCTTGTGAAAAGATTATCAAAAAGTCTAACCCGTCAAATGCCCCCTACCTCTCTCCAGTACTTATTGCGCTCTGAGTTTACCCAGATTTCGATTATGAGCCTCGATGGGTACCCACTGAGGCCAAAAAATGGTTCCGGTTCCACAAGTGAAGACGCTTGCAAATTCGTCGGCGAGTTTATCATCTACGATCCCTCAGTGTCCTGGTATCCGGCATAGTAATACCGCGTTTCTCGCTACCAAGAGTTGAAGAGTGTCAAAGCGGAGTGCTTTGCTTGATGAGACTACAGGTGATCATCCTGATGGCCACCTGGCTGTCTGAACATGTGGATAGAAAAACGCCTTTCAATCGCTTTTCAAGGTTCCATCTGGCATAAATTAAGATTGCTGGCACCTCGGCCTGAGAAACCGACGACCAAATACCCATGGCAATAGAAAGTTTGGCCGCAGCTTCATAGACACCCGCACCAACTCTGCTCTAATCTCTGTGTCCGGAACTTCGATCGTCGATATTTTTCATCACTAATTTGTTTCTAAAATTTCTCTCCAGCCGCTAGTGCAATTTCCAAGTCTTCCCTCATCATTTTTAATTCTTATTGCAACTCAATATATTGTTCACTTGAATTGATATTCATTAAAGTCTAAATTTTTTTTCTGTATTGAAGTCCTCGAAACTTTTTTCCTAGTTCTCATATTACCTTTCACTAGTTTCAATATAGTCATAAATTTTTCCTGTATTTCGATTTTCTACAAAAATTTCAGCGGTTTTTGTCAAATTTCAAACATTTTTATCTTTTAGATTTCCTACTAACATTCTTAAATTTCTTCTAAAATGATTGACGATTGAAACTAGTTGGCAGACATGCTTGTTTTTCCCTTGAAGAAACAAATTGAGCACTGGTTAAGTTACATAAAACAGCCAAATCAAGAATAAAATCTACATTTTTTAGAGCAGTGGGGGTTCCTCATTAGCTTGGATAGAATCAATTAAAAAAAAACAGAGAATCTCCTTCCTTTAATTAAAAAATGTTTACCACGACTTGACCAGCGTACTTCCGTATTTAAAATCAAATATCCGTAATTACTTTCCAATTCTTCAGGAAAACTTTTATGGCCTTATTCATAAAAAATAAAGTAGGTTTAAAGAGCTTTATAAATTGACGTTTTCATACATTTAATAAACCTTTTGTAAAGCTACTTTATTTTTTATGAATAAGGCCATTAGATTTTCGATGTGTCAACGCGTTATGACCTCCTTTTATTTTATTTATTATCTTCACTGCAATTCCCATTGCATAACTACGTTACCTTAGTAAAAATAAAACTCTGTGTTACATCTACAAATTTTTTGGGTGTATCGATGAGCTTTCAACACATGCGCAAAATGTGATTGCGTAAGTGTGCGAATGAGTTGGACCCCCTGCAGGATATTTCTCTAGTCCAGAAATAGTTCAGGATATTAGTTCCTATTTCCACAACACTAGTTCGGGATCCCGGGATTGTCCCGAAATTCAGGCAAAAGTGCAACACATCTGTGATCATCCTATTATAGTATTTTAAATCAGATTGATATAACAAAAAAAAAGTACAATTTATCGTAATTCATTTACATATTTATTAAGGCGATACATCAGTATTTTCAATCAACAAAAATCAAACATAAAATTTGACAAACATATATGTATGTACATATCCTCATTAATTTATAACATAGGTTTTGTACTACAAGTACAAATGCATATACGGTCACTCACAGAAATATTTTGCATAGATTTTTTTTTGCAATATTCAGAATATTTTTTTTGTTAATTTAAAAATATATATATGTATGTGCAATTTTGAAGTTGCGAAAACATCCCGTCGACATTTTATATATTTTTTTTTTGCTACAAAAAAATTCGTTATAAGAAAGAAAATGCCCAACATCGTCAGTAAAAAAAATTCAAAAATCAAGGGAGTTTTTAGCAACTTTAAAATTGCACTTTATTATATTAAATTGAATGGGCTATAAAACTGCATAATGGAATTTTTTTTTTAAATTATGATTAAAAAATTTGATATTTTTATGATAATTTGGTGAACTTAAACCAACTTTCTCTAAAGTGTGAAATTTTGATTTACATGATTTTTGTTGTAAAATGAGCTATATATTTTTTTTAATTAACAAAAAAATACCATGAAAAATATTTTAGATATTGCAAAATAATCGATGCAAAATATTTTTGTAAGTGACTGTATTTGGTACAGCAGTAACTGCCTATGTAACTATATAAACATTTTTGAATCACGGTTTGAGATCAATTTAAGATATTATCAGTATATTTAAGTAATAATAAAAAAGTTAACACATTTAAGTAAACAATAAATATATAAGTGCATCACCTATTCCATTTCGAGCGAAGCAAAATTATTCCTTCTTTTGATGGTAATGCGATCTTAAAGAAATTATAGCATTAAGGGTTGCAAAAAATTCTTAATTTGCCCTTGAGAGAGGATATTTGTGATAAAAATTTAATTGGCTAACAAAAAAATTGTTTCCAGCAATCCCGGGATTTAAATCGACTAATCCCGGGATATTCGGGACTTAAAAAAGACACATTTTGACATGCCTAGTGTATACATATGTAGTTGTGCTCAACCATAATACAAAAAAAAAAACAAATAAAATTACTTGCAATATTGGAGCAGAATATCAAAAATAGTCTATGTACATAAATATGTATCTACATAAACACTTTTTTCGGAAACGCGTTCAATTTGAATAATTGCTAATGTTTTTGTATTGTACTAATGGCAAATTTACGACTACATAGTTGTTATTGTGTACAAAAAAAAAATAATACCAAAAAAATGTTTATTAGACCAAAGTTAAATAGCTTTCATTTATAAAATTAGATATAAGATTTCTTAAAACATCTTTTTTTTACTTTTACTATACAGCACGTACACACTCTCGTATAATCTACGTAAACAGGTTAGACATTAAGAAAACAGCATTGTTTGTCACGTATTTGTGCTTGAACTTCCACTCCCAGACTGCTACGGACTTTAAGAAAAAACGCCTGTCAGCGATTATTTGTACCTCGTCTACGAAGTAGAACTACATAAATATTTCTACTACGTATGTATGTAGATGCGAATACAACAGCCAGCGATGTCTCCAAAAACGAGTCAGCCAGGGGCAATGTCAAAAAGGCATTTAAATATGTACTAAATACTCTATACCATATACATATATGTACAACAATGTACAACAGATTTTACAAATGTAAGCTTTTAAATATCAAGGCGACATCACGAAAACATACTTCTTTCTTCCTTTGAAGAGATATATGTACATACACATGTATGTATGTATGAATGTTCATAGTTTTCTGCATTTATTTTTGTTGGCCTCAGCATTCATGCCGAAGGTCGTGACAAACTGTCACAGGTCGATTCTTAAAGGTAGCTTGAGTGAATCCACCTACTAACTATGCGGTTGTTTTCTGCCAATTCGTGCTTGAAACGCTGCCAACTCGCTAGCGAATGCCACCGAAGGCGAGGGGAAAACCTACAAAATTGGCATCTGAATTTACCGCCGTAACGTGGATGGATGGAGTTAGGTGCATAAACAATCATTTGTTGGCCTCATGTCATTAGTACGGATATCACCGAATTATATCTGCGGGTACATATTTACATAACTTATTTATTTAATGAGAACAATGCACACTACTCGATGGCACAACAAAATATTTAACATATATAGTAGTATTATATAAACATACATATACACAACTGTCACCCACGATTATATGTACGTATACACATACATATATGTAAGTTCACAATAGAATTGGCAAAACAAGGAAAACCCGCAAGGAATTAAAATTAATCGATAAGCAGTGTTGCAAAAAAAAAAAAGAAACGATTCACGATTCTTTTTGCAGTGTACAAGCATAATATATGTACATATGTACATATGTAGTTGCTGAAAACTGACCGGGAAACACCAAATGTGGGTCACTCAATATTTAATCGAAATGCACGCCTCCATATGTGCATACGAGTACGTACGTATATATGAATGTATGTATGTTTGTGTTCTTATTCGACAAATCTTATAGAATGGTCAGAGGAGTAGTTATAATGCCGGTGTGTGTATGTATATATGTACATTTTTCTTGAGGCTTTGAATTAACCAAAGCAGGGACCGTAACTGGTATCTATGCCTTTTTCAAAAGAGTCATAAAATAATTGTATGTTTCTAGTCAAAAATAAAAGTTAATTTTTGACTTTTTTTTATTCAATATGAAAGTTAAAATTTCACCTTAATTTTTTTCGATATAAAAGTTAAAACATTACTTTTATTTCTTCAGTAAAAGAAAAACGTTAAAACATAACCTTTATTTTTCGAACAAAAATAAAATTTAAAATTCTACTGCTATTTTATTTGATTGTAAACGCTTAACTTAAAAACGCTCTATTGCTGATTTTTTTGAAAAAAGGAAAAAAAATTAAAAAAAAAACGTTGGTATGCTTTTAACCAGACCCACCTTATCGACATGTATTTCGACCCACTGTATCTGAATCTGAGGTCCATTTTAAATGTACGCCTCCTAAACTTCGAGTAATTTACGAAAAACTGAAAAAATTAAAAAAAAGTCGCAATTTACTCGAAATTTTGAGTGTGTAATAGTCAAATGGATCGATTTTTTCCGACCGACCCTTTGAATTGAAATTTCAAAAAAAAAAACTTTTATTTTAGCGGATTTTCGGCCCACGCTAATATACAGGTAAGCGCGGTCCCCACTCTTTGCGCTCTATCTCAAGAACGGTTGAATGTATATTAAATTACTTGAAACAAAAGTTGAAGAGAACTTTTCGTTCTACAATTTTTCTAATCACCTTGAATGTCATTCAGCGCAAAGGAAACGAGATATTTGCAAAAAACTGATTTTCGTGACCTTTGACCTTAAATATCTTATGTTGAATGGTAGCATCCATACATAAAAGTCAACCCCTAAGAGTAGTTCTTTATTTAGGTAAGTGATTATGCTACCTTTGCACAGTTAAAATACTGCGGCCATTCAAAATTATTCAGTGGGCAGGTCAGACTTTAAAAATAACTCAAAAAGACATGTTTTTGTTAAACAGGCGAGTATATAAATTTGCCGAGTTCTTTATATAAACTTATCAAATAAAATTATATCACGACTGGTTTAGAGTGGCACACACTTAGATTGAAAATCGACCCGCTGTTATCCCACTGACAAAGGAGTCCTTACTTTCCTTTCTTCACTTAAAAATTGAACCTTCGCGTGCATTTTGTATAGCGCAGAAAATCGAGAAAAATTCCCTAAATATGAAAATAACTGGTAGAGATAATGCTCTACCGCGGACCACATGGTATTTAGCGCCTCGATAAAGCAAATTTTTAATTTGTGTTTGCAGTATGTTAGAGATATGCCCACTTCCTGGGCAGAATTCACCACGGATATTTCTGTCCCTTTTCTTGCCAGCTCTTCGTTTATTTTTTACAAATAATTAAATAATTCAAAACTGATTGGCAATTTTCTTCTTACGACCCTATTGACCTACAAACTGGAAGTTTATGCATAAATACTATGTATGTTTACTTAGATGATGCGCACAACTATCAATTTTACCGGCATTTATATGACACTCATGTATATAAATATGTGCATACATACCGCCCTGAATATAAATATGTATTCGTGCCTTCGAAAACAGCATAAACCGAAAATCCTTTTATATTCAATCAGAAAAATGACGTAAGCGGCATAACACGCAACTACATACATATGTACAAGCAAACTGATACCTGCAATGTTGATAACCTATTTTCGTTTTCACACTCAATAACAACAACAACTTCACCCAGTCATGGCGGTTAGTCAATTTTCCTACAACGTCATGGTTTTTCTCACCTACGCCCTGTTTATGAACTTCTCAATTCGTCAATTTTGCTGTAAATGTAAAAAGTATAATTGGCTTAATGGCTGATAGAATAATGCCGCAGCGTTTTATATCCATTCATACATATGTACACGCATCTGGAGTTATTTGGCTAACTCCACTCTTGCAATTTCTGTGCATTTTTATGTCGTCTTATAGTTACGGTGAGCATCCGTCCTGTATTATACGGGACAGTCCTCTTTTTAACCGACTTCCAAAAAAGGAGGAGGTTATCAGTTCGTCGGAATATTTTTTTTATACCCGAGCGCACTTGTGCACAAGGGTATTATAACTTTGTTCACATAACGGTTGTTTGTAACAGGCAAAAGGAATCGAGATAGATATAGACAAATGTATACATAAATGATCAGAATGAAAAGAGAAATCGATTAAGCGGTGACTGTCTGTCCGTCCGTCCGTCCGTCCGTCCGTCCGTCCGTCCGTCTGTGCACACGATAACTCGAGTAAAAATTGACATATCTTAACAAAACTTGGTACGTGGACTTCTTTTGGGCATGGGACGGATGGTATTGAAAATGGGCGAAATCGGACAATAACCACGCCTACCTCCCATATAACGGTAATTTTCAGAAATACGAAAAGTGCGATATTTTAGTAACTACTGAAGATAATTCACTCAAAATTGATATTTACAATGAGTTTTAGACGAAAAATAAGAATATTAAAAAGTTTTGGCAAATGGGCGTAGCCACGCCTACTTATGGTTACATGCGTATATCTTGGTAACCGCTGCACCAATTTCTTCCAAACTTGGCACAGTTGTTGGTCCTGCTACAACATACCAAATGGCCACGCCCACATCCCATATAACGGTAATTTAGAAAAATACGAAATCCTCGATAAATCAGTAAATATTAAAGCTAATTTATTCAAAATTGATGGTTGCTACAATTTTTTACCAAGAAATACGCTTATGATACAGTTTTGGAAAATGGGCGTGGCACCGCCCACTTATGATCACATATATGTATCTCGCTAACCGTTCTAGCAATTTGTACCAAGCTCGGTATGGTTATTGTGCTTGCCACATAAAAGCAAAGCATTGAAAATTATTGAAATCGGACTAAATTACGACCGCTTTTCATATAACCGTATATTTCAGTAATGCTTGAAACTTCAATATTTCGAAATTTAAGGACGCTAATTTACTTAAAATTTATACACCCCGGCTTATCGTGTAGCGGTAGTTTTCGGAAAGGTGGAAAACATATATTTAATAATTGCGCCGGGTATTTAATGTTCGGCTCCGCCCGAACTTAGACTTTCTTACTTGTTTTTTTTATGTATGTTACCGCATAACTTTGCACCACGTCAACCGATTTCAATAATTTTTGCAACGGAAAGGTAGTGTCTCAGAGGTGGTCCCATACTAATTTGGTTTAGATCCGATCATTGGATCATGAAATATATAGATATATATATATTTTTTTTAAGTCGGTTTTTTTTTTGCTAAAAATTACTTGTTATTACCTACCTTTTATTAACTCGGGATGTAACTATGTAATATTGATGCTCCTAAAAGATTCAGTGATTTGTATTCCCAAGTTACATACCTGATGACAGTACGAATGGAAATTATAATAGCGAGGTTTTAGTTTTTTAAACTATAATTTTATTTATTAATGTTGCACAAATATTGAAACTTGGACTTATACGGTTTTCGCTAAAGAATATACTGTACTTTTATAAAAAAAATAACTAAAATTAAAAAAATTAAGTAAATGATCCAATCTTGCCCATATGTGGGTGTCGTATAGTTATGATTACCACTATACCTCCATAAAATTGAAACCCAATCAACTGCGCAATTAACCTGCTTTCCACTAACTTCAGCCATGGAAATGCATTAATTAAAAACATTTAACGTAGTACATACCTATCATCCTTTAGCCAGCAGTGGAGCATTTTGGGATCAATGCGCCAATTGAATACCTTACAGCAGGCGTGCAATGGCCTGTGCCCGCCCATTTTTCTGCAGCAGTCAATGACAAATGTGGCGCGACTGTTGCATTTAAATATCTGTGCAAACGTATTTACATATGTGTATAACTAAAATGACGCATACGTCTGTGTGTACACTCCCAGTCATTTGAATAGCACACCCCTTTCATCCTCAGTATGTAAGGTTTTTCTTTTGTTTCATTAATATTAATTTTTTTTTTTATAAATGTAGCATATTCTACGTGTACAGCCGATTTTTTTTAATTTCATACAAATTTAAATAAACAAGCCAACAAAGTGGTCTTCTATCCTAATGAAATGCAGTTTATAAGCTAATAACATTTTTAGAAAAATTTCGCGTATTCAGTTTTGAAGCCCATGGAATTTTAGTACAATAAAGTGCAAGGTTCAAGTGGGTACAAATTACCGTTGATTTTGGACATTTTTTTTTTTTTTTTTTTTGTTGACGATGCTGTGCATTTTCTTCCATATAAATATTTTTGTCGGCATTGTCAACAAAAAAAAATTGAAAAACTCTTGCACTTTGCAATTTCCACTAAAATTGCATCGGCTACAAAACTGTTGAGAAAAATATTGTTATCTTATGCACTGCTGGTCATTAGGATAGCATACCCCTTTGTTTTTTTTTTTAATTTGTATGAAGTTTTAAAATCGGAATTACATGTAGAATATGCTACATTTTTATAAAAAAAAAAACCAATGTTAACAAGAGAAAAACTATACATATATATTGAGGATCACAATGGTGCGCTTTTCAAATGACTGGGAGTGTAGGTACTCGTTTGTATGGCCGCCGAGTATACACATTCATTTTTATAAATAGCTTTTATTGTAGTTAATGTTCTTTATTAAGTTTTATTTGAGGTTTTTATTGTATTTTATTAGTTCTGCAGTTATTTGCTTAATGCTTTTGGAGTCCATCGCTAACTGGTTAGTGGTTTGTTGGTCAATGATTCGCCGTTGGTTGATTCATTTAATGATTTTCCGTTCGTTGTTTCCCATTAAAGTTAGTTGCTGAAATTAATATAAAAAGAAAAAAAAAAATACCATAAACATTGCAGACCCTCTTCAAAAGAGGCACAACTCAAAAAATATTATTGTCGATATTTTGACATAAATCTTTTTTTAGGATTTATCAGCAACTAATTCAAGTATTTTTTCTTCATGATTATATGTATCTCTCTCTAACTAGAAAACTGCTGTTGTTGATGTTTTTATATTAAATGCTCGGTATGCTCCACAAACAATTATATTTCAGGTGCTGATTTTTGAGTTATGTATCTTATGGAGAAATGCCAATTATTAGACATTGCCATTATTTTCATCACATACATATGTATATGCACATACTTACTTCCATACATACTTTCTAATAGATTAACAAAACATTATGACAGGCGGAAAGCGGTCGATTGCAATGAACTGCAGAATAAGTGACTGAGCAAATAACTGATAATGTATTTGTGTTTGTAAACAAATATATACATATGTATATACATACAAGTCTTTACAAACTACTACTCTAGAATTTAGCTCTGGTGACTAAATATTTGTCACTGACTGTTTGTTTGTAAATATTGTACATATCTACTAATTGACTTGGCATTTTGTTTACGGCGCTGGACATTTGAACGGACAAACCACTATATACAAAAATCGATTCATACCCTGCAAAAAATGGGACTAATCCGGGATGACTCCGGGAGCAATCGCAAAGGAGCATGCGACTAATACCACTTTTGATCTCTTTATATGGAATGAACTGATCGCTTTTGTTCGAGCATGTCCTATGAAGAGACTAATTGTTCACCTTTATACCCGAACGGGTATAAAAAGCGACTAGTCACTTTTAAAAAATAAAAATAAAAATTTGCGCCAGCTGAGATTCGAACCGGGGTGCTCAGTTTTGTTAGGCGAATACTCTCTCTGCGTGCCAACGCCGCACATGCAATTTCATTGACTAAGTACGTACATATCATTAAATCGTTAATAGTACCCGTTGGAGATGAGTCGAGACTAATTGATCTCCATTAGTACCCGTATGAGACTAGTTGCGACTAATTAATGCCCAATTGTACCCGATTGAGAGTAACCTCGGAATACTCTCTTTAGAGATTAGTCGCACAATTTTTTGCAGGGTACATACACTTATTTATATGTGTAAGTACCCAGCAAAAAATCGGTAATCGCTTTTAGTGGTAACATATTCTAGAACGGATTGCCTTATAATGTCTTTTAACTTTTTCGCTTCTTTTAGGCATTGCCGGTAATGCAGAGCAGAATGTTCTACAATATTTTATTAATTTTGCTGCTTTAATTCATTACGGGATTTGTTCGCTTCTCTGGATTCTGGATCCATGGAGAATTCTCGCTTCTTTTGAAGGTAATGCTGCGGGTAAGGGCTTACGGCCATTGACATGCCCATATTACAATAATGCCTTCTTGAAGCGACTGGGTAAGCAATTCCAATCGACAAATTCGATTTCACTTTAACTTCTGTGGTAATCGTGTGTTTTTTGCTGGGTACACTCTCCTAAAGCAACAACAATAAACCACAAAAACAATAAAGTATACATATAAGAATTCATGTGTAGAAAATTACTACAGCAGAAGAGGCGTAAATCGCACAGTAACTGTTACACGTAATGATATTCACATGAGCGAGCTTTGAGGTGCATATTAGATATATGCATACATACATGCACATCTGCATACATAAGCATTTAATTATTTATATGTAAGTAAGCATATACATATGTATGTATGGATATACATATTTGCATGTGAACGTCAAAGTATGAGAAAAATGTTATGTTTGCATGCAGCCATTTTTATTTATGTATCGCATAAAAATATCTACATAAACTATAATCACCAGCAACTTTATAGATAGCCAGAGGCGTAAATATTGAAGAACTAGTACATAAGTATGCACATATTGTAATTACATACATATGTATGTACATCCCTATGTATGCACAATTTATAACTGTCAAGATTCATATTTATTTACTGATTACACTTGCTTATGTTTGCACGTTTGACCACAAGCAAAGTGAAAGTTCACTTTTAAACTCACACATGGCGAATTCAAGCATATGCACATTAGGGTGCATCACCATAAAAGTTGCTGTTTACCCACCGAAATTACCGCCAAAATATTTCGTAAAAATCCATTATTTTCATTCCGTTGATAAAATTGTTGTACATTTTTTTGCAGAGCTTTTAAACTTAAACTCTGCTATAATCTGAATGATTTTTCAGAAAAAAATATTTGTATTAGTTTTTATTTATAAAAACTCGACTTTTGAAAGTGTTTTCAAACAGGACCAGCTCAGTTAAATCTTAATATTTTCCCGAAATAATTTTAAATTTCCAATGAAACAGTAGTGCCGATGTTATGATTATTTTGTGTATGGAAAGAGATGGACCCTAATGAATATATATTGTGATCAGTGTTGCCAGTTTAGCCGTTACTTCAGGAAGCCTTCAGCAGATTTATGATTGGCAACAATGCTTAGTGCTTTATATAAAAATTGTTATACTTTTACGGTTCTTTTTTTGTTCAGTTCTTTTTTGGTTCAGTTTTTTGATAAGTGCCAAACGAACAAAAACATCTTACAGAGGGTCGTTGCAAACTGAAAACAAATGTTAATTAAGATTGTTGTGCTTTGTTTTATGTTATTTAATAATAAAAATGTGAATTGTCTGAAAAAAATAACTAGCCGTCTCTAGCCAATTTTTTTTTCTCATATAGCCGGTCGTCTCAAAAACTTCTTGCATCACTGATTGCGATACGTAATGACGTTTTCATTTCTAGCAAATAATGTTGCCCCTTCATTGCCCTCTTTGAACAAACGCTAAGGAGAAGGCAATGAAGACCTTTAGGGTGGTTAACTTAAAAGCTATACATATTTTTACACAGACCTACGTTTAATATGTTCTGTTAATTATAAAGGGAGTTTTTTTTAATGTTTGGTTTTACAAAAACGATTAAGCGGTCATAAATTGGTCCGATCTGGCACACTCAGTTTGGTTTGCCATTTCACCATGCCTAGACTAACCATGGGATTCAGTAATTCAGTCTCATCTCAAGTCACTAAATTTGAGATTAGCAATTAGTGAATATTTTTATGACTTGAGACGATTCGGGTATTCAAAATCCAAGTTCACCACCAAAAGTCACAATTAGTGACTTGAGACCGCTTACTGAATGCCAGGGTAATACCAATATTTTATACATCGTACAGTTTCCTAAGTAAAAACACTATCAGCTGATTGCCAAAATATACCTACAGCTGAGATCACCTGTTTTTTTTTTGCATTTGCTGTTATCTTCTACAATTTATTTCATTTCTATTACAATTTATTTAAAATACACTAACACCAAAAAAATACACTGAACCAAAAAGCACCAATACACTACCCAAAAACATAAAGACAGCCTGCCAGGAAAAACAGTAAGAAGAAGAGTTACGTTACTTATGGAGCTGTACGATGATTTTATATTCAGTTCAATTATCAGGGACATTTTTGGAAACTCACGAGGAACTGTAATATCAACAAAACCTCGCTGAAATTAAAAAGAAATTCACAAAAAAGCCCAAAGGGTACCGCAAAACCTTGACAATTCCTCAAAAAAAGCTCAAAAGCCGAAATAAATCCTGAGTAAAGTTCGAAAATACTTATCGATGCCTAAAAGATTAAGGGAAAAAATTACTGACTATTTTCTACTGTGATATCAATAGATGTATTTTCTTTTGCACTTAAGATCCATAGCGAATCCACTGAAAGGAAAGTTCTTTCAGTATAAAAATATATACATATATACATACATGTAGCTAAAATGTGCATATGTACTTAGATATTTATCGAAGCCGGATTTTTTTTTGACTTACAACTGTTGATATATGTATGATTATTTACGAATACGAACTACTCGTACGTTCGAGTCACTAACGAGCTGCCAGCCAACAGCTAGTAAATATTGCACGCCCATTTGCCCACTGCGCAGCTTGAAGTGCGAGCTTAAGTGCAATGCAGAACCATTAAAAATGGCAATTACGCCTTGTAGGTTGCATTTTGCTGCAGGCCATCAACCGCAGCAATTTTATGGACATTCATACTTACCCGTGTGTATGTACTTGTGCATTGTGCATGCCTCTAAGCCAGCACTTAAGTGCCATGTATGTATGTATGTATGCATATGTAGTTTGTACTTATACATACATACATATTTGTGTCTCATTGAATAACTTGACTATTTATAAATTAGCCACGCAAAAGTATACACTCCACTGATATGTATGTATGTATGTATGTTATGCATGCATAAAAGAAAGAAAGCGTATTTTTATAAAAAAAAATATGCACATACATGAAAACAGTTTATAAATATGTATGTATAAATAGTTAGTTACTTACATGCATTTCACTCGCTAGACAGCGCTTTAAACTTACATAAAATATTTAGAGGCACTTAAGTTTCTCGGGCATGAACTTAACTACGATATGCATGCAATACTCTCCGACACACAGAATTTAATTCAAAGTCGATTTCTTGAATTTCAGGGAACTACGCGTTACTCGTTGCTTGTAAAGCATCTGTGATAGCCTCAATTAAACCGGTTATATGTACTAAGAACATATATCTTTTATCTGTTAGCCAGTAAACACTTATGTATGTGTATTTGCATACATATGTACATAAGTACATAATTGTGTACGTACTTACCTTCATACATATGTACCTACGACTTTATAATTACTTGAAGCCTAGCGACTGCTTCGAACTTACATATTTACATATCGTCGATGTTTTT
>NW_023458561.1:38503094-38509640 GCF_013731165.1 Rhagoletis pomonella
AGAATATTGTTATTTGTGATAAAAAAAGAGACACGTATTTTTTTATTTAAAAAAAAAGTTTTCTTAGAGGTCGCGCTGGTCGGTTTTTTATAAAAACGCTGATGTTCTCAATTTTTTTATTTTCTTGACATGTTAAAATGCAGCTAAAAATGTGGTTTTTACATATAATTACTCTGGTATTATTGGGGAACTTTCCGTTAATTACACACCTGTCTTGGACAATTAGAATGGGTCTAGTTCCCGAAAATATGCTCTCGAAAAGACACTAGTACAAGTAATTTTTAGCAAAAAAAAAACCGACTTAAAAAAAATATATATATATCTATATATTTCATGATCCAATGATCGGATCTAAACCAAATTAGTATGGGACCACCTCTGAGACACTACCTTTCCGTTGCAAAAATTATTGAAATCGGTTGACGTGGTGCAAAGTTATGCGGTAACATACATAAAAAAAAAAAAAAAAAGATTCCGACGAACTGATAACCTCCTCCTTTTTTGGAAGTCGGTTAAAAATTAAAACGTTGATACTGAACGATTTACGCATTGTCATGGGTTGGAACTTGTTACCAGGGGGTTTCTGGGGTTGCTAATTAGGAATCTGAAGTCAGTTTTTCGAAATTCAAAATGGCGGATCCAAAATGGCGGTCAATTTTTTTTTTACATGATTGGATTTGATCGAAACACGGCACTCGATAGTTTTTGGGGTCGCCGATTACGAATCTGAAGTCAATTTTTTTAAATTCAAAATGGCGGATACAATATGGCGATCGAATTAAAAAAAAAGTACTAAAATTAAAACGTTTATGCTGAACATTTTAAACATTGTCAAGGGTTAAAACACGTTTCCAGTGGGTTTCTGGGTTTGCTGATTACGAATCTGATGTCAGATTTTCAAAATTCAAAATGGTGGATCCAAAATGGCGACCAACTTTAAAAAAATGATTGGATTTGTTTGAAACCCCTAACCGCCATTTTGAATTTTGAAAATCTGACATCAGGTTCGTAATCAGCAACCCCAAAAACCCCCTGGTAACAAGTTCCAACCCATGACAATGCGTAAATCGCTCAGTATCAACGTTTTAATTTTAGTACTTTTTTTTTTAATTTGATCGCCATATTGGATCCGCCATTTTTAATTTAAAAAAGTTGACTTCAGATTCGTATTCGGCGACCACAAAAATTCTTGAGTGCCAGGTTTCGAACAAATTAATCATTTTCTTAAAAAATGGACCGCCATTTTGGATCTGCCATTTTGAATTTCGAAAAACTGACTTCAGATCCCTAATTAGCAACCCCAGAAACCCCCCGGTAACAAGTTCTAACCCATGACAATGCGTAAATCGTTCAGTATCAACGTTTTAATTTTACTAGTCTCTTTTCGAGAGCATATTTTCGGGCACCAGGCCCATTCTAACTGTTCAAGACAGGTATGTAATTAAGGGAATGTTCCCCAATAATACCAGAGTAATTATATGTAAAAAACAAATTTTTAGCTGCTCTTTAACATGTCAAGAAAATAAACAACTTGTGAACATCAGCGTGTTTATAAAAAACCGACCAGCGCGACCTCTAAGAAAACTTTTTTTCAAAATAAAAAAACACGTTTTCCTTTTTTTTATCACAAATAATAATAATTTGAGGTAGCGTTTATGAATTTCCAAAAAAAAAATTTCTTAACCACTCTAATTTACATATATTTTTATTTGATCTTCCAGACTGTTAATAAAATTTACGCTGCGGCACAGATGATATACGCTGACAGTGTCTGCGCCTGCAATAGCCAATAAATCAACAGCAAAAAGTGAGAATGCCCACCCTGCTGCCAAAACTATGTATGTATGTATTGTAGTCAGTTTAAATTACAAATCAAAATAAAAGAAATAATAGTAAACAAAACTTAAGGGATTGTGTTGTGTAGCTGCCTAAATGAAAATCTGTCCATCCACAGTTATACGTTTGGTAAACGCTATTTGTCGCAATGCCTTGGCGCTGCGGGCAGCATACTATGTATGTATTAATGTGAAGCTGGTGGGGCACAGTGGTCGGAGAGGCCATGTTTTACGCGAAAAATGTATGTTTTAAAATTGTGATAAAGTAGCAGGATTCAATTATCATTCAAAAATGTCAAACGAACTTAAAACTGATTAGTACAGTGGTCGATAATATTATAGCCGCACCACATTTTGACAAGTTTTAACATATTATTTTTCTTGTTATTTAATTTTGGTTATTTTTTTTAATAAAAATATAGTTCATTCTTTAACAAAACCCGTGTAAATCCAAGTTTCAAACTTTGTGCAATATTTAAAAAAATCAACAAACTTTCGTAAAAATTTCTATATTTATTAATTAGATTTCCTAATAAGATTCTGAGTATGCAGTTTTGTAGCCCATTGAATTCTAGTAGAACAAAGTACAAGTTTTAAATGGCTAAAAATTACTCTTGATTTTTTAGTTTTTTTTTTGTCCCATTTGGTTCCATATAACGAACACACATAATTTATTTTTATATGGAAGAAATCCGAAACATCCAGGACAAAAAAAAATTCAAAAAAATCAAAGTTTGAATTTGGATTTATACGGGTTTTCTTAAAGAATGAATTATGTTCTTATAAAAAAATAACCAAAATTAAATAATAATCATATCCGCTGAGCAAGTCATTGAATCTGTTTAATTCATCGAAATCGAAACTGACATGTTCTAAACACTGTTTCTTTTTTTGTGCAAACTTCTAATTACAACAGTAGTAGCCAGTTTGATGTAACTTCTTGGCATACGTACACACAGGAAGCGAAGGCGAAAGGATCGAAGTCGTTCCGAGAGGAGCAAAGCTTTCAAAGACGAATCCTCAAGAAGCCAAGAGCTTTGATCACTGCTTGGCAGTTGGAATAGACATTCACCTCTATGAAAGTCGTTACACTTGAGAACGACCCATCCGAAGTCTCTTGGAAAACGCTACAGTGATCTGGTAGCCTAATTTTCAGGTTTGAAGAGAGTTTTTCGCAGAATATACCTCCAACTGCCTTACCATTCAGCTTCAATTCGTCGGTAAATATGTCTACAGGACCCCGATTCCAGATGCTTCACCCCTCCTGGTTCTTTCATAGGAATTCGAAGCGTTTTAGAACTTATTTAGAACATTTCTGCCTGCTAAATCTATGAGCACAACATTTAACATAACATTAAGCGCCAGAGTAATTGTGGTCCGACGTGTGCCACTGATGCTGAAGGCCTTGTGTTGTCCCTTCCACCAGATGACTCTTTATTCTTTCTCCTATTTCGCGTTTTCAGGAAAGCTTGCTTACCTTCATTACATAGCTTATTTTTAAAGAAAATATTTTTCCAAAAATATACAACTATTAAATGAGTAAAACCGAGTAATTCCTTCTATTCTTTACCCAAAAGTAATGCAAAGGGTCATTTAAGTCTTCGCATACTTGCGCCAAAAAGAATTGCTGCTAATTATATTTCATCAAACCAAACCGTAACAGTCCTTCTAATTTTTTTAGTGAAACATGGCCTCTGTGTAGCCTGCTAACAGCCGCTATTACACAGTGGTTCAAAATTGGCATTCTGCGTCCACAATTTACTGGAGCCTCCATTTTTCACTCAATTTGATAAATTTATTTTTTTAATGAAAGCTAATAAAATTTGCAAAAGACCAGTTGAGCCCGATTTTTGAATTTTTGTGTGTTTGTATTAAATTGTTTTGTGAAAAATGCAGAAAAAGTAGCAATTTTGAAGAAAATTGATTTTCTTAATCCAGTTAATAAATGTTACAGTTGAAAAAAAATTTTCAGGTTCTGTCAAAACGAAAAAAAAAAATTAAAAAAGAAAATTTTAAATGTTATACAAAAATGTTCACCAAAATTATTATTATTTTTTTGTTTTCATAAAAATTTTGGATATGCAGTTTCATAGCATTAAATTTTGGTCTAATAAAGTGCCAGTTGGAAGTGGCTGAAAGTTCGCGTTGATTTTTAATAATATTCATTTCCCATTTAGCATACAGAGTGCTGAAAATGTTAGCGAAAAAAATTACTAAAAATCAACGCGACTACTGAGCCACTTGCAAATTGCACTTTATTATACTAAATTTTAATGATATATAAAAGTTAATACCGAAAATTATTTTGAAACTCAAAATTTTTCTTTAATTTTGGAGAAAAATTTTTTTTATGACATTTAAGATTTTTAGTGTGATTTTTTTCGTTGTGGGGAACCTACAATTGTTTTCAACTAGTTTTTATTATGTAACATATATTAACTGGATCAAGAGAACTGATTTTCTTCAAAATTGCTACTTTTTCTGCATTTTGGATTAAAAAATTTAATACAAATAAGAAAAAATTCAAAAATCGAGCTCGCAAATTTTATTAGATTTTATTTAAAAAAAAAAAAATAATCAAATTAAGTGAAAAAAATTAAGGCTCCAGTGAATTGTGAACACTAAATGCCAGTTTTTAACCACTGTGCATTGGCCGCCCATCTATTTTACCTTATTTTCTTTAATTTTTTTTTTTTTGTTTATTTACTGCCTTGGCTTTGATTACCAACCACAACGTGGCAAAATATTTGTTTTGGCATTTTGTCGTAACTCATGTTTGTGTTATTATTGTTTTGGCGTAGTCGTAGCACAAACAGTAGAAGCGTCGATAACAACAGCAACAACCACATACATAATTCAACTTCATACAAACAAGAAAAGACACAACGGTCGAAACCAGCGTGACAACAACAATTACCGCAATGAATAATTTCCTGAATTTCTCCTTTGTTGCTCTTCTACTTTTTGCTATTATTCATAGGTGTTTGTTTTGTTTTTGTTGCTATTATGTTATTCATACGAGACCAACGTTTTGTTTGTTATAAGGACATTTCAGGCAGCACAATTTACTTTTGCTTTTATTTAAAGGAACTATCATTCGCTGTGCGTGCATGTATGTACATACATATATTTGCTTGTATTTATTTGTTTAGCTGTTGTCTTGCGTATATTTATCTGCCACATTCACATTCTGTTGTATCTTTCATCTTAGCTTTGTTATGCTGTATCCACGTTCGCATTGTTGCCATTTTGGAGTATTTTGCCTATTTGGCATTTTGATGATATTATTTACATTTTGCATTTCGTATGCAAAACAGCAACTACCTCCCAGTTTAAATTGACTTTCAAGTATTCAATTTTCTTATAGAAACCTACTTGAACTTTGTAAGAGGCATTGTTGTTGTGTGTTGCTTTTGAGTTGTGTTTATTTTCTGGGAACACTGTTCGCACATTAATATGTATACCAATCTAACAAGTATCCAAATAATATTTACTCGGCTCACATACCTACTTACATAAAGATATTTTATGTGGAATGCAAATCAATTCTCAATGTCATTGTTGAATCTTAACAGTTTTGAACTTTGGTTTCCTTAAGGAGAAACTTTCGGCTCGTTTCTTTGCTGTATTTACATTTATTTTTATGCTACTCCTGCGCTTCTGGCTGTCTTTGTTGTTACCTTATTGCTAATATTGTTTTCTTTAAATTTCTAATTATTCTTGAGACGAGTACCTACAATTTATGTAGTTGTAATATATTTGTCGCTTAACCTATTCTAGAATTTCAATTATCAAACTATGTTAGACAGTATTTTCAGATTTATTCAAGTCACATTTTGGGCTGAGAGGCTCGTTTTTTCTTGTTCTAAATAAATAAATACTTTGATAAATGCATACATTATTTCTCATTATTTTTATCATTCGATTTTCAATGCATAACTTTACTTCCTTCACGCGCATTAGAAAATATTGTTTTTGCCCCAAACCCATTAAAACTAGTTCGTGGTAAAAGTGAAATTCGTCAGGTTTCTGATATCCATGGCCCCTACGTTTAAGATGGGCCGGACAGTAACAGAGCTGAAATGATATAAAGAACTCCCAGTATAGCTGCAAGTAAACCAATTAAACTTCGTCTGCTTATTTGGCTCTACAACTGTTCGTTTTTCTCCACACATGCACGTTTGTAACCGATGCACAGCGCGCCCGAAATCCAAAAATCCGGCCAAAAATTCAAATATTTAAAGAAATGATTCGCGATTTCGTTTTAGGGGCTTTTTGTGGTCGCAAATTACGAATCCGCTGTCAGAATTGTAAAATTCAAAATTGCGGGGTTAGTGACATAAAGTGCAAGCTTGCAGTAGCTAGGACTTACCGTTGATTTTTGACAATATTTTTTTTTATATACGAAGATTGATTTATTTATATGAAGAAAATGAGCAACACCTTCAACGAAACAAATTTCCAAAAATCCACCGGAAGTCCCAGCTACTTTAAAAATTTTTAAAAGTCATCGATAACTATTATTTTAAGACTTAAAAATATTTATCCCGCTGATAATTATTATGAAAAGATTTTTATAATATAAGTCTTGAAATAAAAGTCTTTGAAGACTTAAAAATATTTATCTCTCTGATAATTATTATGAAAGGACTTTTATAATATAAGTCTTAAAATAAAAGTCTTTGAAGACTTAAAAAGTTTTATCTTACTG
>NW_023458561.1:38509740-38511744 GCF_013731165.1 Rhagoletis pomonella
CGTCCACCTCGAGTGTGGTTATATCACCCTCCCTATAGAATGGGAAAGAAAAAAATCATTAAACCAAATCCGTGGAAGACGTAATTGAGAATGTCTAACATATAGAGAATGCAATTTTTATATACTATTTAGTTTACCACAGCACGAAGCGATTGTTGACATCTTTCGATAGCGGAAATGGACTGCAATTGTGTCGTGGGCCGCCCAAAGTGGAATAATCCGTTATAGGTAAACGGGTATCTGTCTTCTCTGAGCCACCCCAGACTGAGAGTGTGTCAAATTTTACTTTCTGCTTTGAAGAGGTGGACAAATGAAGAAGATGAGAAAGGGGGGAAAAAAAATGAATTATCATTTATTAAATTTCCATATTTGTTGTAAACTTGTTGGAGGCGTTTTTAACTTACGCACAATGTCGAGTCTGTCGACGTCTTACAATCCTCATTGGAATTGGAATCAAGGCGCATGTCTCTGTAAAGATAACGCCGAAAGGGCAAATAGAAAGAATTTTATTAGCAATATTACTAAGGTAAATATTATTTGCCTAAATATAAAGTAAAAACATATGTAGGTGTTACGAAATAATAATGTGGAGTGTAATGAAGGATGTATGAATATTGATTGGGTATTAAGCAGATACTTCAATGCACGTTTGCACGCGAAGATATTTTAAGATGGCTTACAGCGTTTTCTTGTTTAAATTTATTGGGATGACCAAAAACTTTTACAGATACACCCATTTAATATTTACATAGATATTATTGGCTGCCAGCATTTAGTTATTCTTATGTACTTTTATGATTCAAATTTAAGCAGTTTCGTGATATACCCTCTAATATAAGAGTTATTTGAAAGCGAAAAAGGTCAAAGCGGTGTTCAAATAAGACGCTTTTCCAGGAAATTTTTGAGGCGATTAGTTGAATCAAACGTTGGCTGCACCCCAACTTTATTAGAAGCAATTATTTGAAAGGCCGTTCACACCAGGCGATTGTTGCTTTCAACTAAAAGTTGCCTGTAAAATCGCCTCATGCAATTTTTTTAAAAAAATACAACTGAATTCAATGCTCATATACAAAATTTGAGAGTACCTTTAATTTTTTCATGATTCAATCATCGGCACTAAATTAAATTAGTATGGGATCACCTTTACGATAGAAAAAAAGAATTATTGCAACGATGGTCCTGGCCCAAAGTCACCCAGTAGCATATGTATATAAAAAAATATATATATATTCCGCTGAATATCCCAGTTCGACCTTTTGTAACTGAGAACAGTATGAGTTTAAACAATCTACAGCTCCTAGATAACTTCCAGATAGCACTTAGTGAGCTTTTTATCCTCTCTTTGTTGAGGGCTTTGATGGTCGAAGTTTGTTAAAACCGTATTTTGATCAAATATCCTCTACGAAAATACGAAACTTTACTTGGTACATACAACGTTTGTTCCAAAATCTTTCATTATTTTTTGTATCGAGGTTTTGATATTCTATATATAATGAAATTATAGATATAACGAAGCATTTGTCCAACCACTTCGACATAGTTTAAGAACTGAAGGAGTACACATGCAATCTCAACACCACAATGTAACAAGCGTTCGGAGAGAAAGCTTACGCTCAGCATGCTGTAATTGCTCTGTGACGTGTCGATTTTCCATGGCTTAACTGGTTACAAGGTTTTTTGATTTAAACTTGAAGTATGTATGCTACTGCCACTACGAAAATTTTGCCTTTCAATTAAAATAATAAGTCAGGTGCCGAAAAAAGTACAAACAGTTTTCCAAATAAATATGTACATATATATAGCGAAATTTCAGTTTTTAAGGTTAAAGAAAAGTTGCGTTCCCTAACTCGCATGAAGTTGCAAGAATTTACCAGAAAGCGTACCCGTACTAGGTTCTCTGGCAAAGTAGGGGAAAAATGGGAGAGTAAAATCGGTTCTCTCTTTGTCAGATATTGAAATAACGGGTGATTTTTTTGAGGTTAGGATTTTCATGCATTAGTATTT
>NW_023458561.1:38511844-38514027 GCF_013731165.1 Rhagoletis pomonella
CGTCCACCTCGAGTGTGGTTATATCACCCTCCCTATAGAATGGGAAACAAAAAAAATCGTTAAACCAAATCCGTGGAAGACGTAATTGAGAATGTTTAGCATATATATAGAACATGCAATTTTTATATACTATTTAGTTTACCACAGCACGAAGCGATTGTTGACATCTTTCGATAGCGGAAATGGACTGCAATTATGTCGTGGGCCGCCCAAAGTGGAATAATCCGTTATAGGTAAACGGGTATCTGTCTTCTCTGAGCCACCCCAGACTGAGAGTGTGTCAAATTTTACTTTCTGCTTTGAAGAGGTGGACAAATGAAGAAGATGAGAAAGGGAGAAAAAAAAAATAAATTATCATTTATTAAATTTCCATATTTGTTGTAAAATTGTTGGAGGCGTTTTTAACTTACGCACAATGTCGAGTCTGTCGACGTCTTACAATCCTCATTGGAATTGGAATCAAGGCGCATGTCTCTGTAAAGATAACGCCGAAAGGGCAAATAGAAAGAATTTTATTAGCAATATTACTAAGGTAAATATTATTTGCCTAAATATAAAGTATATATGTAGGTGTTACGAAATAATAATGTGGAGTGTAATGAAGGATTTAGGAATATTGATTGGGTATTAAGCAGATACTTCAATGCATGTTTGCACGCGAAGATATTTTAAGATGGCTTAGAGCGTTTTCTTGTTTAAATTTATTGGGATGACCAAAAACTTTTACAGATACACCCATTTAATATTTACATAGATATTATTGGCTGTCAGCATTTAGTTATTCTTATGTACTTTTATGATTCAAATTTAAGCAGCTTCGTCATATAAGAGTTGTTTGAAAGCGAAAAAGGTCAAAGCGGTGTTCAAATAAGACGCTTTTCCAGGCAATTTTTGAGGCGATTAGTTGAATCAAAAGTTGGCTGCACCCCAACTTTATTAGAAGCAATTATTTGAAAGGCCGTTCACACCAGGCGATTGTTGCTTTCAACTAAAAGTTGCCTGTAAAATCGCCTCATGCAATTTTTAAACAAAAAATACAACTGAATTCAATGCTCATATACAAAATTTGAGAGTACCTTTAATTTTTTCATGATTCAATCATCGGCACTAAATGAAATTAGTATGGGACCACCTTTACGATAGAAAAAAAGAATTATTGCAATGATGGTCGTGGCCCAAAGTCATCCAGTAGCATATGTATATAAAAAAAAATATATATATATATTCCGCTGAATATCCCAGTTCGACCTTTTGTAACTGAGAACAGTATGAGTTTAAACAATCTACAGCTGCTAGATAACTTCCAGATATCACTGAGTGAGCTTTTTATCCTCTCTTTGTTGAGGGCTTTGATCGGTGAAGTTTGTTAAAACCGTATTTTGATCAAATATCCTCTACGAAAATACGAAACTTTACTTGGTACATATAACGTTTGTTCCAAAATATTTCATTATTTTTTGTATCGAGGTTTTGATATTCTATATATAATGAAATTATAGATATAACGAAGCATTTGTCCAACCACTTCGACATAGTTTAACAACTGAAGGAGTACACATGCAATCTCAACACCACAATGTATCAAGCGTTCGGAGAGAAAGCTTACGCTCAGCATGCTGTAATTGCTCTGTGAAGGGTCGATTTTCCATGGCTTCACTGGTTACAAGTTTTTTTTTTTTTTTAACTTGAAGTATGTATGCTACTGCCGCTACGTAAAATTTGCCTTTGAGTTGAAATAATAAGTCAGGTGCCGAAAAATGTTTTCCAAATAAATATGTACATATATATAGCGAAATTTCGGTTTTTAAGGTTAAAGAAAAGTTGCGTTCCCTAACTCGCAGAATTTACCAGAAAGCGTACCCGTAAAGTGCCAAAAACATCAACGTTGTTCAATGTTGTCAAAACTAATTGAAAGTTGAACGAGTAATTTTTAAGCAAAGAACAAAACCGACTTCAATTCTCGTATAAAAATTTAAGATTATCGTTAATCTCTCCACGATCTAATGATCGGATTTAAACCCAATTAAATTCCTTTAAAAAAAGAATTATAGTAATCGGTTAACGTGGTCCACAGTTATGCGGTACCATTAAAAAAAAAAAAACATATTCCGACGAATGGATAACCTTCCTCCTTTGTGTGAAGTCGGTTATTAAGCAAAAACAAAAGTACATCTGCATTTTCA
>NW_023458561.1:38514127-38526280 GCF_013731165.1 Rhagoletis pomonella
TGTGAAGTCGGTTATTAAGCAAAAACAAAAGTACATCTGCATTTTCACCTTATTAAATACATACATATATCGTAGCGAAGATATATCAAGTTATGTAAGTATTTTTGTTAATTTTCTTGTGTATTTGCGTATATTTTAGCAGATCGCCAAATGATAAAAAAAAACAGCTATGTCAACAAAAAATGGCGTTCACGGTGCATTTGACAGTTTTACCAATTTTTAACCGAAAAGCGTTCCCGTACATTTAGGGTTTTCTCTCTTTCTCTGAGAGCAATTTTGCTTTTTGACAGTTTTACGGATTTAATTCGGAAAAGTTTTGGAACGAAATGGCTTTTCACACCATCTTGGTTTATTTCAAAGTTCTTGTATGATTTATGAAATTAAAGCCATTCAATTTTCTATGAAAATGTTGGTCTAGTAACAACATACAATTTTTACAATACCTTATAAAAATATTTGGCTTTGCTCGATATGAATTACGACGTCTCGTAAGCCATGTGTAGCGTTGAACATCTATCGAGTATTCGAAGTACTTAATGGAATGTCAAAATTTGCTGGCTAAATTTTAATTACGTTTAGTGTCGCTTAACACACTGCAAATAACTGTAATTACGTTGATTAAATTCCTGCATATCATGCAGGTTGTGCAAAAACAAAATAACCCTAATAAACTTTAATAAGTCTGAACATTAAATGAATTAAAAATGTGCGTCGCAATTGAAGTGCATATACTCTCTAGTCAGTATACCCATCATACATATACATATAAATATGTACATAAGTATGCATATACATACGTACATACGTAAAGGGTGGTCCAATTAAAGATTTAATTTAAAAATGCAACGGTGGCTAATTACAATTTAGCTAGTGCTTATCACCTTTTTTTACACAACACAAAAATGCAATAATTGCAAACAACAAAAAGTTACGAAAAGCTTTAAAAAACGCCCAAAACCAAATAAAAAGCTTTGAAAAATATTTAAGAAGAAATTATTAAAATAAGAAAAAAATCTTGATTTGAAATACTTATATAAGATGTTTAGTTTAAACTTAAAATAAAAAATATCACCAAAAAATTAAGAGTAAGCAGAAAAAATTTAAACTTACCAAAAAATTTAACAAAAAAAAATTAAAGGAGTACAAAAAATCATAAACAATAGATAAAAGTAAAAAATATTAAAAAAAATTAAGTTATAAGGAAATAATGGCCCCTTCATAAATAAAAATGTTTTTGTTATAAGTTTTGGTTGCTTGGGTTAAATAAAAAAGGTTACCCAAATACAATAGAAACATTTTAGAAAAATCAACAAAAACACCTAATTAAAAAAAAATAAAAGGCATGCTTTAAGAGGTTAGTAAAAAAGAATAAAACCTACTCCGCACTACCAAAAGGCTAAATTTTCTGTAGTGTTAATTCTTTCCATTTAAGTAATATACGTTCTAGATAAGAACCATACCGGACCGTAAATAAGGGCTTTCCAAAAAATATCATACTCATCGGGTTCTGAGCTAGGTTTAAAGTTTCAAGTTTTATAGCTCATCAGGAAGTTGGTTAAAAATTGATTGAAAGATTTGATTACACACAGGTGAATCAGGAGCTTATAATAAATAGGCTTGACCAAAAAATTTAAGCAATGCAAGAACAGCTTGAGTTTAAGTATTTACATATATTTTGCGCAAGAAACCCCGATATTTTTGCCTTTCATAGCCGGTAGTTTAAAAAAATTATCCATAAAAAGTGAGCTGAAGCTCAGACTCAATTTTCGCACTGATCAAGTGAGTTCAAGGATTTATACTTAAAATCGAGTGAAGGTGAACTCTTTTTCGCTCTTTTCCGACTTTCGAGTTTTTCAGATCTCTTAAAGATTTTTTCGAACCTCTTTGATATTTCTCGGAACCAGGATTTCTCGGCACTTTTTTTGGTATTTTTCAGAAATTTTTGGTTTTTTTAATGCATTTTTGGTTCAAAGAAACATTTAAATTTTTACTCTGAATATCTAAAAAATAAGAGCCAAAGTATGGAAATATTAAAAGTCTAGAGTTTATTAAATGCACCAAAATACACGTTAATCACCTGTCATGTGAACGGAGTCTTAGGGTTGTAAATTCTTTACAATGAGATGAATTTTTGAAAAAGACATTCGTGACCTGGCGAAATTATAGAGGAACAGTTGACACGATGCACAGTGTTTCGACTATATGGAGGCAGGTGGAAATAATAGTACACCTGCACCGATTTCACTTAAACTTGACATGTGCTCTAGTTTTACTTAGAAATAGAGAATTATGAAATTTTGTAAAGTTGGAATAATTGCCACGCCCTCTACTCTTGTGGGCGGAAACATTAAATTTCATCCGATTTCGATGAAATTTAGTTTGTAGTCTTTATTTTATCAGAAAAACCTAAATATAAAATATGGCGAAGACTGGATTACTATAACGTTAAAAACTAAAAAAAAATGTGGGCCCAGTCATTAAATGTGATGGAATTTTGGGTAATTTTTGTTTCCTGCTTTCCCCTCTCAGAAAACAAAGGTTATACAATAAAATGACTTAGGTGTCAATACTTGCTTTTTTCCCAATATCTGGTGGGATTTTTTCATTTTCCGAAAAATTCTTTTCGCTAAATTATGCTAAAAGAAGCTAAAAATCAAAAATTAAGAAAATCAAAAATTACATATATTTAAGTCGCGCGCAAAGATCAAATTATATATTCGAAAACTACATAAAATTCTTTAAAATATTAGTCTAATTTCAATACCTGACGGACCGGTACTCACATTTTTTTTACTAATAATCTTTAGCATCTACATTTCAGAGTAAATTAGATTAGGTAAGAAAATAGGAAAATACCAAATAAATGATAAATACCTTCACCTGAATATTCCACGACATTTAGATAATTAATTACAGTTGAAAAAGGAACACTTTCTGTAATGGGTTCTGCGCCAAATGCAACTAAACTGATTACTCGGTATCGCGCCCATTCCCGTATTTTTTTTGGAAATGTATCGTTCGTGAAGAAGGGGGGTGAGTAAATAATGTAAAATTTGGTACTTATGACTTTTACTATTCCCTCTCTAAGTCAAACCGGTTTTTTTTTTACTTTTTTCTACCTGCCTCCATATAGTCGAAACACTGTGCGACGTTACTCTATTATAAACAGGCACTCTGTGCGGCCCTGCTTATGCTTGATTTCAACAAGGCATTAAATGACAAACAATTTTAATCACAAAGTTCGGCATTTAAAAAGCTGGTGTCCGTACGTTAAAAATAAAAGTCATTAAATCAATTTCCACTCGCCATTTCTTCAATGGTAAAACATTTCCAATTGCAATTACTCAAGAATACTCAAGAATTGTGAAGACGAATTAGTTTCGATCCAAATCTTAGTTTTTATAATTTTCCTTCTCATAACTATTTGAAGTACTCTAAGCCCCCTGCATAAATAAAACTTTTGCAAAAGTGCACAAAATGATACAGTGTTAGCCATTTCGTGGTTTTGTGGTTGGGGAGCTGTCAAACCAAAGTCATCTTTCAGTAAATAGTCTGGCAGTTACTCGTATAATTTTGTCTATTTACTAGCAACTGCTCGTTAGCTTCCCCGCGGCTAACAGGAACTTTTGCGATGAAAGAAAAACCAAGAAATTTTCATCGAAAATTTAAATTTTTCAATTCGATTTCTTAGAAAAATTTTGAGTATGTAGTTTTGTAGCCCTCCTTGATATATGAAAATAGCAAACATCTGAATTCAATTATGTGGTTGTATATTTAAAAATAATTGTCTTATACTATGTTCACGTTGAGCCATTAACTCGAGTTAATGGGCCATTTTGGAGTTAAACGGTTAACACTACTCATTAACTCGGAGTTTGCCATACAAATAATTTTAGTTTAACTCGCCTCAAACACCACTTTTCTTCGGAGTTAAAGCGAATGCAACCCTTTTTTTGACCGAATTTGGTTTGTGTCTTTAATAATCCAAACCTGCAACCAACTTGCCGACTGTTAGTTAGAATAGCAACAATCTAGCTTTGAAAAAACCAAAAACGCACCTCGATAGAACTTTTTATGTTGATTTCAACCCTATCAAAACTATCTGGCGGAAGTAAAAAATAAAGAAGACATCAGTGGTTAAAGTTTTTTTTGTTTTTTTTTTTAATATTAATATCTTCTGAACAACATAACCTATTAAAAAAGGAATGACGTCAAAATAAAGGTAATTAGGGGATATTTCACTTAGTGTACAAAATGTTTTCCTTTTTTTTATATTTTTAAGCCAGAAATACCTAAAACACAAAAAATATATAAATATATTTTTTTTTTCAAAAGACGTTTGTTTGAAAAGGGTTATACTATATACATCGTGTAAAAGATATTTAAATTATCTTTAAATTAGCATAAGTACTTTTGTGATCGGTCAAATAGTTTCCGAGATACTATAAATATAAAAAATATAAAAGTTTAAATTTAACCTCTTTTATTGGCTTTGATTTTTATTTGTGCCAAATAATATTGGTATGGTTGAAATCAGCACGAAAAGCTTTATAGAGTCACATTTTTGCTTGTTTTTGCGAAACGGTCGGTATTCCAAATCACGGCACTGTCGAAACCCTGGAGTACGGGAACAGGCTAAATGTGAATAAAAAAAAGTAAACAAACAAATGGCAATTTAAACTCTGAGTTTCCTTAACACCCCAATGAGAACACTTGACAGTTGTTCATAAATTCAAATCGTTAAACTCGAGTTAATTTTTCAACGTGAACATAGTTTATGCAAAAAACGCAACAAAGCGGTTTGGTGCAGAATAAAATATTGACATACAACTTATTGCAGTCTTTTGCAAACAAAAACTAAATTTTTTATGTCGATCTTCCACTCAGCCATCGATATTTACATTTTGAATTTGAATGAAATCCGTTCATATATACGACTTTTATAAACAACTCGAATCCAGCGACACCTAGCGTGTAACATATTTTGCCTCACGCAGGTAGCGTTCGTTTTGAATTTTAACGATATCGGTTCAGAAATACGACGTATATAAATGATGTATTTTGAAACGATTTTCCGTTTTCCCTTGTCAAATTTGGTTTGGAGGCGTAGTGCCGGTGTTTTTCGGAAACTTCAACAACGGACATGAGAACTTTTATAAATAATTAGTTTCCAGCGCCACCTATCGAGTGTTTGCAGAAAATGAATATGACCTATCTGTATATTTCCCTGCAATATTTTAAAATTTTGGTTAAAACGCACACAATGGAAAACAGCAACAGGTTTATTATACATACATACATACATACATACATATATGCACATTGGGGTGATCCAAATTAACTAAACTAACGAATTTATAGCCTTAACAGAACATATATACTGAGATGAAAATTCTCCCATTTGGAAAAATTTGTATTCCAATTTTCAAAGGTGTCGGTGGGCATTTAAAATTTTACATGTAAATTGTATGAAAAAAGAACCTTTTTTTCATTAAAAATGTTATAACTATTGAACCGTTTGAGGTAAAATTCAACAATCAACTTCAGGGTAATTTTTTAAAGAATTTAACGCCTTACAAGAATAGAATTTTATCTCAAACGGTTCAATATTTATAACATCTTTAATGAAAACCAATTTTTTTACATGTAATTTATATGGAAAATTACAAATGCCTAACGGCACCTTTTAAAATGGAAATACACATTTTTTTTCAAATGGAAGTGTTTTATTCTCAGTAAAATGATCTTTTGAAGGCCATAACTTTATTGGGTTAATTATTTTGGATCACCCTAATATACATATGTATATTGGTATATAAATGTATTTTTTTTTCGTTGCTCAAACAGCATTTTTGTGTAAATTATTTATTTAGTTAATGTTTTTGTGCGATGTAAATTACTGTCTAAATTGGCTTTCTATTAATTTTCAGTGATCATTTATTATCTAAATATAATAGACTAGAAGTGTGCTTAAAAATTAACGTATACATATACTTATTTATGTACATAAAATTTATATGTATGCACATACACATACATCTGGCACGACAGTTTACATATTAATTAGCCATTTTGTTAGCTAAAGTCCACTTAACACTTTTTTCTGAATGGAGTATTAAAAAAAAACAAAACATTTGATAAAGTAATTCAATTAGGACCTTTTGCGCTGATTAACACGATATAAGTATATATACATATATACATACGTATGCACATACAGGCAGAATTTTTACATAATGCATAGACCTACAGACATACTCTACTTATAAGTTGTCACGTTTGTGAGTATGAAAAACTTCTTAACCGCACAAAGATTTCATTTTTGTTTAGTAATCGTTAGGCAAACATTTGTGTCAGCACAGATAAACAGAGAGATTATGTTAATATTTTATACAAAACTGAAGTCACAAATAGCACCTTTGACAACTTGTTTTGTGAGCTTAAAATATTATGGTAAACAAAAAATTTTTATCGCTAGAAAAGTTGAACAGCAAAATGTAGAGAAAGAACTGCGAAGTTCCAGAGAAATGCGCGTAGTTACTTTGTATTGAATCGAACTTGATTTATGTGCATACTTTACAATTCGCCAGAAGGCAGAGTAATTGCGCTAACTTTCGTTTAATGCCCAGTTAGAGAGACACGTAACATCATTCTATTTTTACTAAGAAATAAGCAGTAAACTGAAGTAAGTATCTATATACAAACATATGTAGTTATTGTTGACGTCATTGTTGCGATTGACGTGCTTAAAAAAAAAACGCTAAATTATCTTTTATAATCAACACATGTTATTAAGCTATCATTGTTTTAGAATTATTTTCTAACTGATAAAATATGACTTTAGAGACATACTACATTTGTACATACAGTTGGAACTTATCTACAGCTGCGCATTTTTGAAAATATCTTGAAATGTGGTTTATTGGTTTTCATTTGCGTGATTTGTTTTTTTCTTTAATGAAAGTTTTTAAAAATTGCGGTTGTTGTTTATTTGTAGAGACACTACTAAGCCCCCGCCTATTTCGGTTCAACCTTCAATTATTGTCCTCAAGTTCAACTAACGGTAGGCCCAGGAAACGGGCATTTTCAGTAGGGTCGGGCCAAAGGGAGAGGGGTGTTAGTTGAGTGGGACTAAGCTGGCATGTGAAGAGGTGGTTTGTGTCGTGCGGGGAGTCTCCACTTGCCGGATACTCAGGGGGGTTATTGGGGTCGAGTCCGGACAGATAGCTGTTGAGGTGGCTGCAGTATCCAGACCGTAATTGGGCCAGGGTAACGCGGGTCTCTCTTGGAAGTTGAAGCTCCGTCTCTGCCACAGGTGGTGATTGGGCTGCGATCACGACATTTATAGGCCGGGAGCCTTGGTAGGCAGTGACCGACTCCCTATGAATGTCGTGGATGACTCGCCGGTACGTCGTCGGGTCCAGTGGTTGGTCGACCGCATCCTTATATGTGAATAGACGCCATTTGACGTGCCTGGGCGGAGGCTCCTTCTGTAGTAAGAGTCTCTTAAGGTGTTAACTTCTGTGGTACCCCACTAGAAACTGCTTACAGAACATTTTGTTGCACTCCCCTGCGAGCATTTGGGTGGTGCTCAGTCGACATCAGAAGGCACCTTGTCTATGTCCGGAGTGCGGCGTTCTGACAAGTCTGTAGCTTCGTCCACTGCGTCCATTTTGACCCCGGCGACCAAACTGGTGCTACATAAATTAGAACCGGCCGGCCGATTGACTTATATGTTGCCAGCAACGTTTCCTTGTCTTTGCTCCAGACATTGCCGGCGAGCGACTTGCGAACATTGTCGCGGCTCTGTACTTTGTTGACAACTGCGGTTTTGTGCGTGGAGAAGGAGGGCCAGCTATCAAAGGTGACCCCTAATTATATGGGAGCTGTCGGCGTGAATGCCTAGTTAGACCCTGACCTCCTTCGTCCAGGTGGTGAAGAGCATCGCCGTTGATTTCGTTAGTGAGAGTTGCAGAGAAGAAGCGAGAAAGGCTGGAGAGATAGCCGTTCACGAACAAACATATGAAGGTGCCTCACTATGACAATGATGTTCTGCTGACATCTGAAGGCATCTTGTGGGAGTCTTAAGTGCGGCGTTATGACAGTCCTTGTGCTTCGTCCACCACGTCGTACCAGTCCGCGGCGACCACGCAGGCTGTTAGTAGTTTAGAACTAAAACCTTTTCACACCGGAATGGCTAGAGTTTTCTTCATCAAGTGTTGTGGGTTCAGCGATCTAAACCAATTTAGAGTAGGCTTACCCTTTTTTTATCGACGTTACAGAGCTCAGCATCCAAACGAATTATTCGACTTCTGAAGGAATTCTGTGGTAGTATTATACCTTGAACTTCTAGGGCGGTAACAATCCGTGTCATAAAGTCCGCTCTGTTCTAAGATTCATAAACTCGCCTGAGCATTTGGCGCGCTGTTGCTTCTGAAATGGTGTATTCTAAATCCTCCACAATTGGCAGTGCGTTGTGCTCATTTGTCCATCATATTTTATCCTTATTAAGTAGACAAAGCCTCTTATATGTAAACCAGTGGTTTCCCTGCTAAGAGTCCACGTTAGGGATGATAACTCTACCTGTGGTGTTTTCTTTATTTCAACGCCAATTTTAGCCACAATTGATGGAGAGACCAGTTTTTACAGGCATTTAATACTGAAAGACGTGACAGATATAAAAAACCTTTCATCCCATCCCAACTTCTACGTTCTGCTAATTGTTTAACCCTCCCTAGTATGCACTATCTCTTTATACATATGTATAAATATATATTTGTGTTGTATACTTTTTATTAAAATGTGCATTCCTATTGATTGCCAAGTCTTCATTTATTCCGCTGTATTCTGGTAACTTCCACTTTACGCCGGTTTTTTTTTGGTAAACAATAATACAATATATAAACATAAACACACATACATACCAGTATTCTTGTTTGTTTTAAAGTGGTGATATCACCGAGGATCGTAATTAAAAATAAAACAAAGTAACCAATTTAAAAAGGTGTGCAATCGTTCTGCCATTTGGTGCTTTTTGCCCAAAAACTCAACGCTATTTTCATAACTTTTGGCACAAAACCTGTTACCGCTTTTTGTTTTTCCGTCTGGCTCATACTTGTCCTTTTTTTTTGGCGGGTAATTTTTTACGCGCACATGTAAATGAGATTTGTAAGCGTGCGTGTCGCGCCGGGTGGCGTTAAATTTTTATTTATTTATAAAAAAGAGGCGTTTTTCAGTCAGAGTAGCGTCTGACCGAATTACGAAAAAAAACTTCAAACGAGTATGTCACTCGAAAAAGTAAGTACTATGTAAGTAATCGTGTTTTCCATTACAATGTGTACTACATATGTATGTACATATAAGGCATTTTAAATTAATTTCAATGAAACGCTCTGAGTCACGTGGGTTCCTTTATTAACTTATTTGTGTTTGTTTTGAAAATGTTTAGCTTTACAATTTTAACGAATTATTATTACTTTAATTTTGAGCGTCATTAATTTGGCGATTAATGCAGCTTTATCGATAACCCGTTTTCGATTTTCATTGTTTGCAGACGATTTATAAACATTTATAAATTATCCACGTGCCCTTTGTGTTTGTGCAACAAAGGTAAATAATGAGAAAAGGATTGATATTGTATTTCGGGTTCAAAGGCAACTCTTCTCCAGTGCGAACAAGTAAATTTATTCGAGGAGAAGAAAAGAGACTCGTAGTTAAAATAAAGGGGCGCATTAACAAACATATATACATACGTATACATATATACATACATACGTAAACTGGAACAAAACTTTTTGGTACATAATTCAAAAACAGGACCTAATTTTATTGATAATCTTAAAATTATACATAATTTCGAGGCCATTTAAAAATTGGACATCAGTCCGAAGCAGCGTAAAAAACGACATAATTATTTGGTAATTAAAAATCTGGACATAGTTTTAGATAATATAAAAATTGGACATAATTTTATGGTAACTAAAAAACTGATCACGATTTCTTAGTAATTTAAAAAAGGATATCATTAGTTATACATACAATATGAGCATATTTTCTTGTAATTTAAAAACAGGAAATCTGGGCATTTTTTTATTTGTATTTGAATTTTCGATAATTTAAAAAACTCTACATAGTTTCTTGGTAATATAAATTTGTAATAATGCAAAAACTGGACATAATTGTTTAGCCATTTAAAAGATACATTTTGGCAATTCAAAAGCCGGGTACCATAGTTTAAAATTGGACATACAGTTTTGGTAATGTGAAAACTGGACATCGTTTTTGGTTAACTTAAAAACTGGACATAATTTTTGGCCATTTAAAAACTTGGAACAGTTTCTTTGTAGCTTAAAACTAGATATAAATTTTATTTGGCTATCAAAAGGCTGGAGATGATTTTTTTAAGTCAGATATATATATGTAGGTTTTGGATAATTTAAAAACTGAACATATATGACTATTTGTTAATTTTATATATGGCCATCATATTTTAGTAATTATTAAATTGATCATAATTTCATGGATATCTTAAACTAGAAATTTGTGTTTGAGTATTTGAGAAATGGACATCATTTTCGCAAACATATCCACATACATACATACATATTCTCAGCGCATTTTTTCATATTTTTTTGTTTGCTTTTCATTAATCATTGTCGCTTTCTAACGTATAAGAAAAAATTGAAAGCGTGCTAGCACGAAATGTTGGCCATATGGAAATGTATGTAAATGCAAGGCACCACTGAAAAATCCGAAATGGTATGGTTCTCGTTAGCAATGCAAATTGGCTTTGGCATTTTCGCTATGTAAAAGAGGCGTTCCCATCGTCTTCGGCTCCGGATGTAAAATGAGCTCTTAAAGGAAACACCAGTTAGTGCACGAAAGGAAATTGTTGGTATTTATACTTTGTAATGAAGCAATGCGATTAAATTATGGCGATTATGGCTGGTGCTCTTGGATTAGCTTGTAAGTGATCGTTTTGCTATTAGCTGTAAAAAAATTTGTAGTCATTGCAGACGAAGTTTCCGATTTCAGAATGTATGAAAGCTTAGCAGTAAAAAACTATATATCCCACTTTGGTATGTGTATTTAAAAAATGTGAATAATTTTTGGGCATTTAGGAAGTGTATATAAGTTTTGCTAATAAAAAATTGCATATTTTTTATGATTTGGAAACAGGTAATATCTTAAGGACCGAGCACTTACAACTAATTTTACCATTAAAAAAATTGGACATTGCTTTTGGAGCATTCAAAGACTGCACACAATTTTTGGGCTTTCATAAAATTGGGGATCTTGTGCAAAGACATATTTTTGCTAATTAAAAACTGTAAATTTTTTACAATTTAAATCTGGATAGTGCTTTCGGGACATTGAAAGACGGCAACTTAAACCTGGACATACACTTTTGTTAATTTAAAAACTTCATTTTCTTTTTTATTTAACAGAGAATTACTTTAGGAAAATTTAAGGACTAGACACACGTTGGTAGGAAATTCGGCAAGACAGATATGGTTTAACAGAATCTCTAGAAGGTGGAGACGTGGGGTTATGATTCGCTAGGGAAAACGGCACCTTTTTTCAGTGGGGGTTCCCTAATAGACTTAAGTGTGAAATTCCAACCACTTAGTTTAAGGCTTTACATTTATCTTTACATAAAATATACTGTATTTATTTATTAATCTCCACACCAGATGCAAATTTATCTTTGTACATATGTATGTACATATGTATGCATGTTAGCTTTCTCCATTTATGTGCATTCCAAGCAAAACATTTACATTTAAATTATCTATATGCATACCTACATTAGGGTGGTCCTTAAAAAACATCAAATGAACGATTTTTTTAGTCTCACTCCTCATTTTGGTTCCGATTGGAGACGATTAAGGCGTGCCGCACGTCGGGAAAAGTTCACATTCTTCTATAGAGACTCAAAAACTTAAAATCATTTTTTTTTCATCTAATACCCAAAATCGATACTACCATAGTCGAAGATATCACATACACATTTTGGTCTCAATTGGAGTCCGTTAAGACGTGTCGCAATGGGTCAAAGGCCAGAAATCTCTATGGAGACTAAAAAAATTGATTTTTTTTTTCATTTAGTATCCAAAATCGATACTACTAAAGTCGCTTAAAACGTTTTCATAG
>NW_023458561.1:38526380-38557700 GCF_013731165.1 Rhagoletis pomonella
TTTCCCATTCTATAGGGAGGGTGATATAACCACACTCGAGGTGGACGGCATCACAAACATAATCGAGGAGACACAAAACGAGACTAATCCAATTGCCGAACGCATTTATGCAGCTGCCGGTAATCAATTAAAAGAAGAATTAAGCAATAATTTAAAAGGTGTGTACATTCACTTACATAAATAGTGTTTGAAATTTCACTATCAAACTTTGTTTTTTTTTCTGCATAGAGTGCCGAACTGGTGAGGTGTGCGTCACTCGTGGCTACAATTTGTCAGCCAAGTGTGTGCTACACACCGTCGGACCAGCTGTTAAGGAGACATTCAAAAGTGCTGCTGAAAGTACACTGCATTACTCTTACAGGTAAGTGGGATGTGAAGCGGGTTCTGTTAATAATTATTGTAAGAAAAATGTCCTTGATCAAAATTGTTAATATCCATTTGAAACTCTTTTGTCATTACCATTACTGTGTCCACATTTATGTAATTGTAGTTTATCAATTTCTGTGTCGGTTCCTTATTGAGCTCACTTCCTTCAATTCTGTCGTATCTATATCGCGTGGGTCCAGCAAAAACGAAGTTTCAGGTGAAGTTTCTGTAGGCTGGTTGTAAAAAAGCAGAGAGCGCCTAAGAAGGTTGATAACAAGCATTTCTTTAGAATCGATGCCGCTAGGTGGCGCTGGTGTCGAGGTATTTAAAGATTCAAATTTACTGCCAGTTTTGGGACAAATGTTCGGTACATAAGATATACATATGCCTTATAGCTAAGGGAAGCCTAGGATTAGGACTTGTCATAGGCTATATAGGCTACGGAAGCCAAACAACGGTCTTGCCTAAACCTTAAATAGAGTCGGGTAGAGCATAAGAGTCAAGACTGTCCGAATTATTGTGACCAAAAAGTACACTTCCTTGGCAGCAATATGAAAATATTCCGAACTTCTCAAATGGCTCCAAAATGGACATCTGTTCAGGAACTAACGTTTTGAGGCAAGTTCATAGATTTCCAAACAACTGAAAGTTCTCAAGCCACACCATGCAAAATATTTATAAATGTTTATCCGTTATTAAGGCTGCCGCCAAGGTCTTCATATCCTCAGTTTTAGAGAAATGTAATAATTCCTTCCTGCGTGACGTCACATCAGACATCTGAGGCCACCGAATGAATTTAAGCTTAGTAAGTCTAATTTAAGAGAATGACGACCTGGAGAGTCGATGTGGACTCTCTGTATAATCGTATGGGAGGTACTTAAGGTTAGTAACAAAATCGTCAGATAGCTGCAGACCTGCTATTACTCCTAGAAATACGGAGCCCTTCTTGTTCACTAAGAGATGCAAGGTGCCTAATGTCCAGATTTCATTGATCAATAGCATTCCACTTTGTTCTCTGAAAGCGTCAAGGGGAGTCCAATATTGAGGAGAGGGTATAATAAGTCTAAGTTTCTCTATACTACTATAAGAGCGCCATGGGGAAGAGATGTGGACTAATTATCTCCAGAAGTAATATCTTGGTTGTGGTCACTGTTTAGTGGAATTCGCTATAAAATAACACGTAATAAATGCTGCCAAAGAGGGCGGCATTTGTTGTAACTAACGCAGCGCTCCGGGCCGCGCCTATTCTAGTGCTTAGCATCGTATCCTTAGGCATTTCTGGTAAAGTTACCGCAGTCCTTCAAGGGGTGAATGGGTCGAAGTTCAATAGTAAAGTTTAAGAAGGTTTGTTTTGTCATGAACTGTCTGATTCATGCTTCAGCTACCCTATTTCTGCGCCAAGCCATGCAGCAATGCCGGCACTAAGATTGCAGTTGCTACGATCGAAAGTGGGAGATTTATTGGGTCTAGAAGTCACAGTGACATTGCAGGCCGTTTTTTTTATAGAAAGTGTTATGGAGTTTCTGTGACAATCTCCGGACTGTTCCTGAATTGACGGGCTCTTAGTCGATTCAGCTAGCTTCAGACGAAAACCCCGGTATACTTAGTTGCAAAATGCTGCTGAACGGTAGATGACGGCGAGCTACCACAAAAGTCTCTGCAGCTGGCTACATTTAAAATTCTTTAATCTACTATTAACTTTGACGCTTTTTTTCGTTTTTTTTTCTGCAATGCCCTGTACTTGCAAACGGATAATAAAAATTTTGATAGAAAGGTAGTTATAAATAGAATAAGCACTGAGACGAGTATGTCTATTGTATCCTCAGTTCATACAAAATACCTGTCATAACTCTTAGACTATCCTTAGGGAGGTTTATGAGTAGCCTGCATATCTTTAGATTGTAGCTCTCTAGTAAGCTTTAAGCTAGACGAAGTCCATGTTATTGCGCCGGTGGAGTTCACTCAGTTTGGTATTTTCCTTTCTGATCAGCTTTATTTTTCGGGTAAGCGCTATCACAAGGAGGGGCTCAGGTCCTATCGATGTCGCGGCAGTAGTTATTCTGGTTAACTGCTCAGCTTTTTCATCTCCTTCGACTCTCATGTGCCCTGGTATTCAGATTAATTGGATAGCATTGTTCTCAGCCAGGGTCTATGAGGATATTAGACATTTATTTTCCCACACGATTTTTTGCAGTGGGTTTTCTGCAGAAAGTGAAAATTTTAATTTTCAATAATATACATACATGCGTACATTTTTCATTTACTTTTTTCAGAAATGCTTTGTACAAAGCTAAAGAACTAAATCTACGTACAATCGCTATCAGCAACTTAAGTGCCAATCAGAGTAGTTTCCCAGCCGACTTAGCTGGCCACATAGCGCTGCGTAAATATTTCATATTCTATTCATTTTTAATGCAATTAAATATCTCTAAATTTTTTTCGTTTCAGGTACAATTCGACGCTTCTTAGATAAATATCTAACGCAAATTGTGATATTGTGTGTAAGTGCACACGAACGTGGCATTTATGAGGTGCTAGCGCCGCTCTATTTTCCACGCGATCACCTCGAAGAGCGTAGTGCCCTTTGGCAACTGCCCAAGGATATTGGCGGTGAATTTGGCGAACCCCAACATCCTGATCGACAAATACGTATCATACGTAATCCACAGCACAGCGTACTAATGAGACACGGTAAGTTGACATGACCACCGAAATGCGCTTGGTTAGCATTGATTGCTGGAATATGTACGTATGTAGATTTGGGTGGCCCAAATTATGTAAAGTCGGAATTTTAAAGCTCTCACCCGTTAGGATTGTTCTTTATTGAAAAAAATATAACCCTTTTTTTATTTTGAAATCAAACAATATTTGGAGGTAGCTGAAAGTGCTCAAAATTGTCCATGTATTTTATTTGGGGAAAAAACAACTTTTCGTGGAAATGGTAAAGAATTCTCGAAAATCAATCTTCGATCGGAAAACTCTGGTTCTCTCCAGGAGACTTCCAGTAACAATAGCCAATTGTTTATTTAACCATTGTACTAAATATTTTTTATTTATCTCTCATTGCATTTTCTAGAGGTTTTGGCGGACCTATAAAATATAGTAACTATGCAACAATGGTTAAAAAAATAATTGGGTATTATTATTGCAAATTTCCTAAAGAGAAACAGAGTTTTCCGGTCGCCTAATATTGATTTTCAAGAATTCTGAACCATTTCTAAGAAAAGTTGCTTTTTATACCCGAGCGCACTTGTGCACAAGAGGGATATAGACAAATTTATACATAAATGATCAGAATGAAAAGAGAAATCGATTAAGCGGTGACTGTCTGTCCGTCCGTCCGTCCGTCTGTGCACACGATAACTCAAGTAAAATTGAGATATATAAACGAAACTCTGTAAGTGCACTTATTTCGGGCGTGGGGCGGATGGTATTGAAAATGGGAAAAATCGGGCAAAATTTCTTCCAAACTTGGCACAGTTTTTGTTGGCCTTGGCACTGCATACCAAATGGACGAAAATTTTTAAAATCGGACAATAACCACGCCCACATCCCATATAACCGTAATTTAGTGAAATACGAAATCTTCGAAAAATCAGTAAATATTAAAGCTAATTTATTCAAAATTGAAGCTTGCAACAATTCTTTACCAGGAAATACGTTTATGATACATTTGTGGAAAATGGGCGTGGCACCGCCCACTTATGATCACATATATGTATCTCGGTAACCGTTCAACCAATTTGTACCGAACTCGGCATGGTTATTGTGCTTGCCACATAAAAGCAAAACGTTTTTTTCGATATAGAACCATCTTAGGGGGCGAGAGTACAAAAATTCCGACTTAACCTTATCACATGCATTTTTGGACCACCCTAATGTACATATGTCTATATTTGGTAGTCTACATACAAAGATGATAAGCTAACAATAGCTGCTGATAACCAATGATAGCAATGCGTCGATTTTGCAAAAGTTATTGACGAATGTGACTACTCTCACCTGTCGAGTCTGTATCTGTAGCGCTCAAATAAATTCATATACGAATATTCGGTCCAATTATTGCTACGAGTATTTACTTTCTGTTAGAGGATGCCGTGGAGAAGGGTGTTTACCATTTTGGCTTGATAAGATTAAGAGTACTTGAGGTGAAGTTTAAGGGTTGCCAATGCTTAGCGCAAAATCAAATCGTAAAGCGCATTTACTGCATTAGTCATAAAACTATTTAGGTATTTTTTGCTAAAACGCATTTACATACCAAGCAATATTCATTTGAATGACTCACTGCTGCGCAGATGAATGGATGTACACTAAGTGTGTAATTTGTTTAGTTATCTGCTAAAAAAAATTATCTGCACTATCTATTGTGAATCAGTTTTGCCATTTGCTGTATACCTGGCAATCTTTTTTACTGATAAAAGACTTTGATTTTCACATTTCGGTTGACATTTACTGACAATTATTCAACGCGCGAGGATTACTAAAAATTTGTTTGTGATTTTATTTCGTTTTTGTGATTTATTGAAGTGTGAAATACAAAATTTTGCAGAATTTCGACCACGAGAAGGTAACTGAAATGTTTACTTCTTCTTTCTTACCACCGGAAGCACTTACATATGTACATATCCTAATATCTATATGAATATACTACGTGTTGTTTAATTCAGTGTCAATTGTAGTTAGTCATTTAATGTTAAGAAGATAATCGGTTTCAATGAAAATGGTATCTTTCCTTTAAAAAAAAAAGGTTTTGCCTTAAAAACGTAACGAATCTGTGCTCAGATCTCAAGATATAGTTATAGTCCGCGGGTCTGACCTTGTTAAGCGTAAATTAAGAGCTTTTTCAACTTTGTTACGAAAATTGGCGACCGCCGTAACCGACGTTAAAGGTATGTGTTCAGATTTCCAGCAAATTCTTGCCAACAATTAGTGAGCTGATGGAATTGACACTGGGCAGTGTTTCCAACTGGACGAAACAAACGTAAGGAAATCAGAATTGTGGAAGCAGATACATTACGGGCACGCTGCGGTCTTGAAGGTAATTAATGATTCAAGACCGACTTACGTTGATGTCAGAGAGGAAGCGAGAAGCGATGCTATAAACCGCTGCATGTGTCTTATGCAAAACGCTAAAAATTATCGAGAGTGAGAGCGAGCAGCAAAACTATGGTGTCAAACTACAGAGCATCAGTATAGTCTCTTTTATTTCTTGAAATTGTGGAGCGCCTAGGAACAGTCATAAACGGATCGAAACAGTATTCGTATGCGAATATTAAAATACATACATCTATATATATATAAATGAAAAGTCTTTCTTATGACGGCGATGCCTGACCAAACGGCTGAGCCGATTTCAATTCTGTAAAAAGTACTTTTTTGGATCTTCTGTGTGAAAGGTTTTTCGATTTAAAAAAATTCAAGTCTTTTTGTTATTGTTGCCAAAAAATTGAGAAAGCTGAAACGTCACGATCTCAAATTTCATAGAGTTCTCCGTATATTGTATGTGACTAAACTACCAAACGGCGGGACCGATTTCGTTCATATTTGAAATATATGTCAGCACCTTGGAGGGAAGTATTTCGGCTAAAAATTGAACCGCTAGCTGGCGCAGGGGTCTATATGCTCCTAAAAACTGCACTAAGTTGCAGATTTGCCTCATATTTAGAACATTTGTTAGCCAATTGAAAATGAATATTTGGGCTAAAAAATTACACAACAGGAGGCGCTGAGGTCGGGATATACCTAACGTGCTTATACAGTAGGAGAATGATAGATATCTGCACATATACATTCGTCACAATGAAATATGGAAGCCCCTTTTTTCAGGACACTCATATATCTCTTAAATCAACTACGCTAGGGAACTGGAACGGCTGCATAAATTTTAAATACCCTACTTGTGGCGAAAACTGGGAGCTATTGGAAAAGCGGGCGTGGCACCTCCCATACAAACGTGCGATGGCGGTGCTGACGAAATATATAGAAACTCCATGTGTTTACTCTTCATGTGGCTAAATGAAATTGTGTAAGCGCACCTTTGCCTGAGGCCCTCATACACGCTTAATGCGGTTTTGCAAATATTTACCTCTGATTAACGAAATTAATCGGGGCGGCCGTTATTGCAGCTGTAAGACTCAATAAAACCAGTTCATAAATATTAAGACGAATTTTAAAAATTGCCAATCGACAAGGAAAGATTCGACCACATCCGTCCAAGAAGGAGCACGGTAGGTATATCATTGCCTTCATTTCAACGATATTCAAGAGATCACACAACTCATTTAGCCAATGTACGGGAAAACTTTTCATCCTGTGGGATAGCGAGGATTTGTTGGCCCTCCTATAACGAAAAAACGCTCACCTGTGCTCTTGAGTTTCCTTATAAGCACTTTTACTGGCTTATTCACCGGATCAATGTTGTAGTTGCAAGATCATAGAAGATTTTGCGCGCTTGGCAGAGATTTCACAGTTGGAAATAAGACCATAGGCAAAGCTCATGCATCCAAAGGGATTAGGATTCCATGTGGCTTCAAAGTGCTACTATTTTTGGCCTATGTATGAGGGGGATTATGCTCTATAGTCGTTTAAATTATTTTTACTTTACATACCGTTTTTTCTTTTAAATGCAGTTTTTGCATTGGCAATGAAAAATTTTTCTTGTGCTGACAAATTACTACAAACCTCACTCGCTTTCCTCCTTTCACTCTGACACCTTATAGCATTGCTTCTCGCATGAGCTATTATCGCTTCAAGCTTGGAATCTCTTATAGCATCCACTCTGACATCAATCTTGGACGACGAAACTGATTACCTACGGTCATCCTGTGAGTTTAGCCTAAAAGTTTATTTCCACCAAGCCTTAACTGCAATTTAAGCCTATTGGAAAGGGAAGATTACAACTCGAATCGTGTAATTGCTCATAATAAGTACAAAAAAACTGAACTAAAATAGCAAAAAGTAAGAAATAAATCTTGTCGATCACCCCGTGTTGAAATTCCTGGAACTTGCCTCAGCTCTTAACTGCAGTTAAGCTTTTGGTGGAAATAGGCTATTCTATACATTTTCCAACTAGGAAAGATTGGATGGCGACCAATTTCCAATATATAATGGTATTTCCATCAAGTCGACTCGGATCTGTACTCCAAGGGCATTCAGATTCAAATTGCATCGCTGGCATCACTGAGTTACGTCGAAACCCCGCTCTGCTGGGTTCCTGGACATAACAATATCAATTCGAACGAAATAGCCGAAATACAGATTAGGGAAGTGGACAACTCCCTACTACCGCCGATTTCTTTTCTACTCCAAGGGATCGAAGAATACACCGAAGCCGTTACTAATGGCCTATGCAAATAAGGGCCCTTAATGGCGTAATCATAGGGAGGGTGTTCCTCGTTTCATTGTTTAAAATCATGTCTGCTGATGAATACATCAAACAAATTAAAAATCAAACAGTCAGATAAGAGTTCATTATACTTGGTATTATTTGGTGCTGGATGTCTTTGTGCACAGATGAATTTGTACAATTGCACGCCAAAACAATTCACTTATCGTTGAACTGATACAGAAGATACTCACTCATCTTTGTTTTGTTTTTTGATTGCCTTGTCATCTTTGTAATCAGCTGCGGAATTTCGTTGAAGCGAACGTTGGCTTGTAGCAAATTGAGTACGAAAAGCTGACCTCGATTGTTGTGGTAACAGTACTAAATCAGTTAATATTCGGCGTTAATATTGAAAGCGTTGATCGCAGCCACACAAAAAAAACAGACGTACAGTGGAAAATAAGTAGTACGATTTAAGGACGAAAAATCGCTTCTTACTTCTAAATAAAATATACACAGTATCCTTTTTACTAAATTTCGTGTCCTGTGAATATAAAATCTGTGAAATTTTTCGGTCGTTTTTTGTTTGTTTAATTCTCAACGGGCACAAAGATGTATATAGCACGTTCAGCCTATTATCGGTTAGCAGAAGGTAACTAATCAAAAAAATTCGCTGTATGTAAAAATATCAAAAATTAAAAGGTGGACACAACTGAAGCTTTAAGTGCAGTCTTTACATTTTTTTTCGCTCTGTTGTGAAATTGCACCATCTTATCGGTGTATTAGTTGGCTTACAATATTTTACGTATGACTCCCACGTTGGGGAGTTTGTTCAAGGAATCAGTATCGCCAGCCATCAAACGGCAGGTCCACGGACGGTTTTCAATCCATCTTGGTGGTTTCCATCCACATGCACTTCCGAACGTGTTTTTTTTGCCGAACACTGGAGTGCACCTGGTAACAGATTATTTGCTAAGATTGCATAATTTACCCATAGATCTGGCTAATAAAAGGCAGTCTGGATTAGGGAAATTTCAAGGGAGGTAGTACGGATTTTAGTAGTCTGTCCGAATGATAGTTAAGATTTCGATCTCTTCCCGTTACTAGGATGATTCACTGAGCTATTTGGTTCACTTTAAAAATTAGCGCAATACCAAGCAGCGTTGCCATTTTAGCCGTTTTCCGGCTAGATTTAGCCGGTTTTGATAGCAACTAGCCGGAGAAAATTCGATCTAGCCGGCAGCCGATTTGTTAGCCGGTTTGTAAAAAAAAGTTAGCCGTTTTTAGCCGATTTTACTAGTTGCCTAATTTGCAAAAAGTAAACAAGTTGTTCGAAAGCAATAATGCAGACCCAATGAAGATTTTTAATGAACTCAATGTTTTACTTTCGCATCTATGGTCCCTAGTGGTTATTAGCGCGGACACATTTGATCCTATATGCTCCCCGTTGGAACCATACCTTGCTCCATTTCCTCAGTTTTATCACAGTTTTGAAGAGTATTTAAAAACAAAAGTAAGCACAAACGCTTTTGACCACGAAGCCTAGAAAATAATTCGAGAAAATGGTCGCTATTTTATTATCACTTTAATAAAGGAATTACGCCAACGCCTCCCTACAAATATTACCACACTAAAAAAAAATTGACTTTTTTCGGTTGGAAATGCATTAAGAGTAATTAAACCAAAAGTATTTGTTCAACTACAGCAACAAAACCACAAATATAATGCCGACGAAATAATATCCATAGAGATGCAATGGAAACGGTTAACGTTACATACCTGGAGTAATTTAGACTCAACTGTAAAATTTTGGGCCGAAGTTTATCAATTTCGAAATGCCCTAGGAGAAAACCCTTTTGCTGACCTTTGCAACCTAGTGTTTAGTTTTCTTGTTTTGCCTATAAGTAATGCAGAAGTAGAGCGAATATTTAGTTCAATGAATATAATAAAAACTAAGCAAAGAAATCCAATGTGCGTTAAAACGTTAAACGCTATTTTATATATAAGATACGGTTTAAAACGTGAAGAAAAATGCTGCCATAATTTTACTGTAGATGACGATCTCTTAAAATTAATGAATTCAGGTGATATATACAATAGTGATTCATTTGATGATGAGGAATATACACTCGATATAAATTAATGGTGTTAACTAGTCTTTCGTTTCTTGCGATTTATTTAAATAAAGCATGTGGATTTTCACTAAAACATTTTAGCCGTTTTTTGCCAGAGTCTATGTGAAATTTCACTAAAACATTTTAGCCGCTTTTTTTTGCCAATCTAGCCGGTCGGCCCAAAAAGTTCTGGCAACACTGATACCAAGATAGAACAGTATTTGCCGATGGATGCTTGGACTTAAGCTTGGTGAAATCGCGGTAAACGTCCCTATTCAGGAACCAACGCTCTTGGATGGAGCCGGCATAGGAGCACCATGAATTTTTTTCTAGGAGGCCAATGGGGAAATCTCTTATTACTTTTTCTATTGAAGAATTTACAGGGTGTAAGTTGCATTTCACGACGTTTGCTACTTTGAATATAACGTTCATACGACGCACAGTGCTTCCCTTCCATATAAAATGTGGGCAAAAATAGAATTATGGGCGGATTTAATTGAAAATTCGCTTCGTAGCACAATTTAAGATGCTAAATTTAAAAATGCAATTTATTTTCATAACTTTCATACTTTCACTGTAAATACAGTCTGACGTTGAAAATTTTGAGTTCTTGTGGCATTTACATAGGTATGTACATATAGTTCGTTCTATTTTTTAAATTGAGGTGTCAAATGTAAGGGATTGGGATGTGCAATAAAGTTTTATTTTTTTAAAACAGAATTTTTTGAATTTTATTCAAATTATTTAATAAGGTAAAGGAATTAGATATTACAATATGGGTATCAATAGAAATGGTTTTCAAAATCCTTTGCTTCTAAGCTAAACGTAGAATGTTTAAAAAATCAAATTTGCTTTAATTAAGGAAATAAGGTAACTGAAATATGTATATCAATATCGGTATCAGACTAAAGAAAAAATTGGACATATTAAGCAAGAAATAAGTGAAGACTAAAAACATTCTTAAGTTTATTTAATTGTCCAGTAATTTAAAAGGAATGTAATCAGAAAAAATCACTGATAGACAATGTACATATGTATTTGTAATAAAATAACAAATACGACGTCGTAAACCTTTGGTTTGACACAGTTATTATTTTAGTATAACTAAATTTTACTTTACAAACTGATGGCAACTCTCTTTGTTATATTTGCAAGCTAAAACTTTTAAAACTCTTTCGCCTAACTCCCATATGGTGATACCTATCTATTTTAATAAAATTATTCCTCTAATTCCAATAAAATTACCTTTTTATAACAGGTGGCAACCATCTACATGTAGTTAAGAAAAATACTTTATTTAAATTTTTTAACAGGTGGCAACTCTTAAAAAAAAACATACCTCTATTGTCTAAAGGTTTTTAATCGGATACTTAATTTTTGAAAATAGAACGAATCGTGCAGATCTGATGGCACTGACAAAAAATGAAAAAATTAAAAAATGATTTTATGCATTAGCAAAAAACGCATTAATTTAAAAAGTGCAGAAAATGAGCAGTTTTTTATTTCCGCTTTCGAAAGCTAAAAATCCGTACTACTTAATAAAATAATAAAAAATAACATATTTTTACATTTATTTTTTATTCATTCCATTAAAATTTACCATATCTTGAAAATTTTGTTACACAAAAGTGTTTTTCTGGAATACCTATGCGGACACCCTGTGTTTTTATTTTTATTCCTGTAGTTCTCTATTATCTATATGAAAATAAAAAACTTCAAACCAACATTTTATTTAAAGAATGTATTTTTTAAATTTGTTTCCGTGAAGAGTTTACGCATGGCTAAGCTCTTATTAAAGTTCTTAGTATAAAATTTGTCGACTTTAGTGGCTTTCTGGTGACATACAGATTATTTTATAGGAAAATTTCGGTTCGATTCTTTTTAGTGGCAGAGAACACCTTGCAGACAATGAATTTTTCGATTTTTGCCCACTTAGACAGCACTGTGCGCCACATTTTCTAATGCTGAATTTCCACTAGGCAGTAAATGACAACAATTTTAATAGAAAAGTTGGACATTGAAAACTTCGGTTATTACGTTAAAAGACAGTCATTAAATTCATTTCCGCATGGCATTTTCTAATGCCCACAGTTTTTTGTCATTTCAATGTCTAGTGGAAATTCGGCATAAGATATTTTTATTGCTTCGAAAAATCAACTTTTGACGACAAAAATTTTATTAGAATTCTTTTAAAGTGGAGGGAAGGTACTCTCAACAAAACGATTCTCAAATTAGTTTCTGAGCTAAACTGAGCTAGAAGACAAATTTTACGTCACAAATTAAGGCGCAATGAGAAGCCAATCCTGTGGTTTCACGAGCGCGATAGAAAAAATGTCCACAGAGCGATAGTATGGTGGCGTATTGTGAAGTGCTTCAATTCTGGAACAATACGTACTCAGATAGCCAGTCTGCTGGAAACCAAAGCCATATTTTTCAGCAGCTCTACTGATCAGGGAAATAAGATTTCAAGAACAACTTTTAGTTGACGGTCCGTTCTAAATTAGAATAGAGTAGAGGGAAAATGCTTGTGTAGAACTTCAATGTCACTGTTGGCTCTAAAATGGACTATGGAAGTGGTATCAAGTAATACCAGATTACTTTTTCGGTCTCAAAATATTTTAACTGGGAATCGAGAGGCCCTATAGGTATTGAAAAAGACTACAAATTTAAATGAACATGAACTTATCTCTCTTTCTGGACCGAAATACATAAATAGTTTCGTTAGTATATTTCAAAGCAAAAGCGCTAAGGCTCCAAGGGATAGCCAAGCGTAAAGGGTGTCAAAGGACGCATGGCTATGTCGCATTGTCCATGTCTGTTTATCCTGCTGTCTATGTGTGTGCAAACCTTGCGCCAGTCGCCTATTTACAGCAGACGTAGTTGTCCTATAAAGTCAACTGCCCAAAGTTTGGTAGCCAAATTCGAAACAAGCGGTTGGGTAAGCAATCAGCGAATGTCCGTCCTTGGAATTATTGAAAAGAAGCGCAAGGTAGGTTAATTCCTTGACGTGCACTAAAATTCAGCTAACCCAGGAGCTCAAAGTATATGACAATAGGCAACGACGTTTGTTCATCAAATAGTATTTAGAGCGTAAGGAAAATGACCCAAATTTGGGTTGTAAATCATCTTTAGCGCGGTGGCCAATTTTGTCTTGGACAACTCAAATAAAGAAGATCGTATAGGGAGATTAAGAAGAACCGCGTTCTGTTCTCTTGACGAACGGCTCTAATGAGCAACTCATAAATCGCTGTGTGCTGCCGCTGCAAACTATATGTAAACCTTTGTGGGTATTAAATTTAGGTCCGCAGAAAGCTTCTCCATACAAAATAAAATCCCTAAATTCTCCAGTACTAACTAAAGGAAATTCTTCTTGAATTACGTTCCATGCGTGAAAGGAGGTCCAGATCAAAACGTACAGGCAATGCTACGACCAAACGACCATCGTATATATGTATGTAGACTGCATTGCAAGTAACTGACCTAAGAAAGCAGCCATTGAACTTAAATACAACGGAAAGTCAGCAGACTAAATTTTATTTTGGAAGCGCTTAACCTTACCAAACATACCACATAGTCACTTGACCGAACTGATCAGCTCGTGTGTAAATCTATTTGCTAAAAAAAAAAATATGTCAAAATCATTTTTCCCCAAGTTGGAATTTCTTATTTTTAACTGTCCCACTCATGCTGCCACCTTTTACCCTATGCCGTCCATCAAGTATGCCGACAAGTCCAAGCAAGTGACAGTCTTATCAGCAAAACGAGCCTATATCTTCTTTTTTTCTGACGTGTGACCGTTAAAGGGAATAAATATCTTTTATCTTTTATAAGTATATGTAAATTTGTTTCCATATTTATGCAAGTGTATGTGTCGTTAGAATTTATGAGCAAAGAAGCTTTTTATCTACGCCAACAACAATGCGGACGGCGCTGAGTTCTATAGTAGGACAAATAAGAGGCGGATCAACAAATCGTTCCACGCTGGCGGGCTTGCAAGTGTATTAGGTAATGGCCGAAGCAACAGCATCAGTATTTATCCGTAGCAGCAGCTGCTGCGCCGCCGTGTGGAACTTGTTGATGCTGCACAGCTCAGCTTCATTAAAAAAAATAAACCAGCAGACGACAGCAGCAAGCGTAATGCTCATGGACCCACGAAACGCTTTGCTCTGCGCGCATTCATTCAGTCGAGTATTAAATGTCGCTCCATTCATTATACACATACGGCGAGGACAACTTACCGCAAAAACAAAAAACCGACGGAAAACTTCGAAGCTGAAAGCATAACGCGCAGTTTGCGACTAAAACAAAAAAAAAAAACAAAAATAAATAAAAGCGGAAAGTGTAAAATTTCGTGAAGATCGGACAAGCTGTGGTCATCACTAACCAATAAACAGCAGTCGCATTAGACTAGGAAGTTGAGCTGATCCCAAAAAAAACAAACTAAACAAAACATGATCAACGATTCCTTTGAGTTCTCTTGTAAATACTTAACGACTTTGTCAAATAGATCAAACATTCCGACATTCCGACATGCCTTTGCCTGGCTGGAGTTTATCTAATAGTGTTTTATCTTTCATTTCTTTGTAGCCGACGACGATTCCGATAGTAGCCCACACGATATGGAAGGTAACGCTTCAGATTTGGAAAGCGGATTTGCCGATATGAACGGTGTAAGCCTTAGCAGCTATGGCGGTGTCACATCGGCCGCCTATTCACAAATGCAGGTGAGTTGCAGGGCATTAAAAATGAACTTAACCAAATTTATAATAACACAAAGGTCATACGAATTATGCATACATAAGAGTATACATATGTATATGTATGCACAGCAGAGAAATATACCGCAAAAAGCTATTCCGTTCCCCTAAGATGCAGACACAGTACTTGCGAAATCCGATGGAATAAAAATTTCAACTTCAAAGTGAACGGGTTTTTCAGGCTATCAGCTTCTTACATTTACTAACTTCCGTATTTAATACAAAAACGGCTTCAAAAATGATATTATTCTCAAAATAATACTTCCTTTACGGCCACACCTAAGTATTGGTGTTACATTTAGCTACAGCGAAAATTATCAAAAAAAAAAAATTTGCAAAAATCTCCAATGATCATTGCAAGCTACTTCTCCTTCAACGTTTGGTGCGGTATTTATGTTTTTTTTTTTGAAATTACGGTGAGTGCCGAAACAAGTTTCTTCCCCAGCTAAGCTGCACGGTTTATTGACTTTTAACCCTTGTGTGCTGGATTAACTGTAACAACCCCGCATGTTGTGAACTCAGTTCGATTTTTACATTTACATTTACATTTTTATTATATAAATTAATTCCTTTCATTTTGAACTTTTTGTGGCTCTATAACGTTTTTTCAACACGCACAGGTGGCTTTCATTACATTTGTGCGATTTTGACCCCATACAATTGATAACCATCTTTCGTTGCGTTCATTGCAAGTTTTCGAATTTCCCAAAAAAAAACCATCTGATATAGAAATTTTGTAGCTATATAGTTGCTCAATGCCGCAGATCTCTCACGTTCACGGCAATTGAAGGGCTGACGAACTCGGCATCTCTCTTCAAACATTCTACTGAATGAAAAATTCATAGAAATAGCAATGTAGGGCGGCGTATGAAACCGACCTGTCATATTGCCAAACAAAACACTGGCCAGCCATAGAGGTTCAACGTACTAAGTCTCTACTTATTCTAAAGAGGTAGGACATTCGCAGTGTGATTGGAGTTATCACTGGAAATTATCTGATTAGATCAGACATAGCTAGACTGGACGCAGCCTGGAACGAAGCTGCATAGATATACGCGAAAATTTCAAAATTAGAAGAAAAACTATTTTAGAGTCGCTGCCAAGGTTTGAAAATATTTCATTTTTCAGCTTTAGTAAATGTCGAATTTCAAGCAAAATTTGTTATCGAATGGTAGCGACCCCTAAAAACTCGATCAAAATTTCAAAATTTTCGTGGATGTCTTCATTTTGTACGTAGAACAAAATAAGCTGGGTAAATATGAGATGAAAGAAAACCTCAGAAGAAATTATCTTTGTCGCTTTTGTGACGGGCCCTTAAAGTGCGTGTAATCCTCGACGAAGGATGTGAAAGGAGTTTAGTTTCTTTGTATTTATCGGTCTGGAAAATGTCTTTAACATCTTTCTGTCTGCTTTAAAGTTAAAGAAAACGAGCCAAAAACTGTATTCAATTTAATCATTGAATTTATTATTTTTCAGATTGATTTGGATCGACAACATCTCTTAGGCAACCGGAATCAAGTTTTCGAAAGTGTTATTGCCGATGGTCTGGAAGGCTTAGAACATCAAGAGAGGTGAGTGATATTTAAGTAAATTATATATGCGATTATAAGTCTAACATTCGAAGAATTGATTATGAATAATAAAATCTGTGTTCATAAGGAAGAGTAGCTTATGTCGAAAGACTGGCTTTAGTATAATGCGGCATTCGCAGCATACGATTCCGAATGATTCACTGGCGCCGAGCCGTTGAAGAACTTTTGGCAAATAAACGTGCAAGAAATAGTTCCGATACTAGCAAGTCAATATTCTTATTAAGTCAGATCAAAAAAATCCTTGTCGTTTAAAGGATAAAGAGAATGCCGCATTATACTAAAGCTAACTTCTCGACAGAAGATACTATATTCCATACGAACACAGATATATTGGATATATATGTATTCCACTGTTAACCAATTAACCTTCGGCTTTTAATCTCAATGTGGCAGCGCATTTATGTTGCTCATACGCCTAGTAAATCTAACTTGATTTGAATGATATTTTTGTTTCACACATATGTGGGGGTACTTACCATCCCAGCTAGCCCAGTCGGCAAAAAATAGAAATCTGTATGATTTTGGCCGATATCGGTCAGAGAAGCGTATGGAGAGGTTGACAGGAAGTCTAACCGACACGACGTGGGTAATTCTGACGGATATCTAACAGATGTCTGACCAAATAATCATGGAAAATATCGGATAAGGAAATAAATAAAATTCTCCAGACATTTCGCCCCGAAATCTGTACGAAACCTACAAGACTTGTCTAAATAGTCAAATTTTTATTCCGACTTGTCCGATATCAGAAATTGTCTGGCAAATGTGCTAGTTGGGATGATTCCCTTAACTCCCTTACAAAAGCTTTGCACACACACACGAACCCACACACACAGAGCCTTGTTAAGGGAGCCGATTTTGTCGAGAGGGAGCGAGAAAACTGTTTCTGAGCAAAACTTTTATTATTGAATCATGAAATTAGAACTAAATTTTATTGTTTCACTTTTAAGGCGGAAAGTCTCTATAGAGCATCACCTTTTTGAAGTAGTGTCGTACAGACTAAAGAAAGAATGTCAATTATAGTGGCTAATAAAGAGAACTACAGGTTTTAGCAACATTCTTTTAAGTCCGATTTGGTCATTTGCTATGTATACTTTTAATTAATAGGAGATCCTATTCTCTTTTACTAGAAATACTATCAAGAAAAATCGTATTATTTGTTAACAAAAAAGGAAACCTATGCGGAAGCTGCTGTTTTGAAGGTTGGCAGCACAGCTTTCCATTAAATTTCTTTGTAGACTTCTTTGCATTGAGTTTTGTGACCACCATACTTGAATACATAAAGCTTCGTGCTACTATTCGATAAAATGAAAGCATTCTTTTACAAACGTCGAGTAGCAGTCACCGTTTAATAAAACATCAGACCTTATTCTTAAAATGATTTAAGATTTACACAGGAAAATTACCGGCAAAAAACTGTATCGACATAAGTAACAGAAGCAACGAAGACCTGCCCTCGGTACTCTGGAGAGAATACTTCTCCTCCCGATACTAATATGAAGAGAGGCTATTCCCACCCGGCAATATTAGAAAAAAGAGGCTTTTTGGGAGCCCTTGTTTTGGATCTTTTGAGCTATAGACCTTCCACACTCGACTCTTTACTCTTTTTTATTTTATATGGAATAGCCAGAGTTTCAAAGCCTTCTGATTCAGCTTTCCTTTCAGGGGGGAATTCACATGAAATAATACTTAAGGATACAGTTCAAATTTGAATTTGCGCCAGATTTATGTTACCTGAAAGCATTTTCTCGACTGAAAAAATACTCATAGGAAAGCTCCAGAAATTTTGCAACTGAAGCTTTCTGGAGATTTGGTATACAGATGAATAAGAATATTTAGTAATAGTAGGAGCTCCGACAAGGGCACGCCCCTTCATTCATCTGTTTAACGGATGAAATCTACTTTGTATGAAATTTAACGTGTTAGGAAATATTTCACCAGTGGGTTGGCTAAAAAAATCCTGGCCAGGATACTTTTAATTAGATATTCAAACATTATTACTTTTTAATTTCTGCACTCATTTGTTTATTGTTATTTAGACCAATCGTAGGCATAAAGCCTATATAATGTGTTAAATGGATGAGTGAAAGTTACTAGTATTACCTACCTGTTCGTACCTGCCAACCCGGTAGGAAGGCCAGGAAAAAAATAGAAAACCCAACATTTTCACATTCCATAGTCTTTATACTTTCGATTGGTATATAATTTGTTCATTAAAGGAACAAAAAAAAATAAAATAATTGTTCAATATTTGATTAAAAATATCCTTGCCAGCATTCTTTCAGCCAACCAAATAGATTTCATCCATTAAACAGATAAGTGAAGGTCGTGTCCTTGTCGGATCTTAGACTATCAGGGCAATTCTGGCAGGCCCTAGAAGGGGAACATTATTCATCGTGCTTGTGTCTCGGCACTCACCTCAATCTTAATGGTTACACGCTTGAAAAAGTAGACGTCTTCGTTTATTTCGGAACCACCTATATCGCACATACATAATAATTTCAGTCTTGAAATTCGACGGAGTATCTCTTTAGCCAACAAGTGTGATACCATGGACGGAATAGACAGTTGAGAAGTAAAGTCATCGTTGGTCGTACAAAAAGCACACTCTTTAAATCATATGCGTAATGGCCGTATGGCGCGAAGGCATAGACAATGAAATCATCTTGGAATTTTCGAGAGAAAGATTCTGCGGAAGTTTTACGGGACTTTACGCTTTGGCGACGGCGAACACCGCAGACGATGGTGTCCATGAACTTTACAACGATATACATAGACATAGTGCAGCGAATTAAAGTACAGCGACTCCGCTAGCGTGGCTATATTGTACGAATGGAGAAAAACGCTACAGCTCTGAAAATATACAACGAGGATCGCGATACTGGTAACAGTGAAACAGATGGAGAAGGATTTGTCTTCACTTGGCATTTCCAACTGGCATCAGTTGGCACAAAAAGTAAGCGACTAACATGCTGGCAGACTCGCACCGCATCTCTTAGGTTAGTTGCAGGGCCAATTACAAAGAAGCTTTTCAACTCTTTAGCGTTGTGTCTTTTCTAATGGCTTATATTCTTCCTTGCTTATGCCTACCATATGTGACCGGTTAGTTGCCTTTAAGAGGAACGAAAATTCTCGCTTAGAGTATAGCAACGAAAAGCACGTCATTATGCGCCAAATCTGCAGCCTAGCGGTTTTATTTTAAACGCAGTGGACATGTATAATCTTGATAATGTCTATACTACCCACCGCCTTCATGCATTCATACATACATATGTACAGGCTGTAACACGACAACTAATATTTTCACTTACAAAATACTTCAAGAAACAGACAGCTTAAAGTACTATCTCCCTGTTTCAAAGCAATTGCTTTTATAACCAGCAATAAATCTGCTGCCATACAACGACACCTTCATACACAATTCATACATATACATACTTAATTGCAGATGTATTAACTAAACTAGCCTTAGTTATCTTGAATTTCAACAACAGAATTCTTTTGCGCTTCTAACTGGCATTTCCTTAACAAAAATAAAAAAAAATAAAATGATACTATCGGGTGACGTGCTAAATGAAAATGTAATAAAATATCACTCAGTACTTACATTACATACTTAAGTACAGAAGCAAGCAAATTCTTTTGTAATAAATATATAGACAAGATCTTTTACGTCAGGCGCCAACTAAAATAAACACAACAAACTAAATAATTGAACAGGCCATGGCGGAAAGGAAGCCACTAACCATTACAATGAGTTACAAGTAACTATGTACAACAAGTAAGGTTATTTTTGTCAAATACAGACATACGCATATGTATAAGTGCTTATTTTATTCGCGTCGTCTACCTGTAAAATTAATTTTTCAGTGAGTATTACACGATCCCAATTGGTTCATCAACTATTTAGTATAAAATTTTTTCATAATATGGAATCTACCAATTTGATTGGACATACCCGTATTTCCACTTTTAGCCTTGCTGTCATCGTCATTGGCTGTTCAATGTTATTTCTAATAGAAAATTCTAAAATATTAAGCACTATCAGAAGGAAATATATAGTACACAAATACTATTTATAGTGTCCTTTTGCCTTTTACTTTTCTACGAGACATTCAATTATTATGTGACTTCATTGTCGTCAACCATCCATCATCACAGTTGGATTATGCAATTCAAAGGTATTGACGTCAAAATAGGCATAGGGCAGTTTAGGCAGTGCATGGGTAACGAATAATTATTTGGTAAACAAGGTTCGCTTTGTGTGCGCTATGTGGCAAGCCCCCGGCAATACATGGCTCGTGGCAAACGGCGACTACGTCATTGAATGCGTGTCGAAGCGATGACGTCACACACGTAAATTTTATTATCCTGCAGCACGCATATAGTTGTACAAAATTTTCATTTATGTTTGCGCTCTCGGATGCGAGTATTTATGTGTATGCTCATAAATACTTTAAATATTTACACTAGAACATACATCCATGAATGTATACTTACCCACCCCCAGGCGCTTTCTTCAATAAATGGTGATAAATCTCAATCTGTGTTTTTTTTAAGACTAGATAGGTATATTTATATATACACATTAGGATGGTCCAAAAAGCTAAAGTCAGAGTTTGAATGCTGTTTTCATTACTAAAGATTTTTTGTTGCTCCCTCCGTTGCATTTTTTGGGATTTGTGGTGAAGCTATAAAATATAGTTGCGCTGGAAAAGTGGTAAGTAAATAATTAAGTACTACTATTGGGAATCTTCTCAAGAGAAGCAGATTTTTCTGGTTGAAAAGTATTGATTTTCAAGAATTCTACACCACATCTACGAAAAGTTGTTTTTCCCCATATAAAATACATCGACAACTTTGAGCGCATTGAGCGACCTCCCAATATTTTTTTTATTTCAAACAAATGTTCGATATAGAACAATCCTAGGAGGTGAGAGCACAACAATTCCGACTTTAGTTTTCCACATGCATTTTTGGACCACCCTAATGCACATGAATAGCCAACCGGCAAAATAAGCGACAAGGAGTAAGTGAGATTCTTTATCTTCGACGCGATAGCCCATCCGCATTCCTTTTTTACTCCTCGTTCTTGCTTGGAACGACAAGAGTTGCAAAAACTTTTTGCAACCGCTCCTCTCATAAAAGAAGAATTGACCCCAAACACTTTGTAATCTCACTATGAATGTCAGACCTGTAATATTTTCTAATACAGTTTACAAAGAAAAGGTCACACAGTGGTCGGAGAAGCCACGTATTACGCGAAAAATTAGAAGGGATCTTGCGGATCGTAGTACTGTTGTAATGCTAAATCCGAATATGCTATAAAATTTTTAGTTTGACAGTTGGGAGCTGTCAAATCAACTGCCGATTTCTCTAAAATTAAAAAAAATCTTTTTGAAAATACCACTGAATATGTTTTTTGACATTATGATTACGAATTGTATATCAAATTACAACCTTGACAGTTGACAGCCGTCAAATGAACTGTAAATTTTTCTAAAATAAGACAATTTCTTTTTAAATGCCACTGATTAGGTTTTTAGACATGCTGATCACGAATTTTATGTCAAATTAAAACGTTAAGAGTTGACAGCTGTCAAATAGACTGTAAATTTGTCTAAAAATAAGCAAATATTTTTTAAGATACTGCTAATAAGGATTTTAGGCATGCTAGTCATGGGTCAAACTAAAACCTTAAGAGTTTACGACTGTCGAAGGGGCTGTCAATTTCTCTATAAATAAGGAAAATTTCCCAAGAATTAAACGTGCTATGTTGTAAGGCTCACTGATCTTGAGTTCTGTATCACATTCAAACTTTTTTGGTTGACAACTGTCAAATCAACTGTCATTTTCAGTTGATTAACACAATATATTTGTTTAGCAAAATTTCATTTATTATATACGAGGGAACATATCTAAAATGAATTGGAATGGTTAAATTTTGCAATAATTACAGTAGTTTATGTATAACGTATGGATAGTTGGGGCCATATGCTATACATATTTACATATGCTGAGCTCAAAAAATTTTGATCTAGGCCCCAACAGTTTTTTGTTTAAGATGTTTTTATTTTATATAAATTTCTCATTTCCAAACCTTCAGTTTTCTCATTTTTAAATAAAGTTATTCAGATTTGAATTTCAGACGCCATATTGGATTTTGCATTTTGAATTTTCAAAAACTAGTTTAAAATCTGTAATGAGCGAACTTAAAAACCTCCAAATACCAAATTTCATGAAAATTTAGTAATTTTTTAAATTCCTAGAAGGCATATTGGATTTTTGAAAATTTATTTCAGTTTTATGAAGACACATGTTATCAATTATATGATGCAAAATATAGAATATATTATACAACCCTACAAATTAGTTTTACCTTTTTGAAGAAAATATTTCTTGAAAAATAAGACGTGTTATTAATGTTTCATATGAACTCATTATTTACCATGGTTTATAAGTAACACCAAACCAACAATTACCGTTATAATTGAAAATTCCATAAAAAAATTGTTAAGAAATCCATCATCTCATAATTGTTAGAACGTGCCACGATCGAATTCATTGAATTAAACGGATAGCAGATATTATTGAAAATACTAATCAGTTTTAAGTTCGTTGAACATTTCTGAATAAGCATAGCTTTATTCCGATTAATTTATCACAGTTTAAAAATATGCCTTTTTCGCGTAAAACCCGGTTTCTCCGACCACTGTGGGGCGTGGGAAATACGAAAACTTCACGAGGCATAGAAAACTACGGACTCAATTACCACCGTCCCAACACCCTAATAGACCTTCATATCGCACGGACTCTTCAAAAGAGACACCACTCAAAAAAAGTTAGGTCGATTTGTTTGCATAAACGATTTGTAGATAGATTTCCAATTAATGCAAATATTTTTTTCTTCATGATTATATTTTCTAACTAGAAAACTACTGTTGTGGCGGTTTTTTTTTTATGAATTTCATTGAATCTGTACAATCTACAAGCAGTTATATTTCCCAGTATAATACACTGACTTGTGCCCCTTTGGGAGAGGGTATGCGATACATAAAGTTACCGAATGACCTTCAATTTATTTAGCGCTCCATTCAATTTGCATGTTTTGGAAGCTGTACTTCCTTTTCTTCATTCGCAAGCAAGCCTGCCTCAATTAAGCACTCAAATGACACAAGCAAGTGTATATAAATAGACACAAACCATTTGTGGAAGTCCTTCCGGACCCTTCGATATCTCAAGTTGGTGAAAACTCTACTGCAGGATATGCAGCTGCTGCTACTTTCGTAATATTCGATATTGGCTTGACTTTCTAGTGTTTTAAATGTAAAATCAAAAAACCAATTGTTTCATTCTCCATCAGGTGCAAGTCATTAGAATTCTTAATCCGAGTATTTTTCAGACAATTTAAATGACAAAAGAAATTAATTTAATTTGCGGTTAATTTAAAACAAGTGCAAGAAATCAACAAATGCTTCCTGCAATCTTTTACCCTGTCAAAATCGCGATCACCTTTTCATCACTTTCGCTTTATGCGCATATCATACATATACCCATAAGCATGCGTGATTATGTACGCTCAAAAACCTTCACGAAAAAAAATAAAATAAAATTTATAAATACACTTAAAAACAATTTACCTTAAAATGCATATATTCGCAAAAATATTTAAATTGTATTTTTATCAAATAACTGAATAAAAATACTAAGTTCAGTGCGATGACATGAAAAAGTTCAAATTCAAAATATTTCACATTGTTCAAGCAGTGAATTTAATTAAAATCTCGTTTGTGCTAATTAGCATTTAGATCATTAATAATTTCGCAATTTCTGTGCGAATATATCATTGTATGATTGTACTAAGCTTGTACGGACATACTACATACATATGTATATATGTAAAAACTTTGCATTGCAACTTGCCGAGTGAGTTTTTTACATTATAAACGAGTCAAATTTTAGTGAGTAATTTTATCAAATTTAGTTCAATGAATATCTTGGAATCACAAATTAATTAATTACAAATTATAACAAGTGGCATGCAGGCACCGCCGTGATCAGAAATAAGAGAAATAACTTGACTGGAACGAGAGAAAAAACAGAGATAAATTACTTATTAGCACATTCAGGCGAAATAAGTTTTGAGTTAATATTGATATGTTGATATAAAGTACCAACTGAGTGACGCGTCCTTGTTTTTTTTTTACATTTTTTGTCCAGCCGTTTTCGAGATATCGATTTATAAAAAAAACGTTCGATTTTCAAATGCCTATAACTTTGGGGGAAAGTAGGCCGATTGGGACCATTTTTTCAATTCTTCATTTTCAAAACCGTATTTCTATAAAATTTTCAAATTATTAATATCAAATTTTGATTGCCAAAAACATGTACCGATCAATTTTTTCCAAAAAAAAAACTGTCATTCCGCATATTTTAAGTGTAGTCCAATAATGGGATAACAATGGGATCTATTTTTTTTATTTTCAAATGAATGTAAAACTAACAAATTTTGCGAACTCAACGCCAAGAACTCTAGCAGCCAGTTTCATCAGTAATTTAAATTAAAAATTATTTTTTATTTTCTGTCAATATCCATATACAATTCTTCACTTAAATTGCTTTTGTGAAATGAGCTGTAACTGCGTTAAATCGAATGCATTAACTCTCCGTCAGACACATGTTTCGATTAGCACATTCGGTACGCATGAGTCTGACTGGACCCACATGCAAATTGTATACATTTATATAGAAATTATGTGCAACATTTGTTCAGTTAAACTTATTTACTGTATGTTATTCAAATACTTACTTAATTTAAGAGCTTTCTTTTTTTTATTTTATTATTTAAATACACTAACGATCAAAACTGAGTGCATGTTCGACATTTTATTACTTACAGTAACATCACTTTTTTTAATAATAAGCCGATTGCTCTGAAATTTTCAGCAATTTGTCCTTATTATCTTAGGTATAAAGCCTAGTATACAGGAAAATTAACAAGTGATTCACAACAAAAACGCAAGGCAACTCTCTTCACTCAGTTTTGAACTTTTCTGTTTTGAGATTTTAGGAGGTATATGTATATCAAGAGGATTGTGGAGACTCCTTTGCTTTTAATAGCTCTCTACTGAGTTTTCTATGATTTCGCTTGGAATATTACCCCATTATAATTTTACTCGCCTCCAAAGCTCTTCCATGTTACTGGAGCTCGCTTGTGCTATGCTAATCCTCTCTTGACCAGAGCGCTCAATTTTTCGATAGCTTTGAGGTCTGGGATTTGTGCTGGCCACCATGTTAGATGTTTTTCTTGGCATGGTGTTTTTGAAGATATTGATAAGGTCTTTCCCAAAAATATGCCTTTTTATCACTTAGCAAACAATTAATTTTCGTACCATCGGACCATATTACCCCCTTTCAGTACAAAAGCTCCTAGTCTCGTGACTTTTACAAAATTTCACTGGCAGCTTAATGGCTTGGGATATTTTACTTGCTGGCATTTGGTGCCATGGGTTAATATAAAAGGTATAATGAACACATATTTGCCGGACATTGTAGACAAAAGCGCAAACCCTGCGGAAGAAGTTGTTTGCCAGCAGGACGGAGATCCAAAGCATTCTAAAAATATTCCACACCGCCGGCTGCTTGAGCAAAATTTTCAGGTAATGGAGTGGGCAGCACAAATCTCAGACCTCAACGCCAACGAAAAATTGAGCGCTGTGGTCAACAGAGGATTAGCAAAGCACAAGCGAGCTCCAGTAACATGGAAGAGCTTTGGAGGCGAGTAAAATTGTAATGGGGTAATATTCCATTGCATTCCGTTGCATTCCTTCATTTTAGGTAAAAATCATCTCTTGCCATGATAATTCAAAAATTTAAAAGAAAATTTGAGAAACGGTTGCATTCCTTCACTTTAGGTAAAAATTACATAGGAATATATGTGGGTCCAGCCAGACCTATGTGTTACGAATGTGATGTATTAATCAACATGTCTATATATCTAGCTTTATATATATGATATCGACATGATTTTTTACGGATTGGTAGTTCACTAAACTTTAGTAAGCTACCTGAAATTTCAAGCCTCTAGCTATATTTAAAGTACCTTTTTTTGTAATTTGAAAATGGAAAAGGCCTGGCTGGGCTCATGTATCAGACGAAGGGTTAATCAAAAATATAAAAATACTAAATTGTAGCGATAAGATATCTGTACATTAATGCAGGTAGTAGTGCTTCGCTATGACTATTCGCTATAGAAGACTAAACCTCGCTTGAAAATATGATCAGAAAAAATCCTCTTTTTAATGTGAACTTTCAATTTAAGTCCTTTTTTTACAAACGGTATTGGAATGAAAAATATTTACTATATAATTTTTAATGATATCTATTATTAGTTTTACTCGGACTAAAGACGACAAAAAGTGAAATTTTCATTTTTTAAAATTCTACCCTTTTTAGTTTTTTCAATATTTTTAAAATTCGATGAAAAAGATAAATCATTAAAGTAAATTTTTAGCATCAGATTATGAAAATCATATGAGTAATGTAAATGTAATAGAGCATTAAGCGATTGGAAGATTTTTAGCCTTTAAAAATCTTTTTTACAGAGTTTCATTTTTCGTGTTGTGTGTTGTGGAGAGCTTATTTCAATAATGCGCTACTTTTTTGCCTACTATTTCTCAATACAAATTTTCCAATTACGACATCTAAGCAAATTCAACCGAAATGGCAATGAGCTGCATTAATGCTCAATGACATTTCATACAAAACCAATCGATATTTCTCAATAAGAATTACGGTGCCATCGCATGAATAACAAGTGTGACCGGACATACATATATAAATATGTACATAAATACATACCGCGCGACGTTTTCAAAAGGGGCACATATACATGCATATGTATGTATGTATAATGACAAGTCAAGAACCGCAAAAGCAATGTGGCAAGGCCGTGCCGGATACCAAAAAACAAAGAGGAAAAACATGAAAAATAAGGGAATGAGCAAAATAACAGTGCGCAGGACACATGCGAGCAGCAAAAAACTACGACGAGTTAGCAAGTTCAAACGAGAGATAGAGAGAGAGTTCAAAAGAGAAACCTTAAGTTCACGTGGTTTTCATTTTAAACGCTTTTATTTTTTTTTTCACTGTCTAAACACAATTTTACAGCCAAAACATCTGAAGGAAGCACTTTGCAATTCTTATGCGAGAACGATCATTAAGTTTATACAATCAAATAAAAAAGGCCACCAAACACCTGAAAGTAAATTTGCAAAGGTAAGGCCGCTGTGGTGTAGTGGTAATCAGTGCGCGCTTACACTCCGCAGGGCCTGGGTTCAAGCCCTGGCCAAAGCAACATCGCAAAAAAATTTTGAAAAAAGATTTTTTTCTTAACAGTGTATTTCTGCCATGAAAAGTAGCTTCTCATAAAAATACAATCGCCGTTCGGGGTCGGTGTAAAATTGTAGGTCCCTCCCCTTTGTGGTACAACATCAAGGCGCACGCCACAAATCGGAGGAGAAGCTCGGCCAAACACTAACATATGTGTAAGCGCCAATCTATTATTATTATTCAGTTTCAAGCTGCTATGAAATCCCGTTAATTTTTGTATTTTTTTTTTCGCTGGCAGTGTCCTCCATATAAAAGAAAATTGTCGAGCATACTTTTATATGGAAAACACGTCAAACACCTTCAACCAAAAAACACAATTCTTTTTGTGAGCTGTCTGCAAATGTTTTTTGATGTTGGCTGTTGTCTGTCGCTTCACCTGAACATATGAAAAGAAATTCCAAATAATCGGCAAAGAATCGGCGAAAACGGGCCGATGCCGATGCCGATGCTCAATTTTGTGCCGATACTAGCCGATGCCAATGCCTATGCCGATTAATCGGTCGGACTCTATGTTCTATAACAAAGGAATTCAAATCATTTCAATGTTACTCATACGCAGTGTACAACAATGAGTATTTGTAAGGATATTATTTAGTTACGTATACGCCATGCACACCTACCATTTGTACATATGTATGTAAGTTATATATATACAAATGTAATTGTAAAGCAACCAACAGAGTGCTTGAAAACGGCAAAAGCGCCAACATCAACAGAAATATACAACAACTATTGCGCTATTACTGTCACTGGCTCCTTTGCCAGAAATACTTATACGTACATATATGACCAAATATACATTTGTTTAAGTAGGTGTATGCATGTGATCCGTCTACATTTTCGGCTGTCGACATCAGCCACGACACAGGGTGTCTCATAGTGTATGACTTTGATGTGGTGGCGAAGTTCGGCTGCGTTAATCTGCCTCCCAGTGCTCTGCTTAACTCAGCGCTGCTCCATTCAATGGCATTGCCAGTGGCTGTGTGAGCGGCTGCTTATGCTCTGCTCGAAATACTACTGCTCTTTCATATAGTCTGCCACTGGCGGTTTTTTTTTGCTGCCTCATCGCTGCCACCGCCACTGCCACTGCTGCTGGCTTATGAATCTCATTTTCGTCGCTGCCTTTGTCGTCGCTTCGTCACATAGCCTCTTCGGCAGCGTGAGTATTTTACTTAGTCAAGATACAAATTTCGGCGTATGTAGACGCTCCCAACGGCATTTCAAACGCAACGCAAGCAAATATACAATTTTTCGTGTGATTTAAACTTTTGCGGATGTTCTTAAGGAACAGTCATCTCGTGCTACTCAAACCACAAACTAGCTAGCGAAAAGTACTGAAATACTGAAAAATTTCAAATATAAATTGAATATTTTAAGACTGCGTAGAAGATAGAGAATATTGAATTTAATAAGCAAGTGAACTTTTTTGACTTCCAAAAATACATTTTTCTCAAAATATACTCAAAGAAAAAGCAGGAGAAACGTAAGGCGATTTTGCACTTGTTAGTGAAACGAATTACGTCAAGAAAAGTGTGAAACGAGCCAAAGTGTATGCGAAATTTTCATTTTCATTTTACGGAAAAGTTCATATTATATATCTATAGTATATATCGACAACAATAATAACAATAAATACACAAAACCTACTTTATACAAAGTTGTTTATTTGCCAAACGGATGTGATTTGCTGTGCTGCCTTTTTTTCGAAAAAAATCTTAGCATTGATTTTTCACACGTACCAAACCTACACACAGGCTCACGTGCATATGTGCATATAAATAAGTATTTAAGTAGTTTTCGGCGGAAAATTTTGAGGCAAACATCAATGCGGCAGGCATTATTGAATATTTAATTCGATTTGTAATCTACTCACTACCGAATTGAAAGCGATTTGTGCGCGCATCTTTTGAATCGAGTCAAAACAAAAACAAATTTACTCGCCCACAGACAAGCGTCAATCAATAGCAAAACAATCAATAAAACAACAACAAACATATGTACGTGCATTAAATTATAACTAAGGAAAACGCAAAAAAGAACCTAGTTCAACGCGAGCAAAAAATCAGCGCTTCTCGAAGGAACAGTAGAAGAAAAAATAACGATAACAACCACAAAAGCGCATAAAAGGCACGAAAACCTAATATAAAGAAAGCAAGGAATACGTACATACGTAGCACAGCATTACGCCAAAGTGAAAAAAGTATAAAGAAAACATAAAATTAAAACACGCCACTGACGACGACAGAGAATCACAAATCGCATAGACGACGCCAATACGACGCCGTACATAAATCAATAATAAAAAAGAGGCAAGGAATTTTTTTTTTTTGTATAGCAAATCGGCGCCTGACGCACTCCTACTTGCCTGCTTCCAACCCACCGCCGCGGCGCTAGCGTACTGTGCGTTTCATTGTTTCATTGAGAACGCATAGAAGGACATCAAAAAAATAAGGTTAGCAATAACAACAACCACAACAACAACAAATATGGCTATGATTGAGGGCATGACAAGCATAGATTTGGGCACAAGTCCCATGCAAGAGACAACAGCCGACATTGCTGAGGCAATGCCGGATGAGCCGATCGAAACGCCAGAGGAAAGGTTAGTAAAATACAAGTATGTACATACATACAAACCAGAGTTGTTGCGAATATTCGCATTCGCATTCGCAACTGCGGAGCTTCCGCATTAATTTTAACATTCGCATTCGCAATAATCAATGCGGAGCTTTTACGAATGCGAAAGTTGTGCAAATGCACCGATAAAACGTACATATTATATGGTAAACAAAATGACAAATTGTAGCCAATATTTTTTTTGAGATTCAAATGCTTATAAAAAAACGGGGTGATTTTTTAAAAAATAACAGTATTGTGATCCGATTCGGCTGACAGGCACGACTTTGAAAACAGAACTTTGTTCAAAATTTCCATTCCTGGAAAACAATAATTTATTTTCCATATCCACCTATTTAGCTCGCCAGAAGCACAAATTGTTGAAACCAGTAGCAGAAGAAAGTATTAAAAATGATATAAAAAACCAAATTGGAAAAACGCTGATGAAGTTACAGATTCCCCAAATTCTGAAACAGCCAAAGGAATGAGAATGAAGAAAGCTTTAGAAAAACCTGACACATCTGGTTTGGCTTGTAAGCGCTGTTTAAACAACGGTCTCGCCATTATGCTAGATTTTAATTGTTTCTTAAATATACTTGACTTCCGCATCCGCGGTGGTTAGCTGTTAGATATTCGCATCCGCATTCGCATCCGCGGATGTCTAAAATGCCACATTCGCAACATCCCTAATACGAACACACATGAAAGTTAAGGGCGACGATGAGTTAGGAAATGAGTAGCAAATGAAATGAATTATGTCTTGTAGAAATGTATATATATAAAACTGAGTGTGTGAAACATCAATTAATTAATTATACATACTACATATATTGTATGGATGACTAAAAGAAACATGTATGTGTGTATGTGGACCAGCTTGCGTGAGTGAGCTCATGAGCAAGAGTAAAGCTCTTAGAGGCGTAATTTTTCTTTTGGGGACTAGCAGGGATGGGCGTACTTATTGATAGATAAACAAGTAGAAGGATAATAACAAGGGCGTGTATGTACATATGTAAGTGAAGGTTATCCATCTGTGTGATAATATAATTTGTGCTATGTGTAGGACGGAGTAGTTTTTTTGTCTGTGAAATTCTTAACGAAAGTGAAACGCCATCAACATAAATAATAAATACATCAAAAACAGACACTGCAGACAAAAA
>NW_023458561.1:38557800-38561155 GCF_013731165.1 Rhagoletis pomonella
ATAAATACATCAAAAACAGACACTGCAGACAAAAACCTGCATACACAATCATACGTAGTACACATGTGCATACATACGTACAAACTTATACATAAATTTATTCAAACTCTTACTTACATATTAAAAAAGCTGGCCATCAAAAATTAATTATTTTGTTGCCTTTATCTGATGAAATAATGAAATAAGTAGGTCTGTGACAGCAGCTCAATTATTCATAGCCCAATTTGATTCCCAGAAGACTGCCTATCGTCAAATTTTTAGCACTTTTAAACCATTAAAAAACCTTAAACAAACTTTCTTCTTTCACACTTTTTGTAAGATACCAAAAGCCCTACAAGTAAAGCAGAGTTTCAGGCAGTGATTACATCATTTGTACAACTCTTGTGCAGATTGTTGTGCGGCTGTACTATTAGGCAGGATTTACATATGTACATACTTAGTCAGCTAGAATTTGAGTATTTTCTTTTGGAGTAAAGTTTCGCACTCTATGTGACATTTCGAGCCCTAACCGCCAACAAAGGACAATTTCACTGCTTTTGGTAGCGTTAGAGGTAGCTTAGAGAACGCTGTAGTCATCTGCAGTCGAAAAAACTGACTGACCGTGGCCGGTTGCTTACTTCATCTTTGAATCATCTGTTTAGATGGATAAAGATAGTACATACATTATTATCTGGTCATAAATCTTGTACTCAAGCCCCAAACTGGTGCAATGTAGTCAATGCTGACTTCTAAATTAACCTTGATTTCATTAAGCCAACTTCGTTTAATTTCACTCAATACTCTCGCGTGTCTGAAGTCATTTGGCCTCCCCAAGTTACCTGAGGATGTCTTTTGCGAGCACACCATGAGCAATAATTTGCTGCAGCGGCAGGTGTACGATAATGCTAAGTCCCTCCAAAGGTGCGCTACTATTTAATCACTCACGGCATGCGAGCCTTTGCAGTTTAAAGCTATCTTGCTGATCCCTTTATCTTATTAACTTATTATCAATCTAATGACAAAAGGTCATATATTTATGTATGGCGACAGTTCCCATCGTTTTCCAAAAGCGCGTTTGCAGCTGTACCAACAACAAATTCGCTCCCTTCAAGGATACTACATACATTTATTCCAATGCTCCCTGAAAATTGCATTGCCTTTTTGTGGAACGATTTGATTTTGTTCTAAAAGCGGCTGTAGTTTTGTCAATCACTACTGGAAATTTCTTTATCTAAAGCATTGTTTTCAGGTCTACAAAATACTATTCGAATCACCCAATCACTTCCACATTTAAGGCAAATTTTCCACTGACTGGTAATTTTTGAATAATGCGAAGCGAAATTCTTTCTAGTTATTTTACTATAATTTTCTTCAACTTGTCACACGTTGCATGGCCTTGGTGCAAGAGCAAAGCCGGTAACCACTTTCTGAAAAATTTTTTGTAGCTCACACTTACTGCTAATAAGACTCTAATCTTTCTGTGCGAAAATTTGATCGATAAGATGAAGATTGTCTGCGACTCGATTGACGTTTTTTTTTTAACTCATATTTGCTGCCCCACATATTATACTTGAGATCATTTCATAATATTTATACTGGCGGTCGAAGTTATGTTTATACATTTATATATTTTTTATTATAATCTGTCTCCAAACTATCTAAAGCACATTATTTTGATAGCTCTCATATTTATGCAAAAGTTGTGCTTAATGCATACATACATACATTATTGTCTTTTTATGATGTTTGTGTGCATAAAGATGCATTGATCCAATGACATCATGAAGCTAGCCACTCTGCCCACATACTTACAAATATATACCATGAACGTGACTACCTCTAATGATTACATGTATGTACATTAGGGCGGGGTACTTTCTTCAGAGCAAAATTTTCGTAGAAAGTGTATAGCAAATTCAAATTCGATGATTAATTCTAAGCAAAAATGACGTTTGCTCTCCCAATTTGCAAAAGAAGAAAATGCAAAATTTTTGCAAATGAAATTCTTTTAGAAAAAATTATAATACAATGATTTTTCTTTTAAAAATTGGGAGGGTCACATGTCATTTTTGGTATATACGGTAGTTTGTTTACCATTTTGGCTTAGAATCGAACGTATGTAGAGTTAGAATATGCCATAAATTTTTTTCGAAATTAAATCTTTCCGCCCTAATATACATACATATGTTTGTATGTAAACGCCAGTAGTAAGAACTAAAGAGTATGCATGTATCTTTTTAAGCTTATGAAAAACATTCCCGATTGAAAAGGGATTTGAGAAATATTAAAATTTTGCAAAATTTTGCATTCACAGGATTGGAATACGATTTGCACCAAATTTTGGGCAAATGTGACACTGCCTCCTTAAGTAGTTGCTAAAGCAGTAGATATGATCATGAAAAGATTTGTATCGTGCTTACCGAATTAGTGAAGCATGCACTTCCATCACCAACCATAAATACATACATCGTCATGAAATTGCTACCCTGAAGGGAAGAGCAAACTTAGGAAGCTGCGGATCTATCTACGTATGTATATACATATATACAGATGGCTACAATTTCCATGATACCTAAGGTTAATGATGGTGTAATATTCTAAGAGTCTGAGGATTTCTTTCAGATTTCACCTCCATTCTTGTGTGCTTCAGGCTGAGCTGTTGTCAATCGACAAGGCCGCAGCACTGGTAAATGTGATGGCAATATACGGGAATGATATATCATTTCATGGAAGCCAAGAAACTCTGCAAATCTCTTCAAACGTAATGAGTGAATCTTTAGGGTTACTTACCGTCGGAATTTTGGAGGTGCAGCTTCACCTCCTTCATACAGGTGGTAGAAATGCCGGCAGTTTGTTTCGTAGGGAAGAGGTTTAGGCTCCGTACACTGATAGTCGCTTATCCTCGAACATCAGATCATCATTCCATTGCTCGGCAAGTTCCATTTGCAACTTACGTTTAACAAACGTAACGTATTTCTCATAAAGGGATCATACAAAAAAATCAACCTCCTTCAGGTGTGTTTTTCTGAGGATGAGAAATCTGAATTTGAAAAACGTTTAAAGATCGAATATCTCATTGACAACTCCCATGTACCAAAGTCAACTTGAGCTAAATAAAAATTATGTTCCATATGCGCAAAATGTACATTCATACATACATATGCATTAATTTATCTGTATATAAATGGAAAAAAAAACAAGATACAGTTTATCACAGATTCACTTGTTGGGAAAATCCAGATGAACACTTGCGCATTATATAAATTTCAATTGCAGATGTTTCAAACTTGTTAAAATTTATATGTTTGTTTGTACATTTATTATATAAACTAGCAATTACCCGGCGTGCTTCGCTGCGCCTTAAATGTATTTTTGT
>NW_023458561.1:38561255-38564762 GCF_013731165.1 Rhagoletis pomonella
ATTAACGAACGAACAAGTTGCATGTGAGCGCACAAATTACAATGTATTTATTTATATAATAAATGTACATACAAACATATAAATTTTAACAAATTTGAAACATCTGCAATTGAAATTTATATAATGCGCAAGTGTTCATCTGGATTTTCCCAACAAGTGATTCTGTGATAAACTGTATCTTGTTTTTTTTCCATTTATATACAGATAAATTAATGCATATATGCATTAAATAAAAATTGTATGTATGAATGTACATTTTGCGCATATGGAACATAATTTTTATTTAGCTCAAGTTGACTTTGGTACATGGGAGTTGTCATTGAGATATTCGATTTTTAAACGTTTTTTCAATTCAGATTTCCCATCCTCAGAAAAACACCTGAAGGACATTAATATTTTTGTATGATCCCTTTATGAGAAATACGTTACGTTTATTAAACGTAAGTGGCAAATGGAACCTTCTCCGAATCGCCCAAACATTGGGCGTGCTTGTCGGGCAATGGAATGATGATCTGATGTTCGAGGATAAGCGACTATCAGTGTACGGAGCCTAAACCTCTTCCCTACGAAACAAACTGCCGGCATTTCTACCACCTGTATGAAGGAGGTCAAGCTGCACCCCCAAAATTCCGACGGTAAATAACCCTAAAGATTAACTCATTACGTTTGAAGAGATTTGCAGAGTTTCTTGGCTTCCATAAGATATCATTCCCATTCACATTTACCATTGCCATCACATTTACCAGTGCTGCGGCCTTGTCGGTTGACAACAGCTCAGCCTGAAATACACAAGAATGGAGGTGAAATCTGAAAGAAATCCTCGGACTCTTAGAATATTACACCATCATTAACCTTAGGTATCATGGAAATTGTAGCCATCTGTATATATGTACATACGTAGATAGATCCGCAGCTTCCTAAGTTTGCTCTTCCCTTCAGGGTAGCAATTTCATGACGATGTATGTATTTATGGTTGGTGATGGAAGTGCACGATAAAAATCTTTTCATGACCATATCTACTGTTTTAACAACTACTTAAGGAGGTAGTGTCACATTTGCCCAAAAATTTGGTGTAAATCGTATTCCAATCGTGTGAATGCACAAATATTTTTCTTTATCCTTATCACGAAAAACAATTTTTTTTTTAATTTCTCAAAAGAAGCTCGCTGTATTGTGCCAATCGTGTGACTAAAAAAAAAAAACAAATTTTTTTTAACGATTGTCCAATATAAAAAATATACAAATCTTTACAAATGCACCACGCTGCATGCGATCTGCTAAAAAGGATCCGGGGAATTGACCTGCTGCACGAACTTGCTTGCAACTAATCAGGGAAGAATCTCAGAATTTGATTTAATGTGGACTAACTCCTATTGAGACATATGCATGTAAGTAGGAAACACAGTGTTTGTCATCACAGAATTAAATGAAATATCGTAAAAGGCACGGCATACGTAACTTAAGGGCCCTCCACTTATACAGCATTTTCAAAATTTTAATATTTCTCAAAACCCTATTCAATCGGGAATGTTTTTCATAAGCTGAAAAAGATACATGCATACTCTTTAGTTTTAGGGCGAAATAATTTAATTTCGAAAAAAATTTATGGCATATTCTAACTCTTCGATTCTAAGCAAAAATGGTAAACAAACTACTGTATATACCAAAAATGACATTTGACCCTCCCAATTTTTAAAAGAAAAATCAGTGTATTATAATTTTTTCTAAACGAATTTCATTTGAATTTGCTATACACTTTCTACGAAAATTTTGCTCTGAACAAAGTACTCTGCCCTAATGTACATACATGTAATCATTAGAGGTAGTCACGTTCATAGTATATATTTGTAAGTATGTGGGCAGAGTGGCTAGCTTGATGATGTCATTGGATCAATGCATCTTTATGCACACAAACATCATAAAAAGACAATAATGTATGTATGTATGCATTAAGCACAACTTTTGCATAAATATGAGAGCTATCAAAATAATGTGCTTTAGATAGTTTGGAAACAGATTATAATAAAAAATATATAAATGTATAAAATTACAAACAAATCTTCATCTTATCGATCAAATTTTCGCACAGAAAGATCAGAGTCTTATTAGCAGTAAATGTGAGCTACAAAAAATTTTTCAAAAAGTGGTTACCGACTTTGCCATGCCATGCAACGTGTCACAAGTTGAAGAAAATTATAGTAAAATAACTAGAAAGAATTTCGCTTCGCATTATTCAAAAATTACCAGTCAGTGGAAAATTTGCCTTAAATGTGGAAGTGATTGGGTGATTCGAATAGTATTTTGTAGACCTGAAAACAATGCTTTAGAAAAAGAAGTTTCCAGTAGTGATTGACAAAACTACAGCCGCTTTTAGAACAAAATCAAATCGTTCCACAAAAAGGCAATGAAATTTTCAGGGATCATTGGAATAAATGTATGTAGTATCCTTGAAGGGAGCGAATTTGTTGTTGGTACATCTGCAAACGCGCTTTTGGAAAACAATGTGAACTGTCGCCATACATAAATATATGACCTTTTGTCATTAGATTGATAATAAGTTATTAAGATAAAGGGATCAGCAAGATAGCTTTAAACTGCAAAGGCTCGCATGCCGTGAGTGATTAAATAGTAACACACCTTTGGAGGGACTTAGCATTATCGTACACCTGCCGCTGCAGCAAATTATTGCTCAAGGTGTGCTCGCAAAATACATCCTCAGGTAACTTGGGGAAGCCAAATGACTTCAGACCCGCGACAGTATTGAGTGAAATTAAACGAAGCTGGCTCAATGAAATCACAGTTAATTTAGAAGTCAGCATTGACTACATTGCACCTGTTTGGGGCTTGAGTACCAGGTTTATGACCAGATAATAATGTATGCACTATTTTTATCCATCTAAACAGATGATTCAAAGATGAAGTAAGCAACCGGCCACGGTCAGTCAGTTGTTTTCGTCTGCAGATGACTACAGCGTCCTCTAAGCTACCTCTAACGCTACCAAAAGCAGTGAAATTTTCGTTTGTTGGCGGTTAGGGCTCGAAATGTCACATAGAGTGCGAAACTTTACTCCAAAAGAAAATACTCAAATTCTAGCTGACTAAGTATGTATGTAAATCCTGCCTAATAGTACAGCCGCACAAAAATCTGCACAAGAGTTGTACAAATGATGTAATCACTGCCTGAAACTCTGCTTTACTTGTAGGGCTTTTGGTATCTTACAAAAAGGATGAAAGAAGAAAGTTTCTTTAAGGTTTTTTTTTAATGGTTTAAAAGTGCTAAAAATGTAACGATAGGCAGTCTTCTGGGAATCAAATTGGGCTTTGAATAATTGAGCTGCTGTCACAGACCTACATATTTCATTATTTCATCAGATAAAGGCAACAAAATAATTAATTTTTGATGGCCAGCTTTTTTAATATGTAAGTAAGAGTTTGTATAAATTTATGTATAAGTATGTACGTATGTATGCACATGTGTACTACGTATGCATGTGTATGCAGGTTTTT
>NW_023458561.1:38564862-38605398 GCF_013731165.1 Rhagoletis pomonella
TGCGAAAATTATAACAGCTTCTATGTAATTATTAATAACAATAAGACAATAAAAGACTACAAAGCTTTGTGTATGACTTTTTTTTTAATTGAATTTCGTGCATTGTCTGTTTTTTTTATTACTTTCATATTTGCGCGTTTTAAGAGTAATGTGGAAACAAAGTAATAGTAGTCAGTACTTACTTAATAGCTCTATTGTGTATTGAATCCCTGTAGAGAAAACCTTTAGATGACGAATCATTGATTTTTTAGAGCATTTGAAGCAGTTTGAGCTCTCACTTTGCTGCGAGTATAGCAGTTATTTTACAAAAACAAAAAAAAAAACAGTTGGTGAAATCAACACAATGGCATTCTGTGTGGCACTAGAAAGTACTTAACCCCACTTAAAATCGTTGTGTATTCACACGACTTGTCTTTGCATAGCGGCCGCTAGAAAATGTGTAGTGTGATGATTACGAGACGATAATGGAACACTTAATTAACCAATTTTTTAGCACTAAATAGCAACCAGAAGAGCCAACTTTTTGGACAACTATATCTTTAGCGAGACCAGTGTCCCAGAAATACCACAGAAGGAGCTTTTTCATTTCCTAAACATGGAATGGAATTGTTGGTGGCCGGGAAAACCAAAAAGAAATTTTTCCAATCACTCAGGCAGTATTGCCCATTGTACTTAAGGCCAAGAGAAGAGAGTTAGAGAAATGGGGTATATACCAGTTTTTTGAAGGCAAAAAAAAAATGTTACTCGTCCATTATCAGTACTTCCGACCCAAAAATGTGCCGCCTGAGTCTGGCGAAGGCCGGACAGCGGCAGAGAAAATGTTCAGTATTATCTTCGTCCTCAAAATACGTTGTAGGTACACAGTGGATCGTCGATGATGCCTATGGTGACCATACGTCGTCCCATTGGATTGTGCCCCCTTATCAGTCCTATCAGGGTTCGTAGATCGCTCCTTCTTTGTCTGAGAAGGAATTTCGCGCACACCCTGTCAGGCACTTTCAGGAAACACTTAGTTATTAATTTTTAGGTGTTAATAGTGAACCAACGGCTCTCAACGCAGTTCGCCAATTCATCATCCAGTTCGTTACCTTGAATACCTTAGTGTCCTGGCATCCCACAAGTTCAAGCTCATTCCATCTTGTAACGCAGTTCAGGCCCAACTTACATTCCTGGACTATCTTTAAAGAGGTGTGAGCGGTGGCCAAGGCCTTCCTAAACAGCGAATAAATTACTCAATCTGGTTGCGGTACTATAGGACGTGTGGTTCACCATTCCATACCAATATTTCGTTTTTTTTTCTCATCAAAACACCAACGTTTGGTAACTTTTTTTATACGGTAGCTAATGAATTGTATCACTTTCTGCAAGTACTACATTGTACATATATACTAGCCACTGCCACATGGCGCATATTTTTCCCACAGGCATATGTCTATGTAGTATCTGTTATATAAATCGTATATTGAAAATACATGAAAAGTATGAATATAATAAATATTCTACATTAAATAATTAGTTTTTTTTTTTTTTACTTTAATTATGAATCACGATTTCAATTACTGCGGTCATACGATAGCACGCTAAATGCGCAAACAATAAATGTGGAGTTTCTATGTGTAAACTAAAGCATACACACATACTTACTACATACATACACATGTAACGCGTGAAAACTAATTTTGCTAATTTTTAGAGTACGCAAGTAACGCTAACCAATTTAAAGAAAAAAATAATTGCGCAGGCGCTTACATAAATCAGAAGCCCTCCACGCTCCATCAACCGCATGATTTCAAAATCCATTCATCGCTATTTAGCCTTTGTATTTTGTTTGTTTGACTTCTTCCAAAATTATCTAACACGAATACTATTTATTTACTTATATAGCTAGGTACTTACATATTTGATTCATGACTAGAATTTACTTAAGCTCTCACTCTAGATACTAAGTACTTATACAGCAGCTTCTTAGCAAACCAACCGTTATTGATGTGTGATTAGCTTTTATGTGCGACGCTTTTTATGTTTGCTCATTGCTAATGTCAATGACATCTTTTTAATTAAAAATATTAAGATGAAAGAGTGGGGAACGAGAAATCGAGTAAAAGAGGTCGATGAATGTGTTTTGAAGAAGTCAGATGAAGAAAAAACAGCTGCCGAAGTACAGGCTTATAAGATTTTAATTAAAGGGCTGAGAAAGAGAGTTTTGTATTTAGACGTTTTGGAATGCACCCATACTCGCGCAGTTTTTGCATATATATATATATATGTATATACATATATCATGGCTGGCCAAGGCAACAGTTTGGTTTTTGTTGTTATTCATGGCCTTATAACAATTATGTTCAACAATTTTATTGACCTTGAGGCCGTTTCTAATGAACAAATGTTGCGGTAAAACAACAATAATTTACCTACATATGGTAGAAGTTATAGTTGCTATTTCGGAGATCACTACATCTTCTCATAAGACTGCTTCATAGATTTCACTGGGAATTGAACTTGCAGCTTCGGCATTCCAAAGTATGTGTCTGAAGAAAGGCCTTATCGAAAAAAGAGGAGTTTTGGGCTTCAGTGAAACTTACTCTAGCATTTGGGACTTAGCTTTTTTATCAGTTTGGTATACTCAGGTTCATGTAGGGGAGCAAGTTATTTAACAGATAGCGCCAATGATCTGAAATGAATCGCATTTTAGACACGCGGTTAAAAGCAAAAAGTGTTCAGTATCACTAATGAAATTATTCTGCGATTAAAAATAAATACCTTAGACACGTGTTCATAAATAAATAAGCACCCGAAATACAGTGTGCAGTTACAATAACCTTTCCCTCCAAAAAAAAAAAACAAAAAAAAACAGGTACTTAAAAACTTTGCATAAATTTGTAGATATTTATGGGTGTTGATTAAATGGAATTAAAGCAACTGTGTATGCATTCTTAAAATGCAAATTATGAGAGTATGACGTAAATGCAAGAACTGTATTAAAAATTAAAATCGCGTACTAAGCTGAACTTTAATTGAGCATCTGCAGGCAAAAGAATTCTTTTGCGTACTAAAAATACGTATGCATGTACATATGTACATAAATGCAGCTCAATGTAATTGCAGAAGTATCTCGGCATTTGCGTCACAATTGATTTTGGGAAAGTTTCACAGCCCGGTAAACAAATCGGCATACATTTGAATATTGAAAGATGTCGAATGGTTTGACGTCAAAGGATATCTTTTATTTTCTGTTTTTTTTGCATTTAAGAAGGTTTACAACCTACTTGCATCTGTTCATTGCGCAAACAAAAATATTTAAACCAAAGGGAACACCTAAATTTAAAAGAAAAAAAAAACAAATTACTTTAAGTAACACACCTCAAGATAAAAGATAAACTTAAAGCGTCTCGCATATAATTAAGAAAATTAGTACACAGAGTAAATAGAAGTGGTGCCTCGTGCGTCATTGCTATTAAAAGTATTTATCCAAAAATGAATTTTACTACATACGCGCACTTTTCTTTGCATTATAACATGTTGGTACATACCATGCAGACATGTATATATGTATGTACAAGTATGTTTGTAATTGGGTATGCAAGATTTTGAGTGACGGTAACAAGATAACAATGCAGACGTCATACGTAGCTTGTGCTTAGTATTTTTATATATTTTCGATCTATTTTACATAAGTTAGTATTACAGAGTTTTAATTCCACTTAATACTTACAGAACCTTGCTTCTGCTTATATATTAACTTAATTCTGCAGCCCTGGCCTGCCACAGCGTCCACTGCTTATTTAAATTCAAATGGACCGAGAAAAAAAAACGAAAAAAAAATCGAATTTCAGTAAGCATCAGAGTGCTGTGGCATCCTGTGAAATCTAACTTAGTAGACGCTGCGAACCTCTGTGCTGTATTTTTTCGCTGTAACTTTATTGCGAAATCGGATTGTTTTTTACTGGGAGTAATTTCATCTCCGACTTGGTCCTTGCTTTTGCATCGCTCACTTTTTATCGAATCCCTACAATCACGATGTTCTTCACATATTTATCCTTCAGTATTAATTTTCAGAAAACCCATTATAAGTGTTGAGTAGTTCACGAACTAGTTCGTTCATTGAAAAGGATGAACGACCCCTGTAGTCAAATGAACTAGTTGTAAACTATCTCACAACTAGTATGAACCGCATGCCCAACTAGTCAGCCAACTATCTTTTTTCCATGCAATCAACTGGTATTTTTAACATGGGGATGTCCTACGAGATGGCAATTGTCAGATTTCGGTCAGAAATATACCGAATATCATACTAGTTCAAAATAGACAGAAAAATACTAGTCTAATTATGGACCAAAACCACTACTTTGGGAGTCAAAAAATAAAATGAATTCATGAATATACAATAAAAAACTTTTAATTACACTTTAATATATTACACATTTTTATTTAGCAGCTTTAGATTTGCCAATAATTAGTGTTAAATTTGTTGTGTTATGTTATTAAAAGTAAAATGTTTCAGGTACAATAAATACTATATTTTTATCTTTTTTAATAATATTGAATACTCAAAAAAAAAAACATTTTAGTTAAAAATAAAATTAATACTTTAGATCATTTTTGAGTGAACTAAAAGAAAAATAAAAGTTTTCATTAAAATAAATTAAATTCATTAACTTTGCACATTTCAGTACATTATTTTTAAAAATTTTTAAAAGTAATAATTAATGTTTGAAATTTGAGATTTGGATAAGAATAAAATAAATAAATAATTCAAGCAGTTATTAAATATTCTTAATTTTTGTCCATAGTTTGGCTTGTTGATTGATAATAGAAATTAATCTAATAATTTTATTAATCGTGTAATTAAAAAAACTCAAAAATAATTGAAAATGATCAAAAATAACAAAATGAATCAACATATTTTAAAGTAGTTAATTATTAATCATTAAAAAGGTGGTAATATAGGTATTTAATCATTAAACGGTTGTCAAAAAAAAAAATGCTTTAATTAATAATCATTATGAATAAAAATCATTATTTAACAGGACTGATATAATTCAATAATATAATACTATTTTGTGTACTTTATTGTATTAAACTGTCGAAGTCAAATAAAACAGGGCATGAATAAATCGTTTTGTACTTGGTACAAGTCTGGTAATTTTCGAACTAGTTGTTTTCTGTCTGGAAGTTCTAGTTGTAAACTAGTATTTTTTCTGACTAGTTTGGGATTTCACTGCAGGGATCTTGTTCGACGTTTAAAATGAACTATTTTTTTAGCCCTGCTTCTATACCCAAATTGGGAGATATTTAGTCATTGCCTGCTATTTTCCGGTTGGACAGAGGGGGCACATAAAACCCCACCCATTTTACAAAAAAGTTCATATTTCAAACTTTCTATATCTATTAGTGCTCGGAAATTTGAAAGTTTTGTTTTAAATTAATCTTCAATCCTCTGACAGCACGTGTAAGATAATATTTTTTTTGTTCAATCGGGTCACGCATTTGGGTACAATAACCCGCAACCAGTGGGAAAATGCCTAAACTTTTCTCCCCAAATTTAATTCAATATGGGTCTTCATACGAATTTTGTTAGTTGGTTGTTGTTGTTGATTGGAATTATCGACAGCTTAGAAGGAGCACCTCCCGTAATTTGCTCCACACATAAATTCACTAGTCCATTTTGAGCTATACGACCTTGGTCTGCTCCTTCTTGTACTTCGTGCGCAACTCTGAACAACCAACTTTAACCGTTTTGACTGCCTTTCTCTTCAAAAATGTGCTGTACGTATAATTGTGCTGCGAAAAAAATTTCCTGTTTCGTGAACGAGAATGAACTAAATGAAGTAGTTCGTTTAATTGATCTGAACTACGTTGATCGATCGCCAAAATAAACTAAAAATCTCAACTCTACTCACTATCATTCAGTGTGTTTATTGTTGTTTATTGGAAAAGGACACCAGGACGGTTCCGCAATTGTCCACGGGATCCAAAATTTTTGAATGAATCGTTAAGCGCTATTTGCAGCTATCAAGAAAAATCATAAAAAATATTTTTCATTCTTTCTGTTACTTATAAAAGTGCTTTCCATTTGCAGTAAATTTTTAATTTAATGGTTTGGACTGGTTTATTGAAGAAATTTATTTAAGAAATTTTGATAGAAGAAACGTTCTTTTCCCTTTCTTCTTATAACAATATTTTAGCGATTTAGCATTTGTAAATGTGGGAATTGTCTCTTATTAGAAAATACCTTTATTGAACAGTAGTGAATGATGGCATGCCACGTCTGGTCAGGCTGGCTGGAATAAGATCTAAATTGCTATTTCGCTAGAGAGATCACAGAATGGTGGACAGTTGATAAACTATTAGAAAGTGTTTTAGCATACGAAGGTACCACTGATGTAGGAACAATTTTAGTGTTTAACGTTCTCAAAATAAAAATAATAATAATATAGTTCTCAATGGAGCAAATAGTATTGCTGTTATTTTAGTCAAAATTATGAGTAATCGCAATTTTTCAGTAATTTTTCTTCGAAAATCATGTCACACACAAGCATCCACATTCTATTTACATACATACATATACATATACCATTTTTGACTTTGTTATTGCTAGTAGCTGCTTAAAAGATAGTACTGGCAAACAAACTGTCACAATTTACAATCCAGAAATCCAACAAATTTTATCTGAAAAAGGCTGTCATGAGTGACATTTTAGGAAACAACTGAAAATTAATACGCAATACGTGCTCGTATGAGTTTACCCTTTGTTACATCAGCACAACTTATAAATCCTTATTTCCTCGGTACTAAAAACAAAATTCATCCTATACGAAATGCTATACAAATGTACATACATACATATATTCAACAGAACAAAAAACAACATTGATTCTCTTTGCTTAAAGCCAACTTGAACCGCACACGCGTACCCACTTTAAAAACAACTTTGATAGACAATTTTCGGTTATTCAAAGACCAGTAGCATTTATCAACCGTTAACTTTAACGGTTTGTTTACTTTATAGCTAAAGCAGATATGTATATTTGTAATTGCTAGCTATTGCTTTTGTTGTAGTGCCGCTTATCATTAACGCTGTGAAGAGCGATAAAAGCGTGCGCGCATCTTCAGGCTATAATAAAGAGTGTGACTACTAACTAGATACAACACTGCATAGCGGGTATACATACTCGTAGTGGCAAACAAAAATTTGTACTAAAACAAACATGGCGCTGCAGATAGATTTATAAACGCATAATGCTGATGTGTGAAGTCAAGTACGAGTACATACATACATTTGTATATATGTATGTAGTTTGCGATATACCCAGCAAAAGATGCGTCTAATCCGGGAGAAATTGCAAGGCAACATGCGACTAATACTTGCAGCAGAGAAAACCGAGCTAGTACTCCTAACCAAGAAGCATATTCCCTTAGAAGTGATCATGAAACTAACCGGTATTTACATTAAATACGCAAAGAGGTGTAATAAAGCACTTACGATGCCGATCACACTTTTTTCAGATGCAAAAAATGGGGAAATCGAGAGCAATAATCTGCAGGTAGGATCAATTAACCCAGATAACGTCATCCAAAATAAATAAATAAAAATATGAGACTAATACCACTTTTGATATGAACTATCCGATTTTGTTCGAGCATGTCCTACGAAGAGCGTACAGTCAGTCAATAAAGTTTCGGCAACTATTTTTCAAATATTTTATTTTTCACTATTTTTTTTTTTTTAATAAGGTTAATTCTACAATAAAAACACCAGAAATTAAAGAAAATTCCGCAAAATTTCATTCAAATATTGCACTTTTTATTTACGCTCTCTGAAAAAAAGTTGAGTATGCAGTTTTTTAGCCCATTCAATTTTAGTCAGTTAGTTTAGTTAGTTTTATTTAGATTTTTGAAGTTTTTGTTGTAGAATGAACCATGTTTTTATAAAAAATTAGCTAAAAATAAAATATTTTGTCCGTATTGTAAAAAATTCGCTGTACCTAAACTTTATTGACTGACTGTAATTGTTCCCCTTTAAACCCAAACGGGTATACCAAAAGCGAATAGTCTCTTTTAAGAATCAAAAACAAAAATTTGCGCCAGCTGTGATTCGAACCGGCATTAATTGATCTTCAAATATACCCGTATGCGACTAGTTGCGGCTAATTAGTGCCCAATTGTACCAGATTGAAACTAATCCTTGAATTCTCTCTTTAGAGATTAGTCACACAATTTTTGCAGGGTATACTTTTGTGTATGTATCTGTGTGTGTATGTTAAGCCAAGCATCCACTGCGGCACGTTTCTCAAACAATCGCTAACGAATGGATGGATGACAACGCGCGACGAGTTGGAACGGCTATGCGCAGCGCATTGTAGCAAAATGAAAGCTGAACGTGATAACAGTAGCTGATTTTGATATTTTATTGTTTTGTTTTTTTTTTGTTTTTTTTTTTGTATTATTAACAATAGTAAATTTGCGCATACTGCATATAAAGAAGCGTATGAATATAGAAATTTGAGAATAGAGAACAGAGAAATTATGTATGACGTGTCCTGCGGCAGCTGTTGTGAAATTTTAATGCTGCGGAGATATGAATGTGAGAACTTAAGATGGGCATAAATGCACAAAGAAGGCTAAATACATGCACAAATATTATGTATGTATATGTTTGTACACAGATAAAAATTTGACGTTACGGCATTGTGCTGGGACTGACCTTCCACTAATATACGCAAAAAACATATTTATTTTTGTTTACTACTTATATTTTGAGTTACGCATACATTTTTATATTTTGATGGCTTTTTTGATAGTTTTTTATCTTGAATATTTTATACATTCACAATGAGCGTTGATGACCTTTAAACCCCCATTTTAGCACAATGATGAGTGCCTAAAGCTGAACGCCAAAAATTTCTACAGATTGTTCAATAAATGCTTAAAGATCCTTGGTAGACACGCGGTAGAATAAATTAATTGTGAGCTCCCATAAAGATCTGTTCATTACATTTGAAGATTTGTTTTCTTCAAGGAAGTGCCTAACACAGAGTTTTAAGCAAGCGTTTAAAGCGGGATCACAGGATTTGTACATTTGTACAGATTTGTCCATTTTCGCCGTTACAGAGCGGTGTTGTGTGGAAAGTTGTTATTGAGCTGAACTCATTCTCGATAAAAATTTATAGACAATACCACTCTGTGACTGCCAAATGTGCAAATGCACAAATTGTGTGATCCCTGCTTAAGAAGAAATGTACATATGCACTGATTGATACCTTCTCTGAAGGACCAGACGACGCCTTTTTCGTCAGCTAAATTTTTTTTTTTAATATTGATAGTTATTAAGTAAAATTCCCCTAAATACCAGCTTGGCATGAAAATTTGAATTTCTTTGCAAACCATAACATGCACATACCGGTATTAGAAGATCAATGACGTTATCTTCAGTTGAAAAAGGAAGCTAAACTTGCACTAACGGTCGAAAAACGATGAAAAGTGCTTTTACATATTTCTAATACAAACATACTATGAGTAATAGCAAGTGCAAATCGAATGTTAACGAACGTCCTACTGACATAAAACTTCGAGATATTTCCCCATTTTAATTTCTTTTATTTGTTATTAATATTTCTTTTTTGCCATATAACTTTACTTCATTCAATTCATTTTTCTTTCATTATTTTCCACATTCCCACAAATTACTTCCTAATTTGATTAGTATCTGCTTTAAAACGGTTGTAATGCTGTGCAGTTGTATGTAGCTGCGAATATCGAAACTAGCACTTCAGTGTTATTTTTGTATATACATACATACATATGTATATGTGCATATATATATAAAACTTGTTTTCAAACATGGGTACATATATTAGGATGCATCACTGCATACAAACAAAAAAGGCGATACTGTTTTTCAATCGGAATTACAAAATGTATTATTTTTTAAGAATTTCGCCAAAATATTTTCGAACAATATGGACATTTAGCTAAGCTGGACCCATTAAAATTAGTTTTTGCAAAAAATTATTTTAGATGATAGAAGAATTTAAGTTTAAAAGCGCTGCATAAAATTGTTTAAGAATTTTGTCTACGAAATCACAGTAATGAGATTTTCGTATTTAAAATTTAATAAATTCCTTTGAAATAAACGCAATTTTTTTGATGAGGCACCCTAATGTATGTAGGTATATACCTAACATAACACTGATATATGAATGTAAATACGTATTTAGAATTTAATCTAAAGTGTTTTCTCGCAATTCAACAGTCTGGTTTACCTTTTGATTGAAATTTATTTCCAAATACAACTCCCTATGTACATATGTACATACAGAAATGAATTTGTTTACAAATGTCCAACAATTGCAAATAATTCTAGCTATGAATTATAATGAATATTTGCATATGTGTACATGTTTTTGTTTTCTTTTTTAATTCTCGTATCTTGTTGATTTTTATTTGACAATTCTGGATGAATGAGTTCTTAGAATAGCCATTTTAATTACGGCTGTTATAAATGAGTAAAAATAAAACAAATATTATATGGTACATTATCCTTATAGCAATGACCAAATAGTTAATTTCTTTCTCTCTCTTTCTAGATATGAACGCCTTTTGCATCGCGCTCAAATCGAAGATCTTACAGAAGTGTCCGGCATTGGTTGCCTATATCAGAGCGGTGTCGATCGCTTGGGACGACCAGTCGTCGTATTTTGCGGCAAATGGTTCCCAGCTCACAACATCGATTTGGAGAAGGTTGGTCGAGCTTTTTTTGTTGCAGATACATACACATATCTACTTTCAAATTTGGAAATTTTTCACTCGACAATTTTTTTCTTTTTCCAGGCACTCTTATATTTGATTAAACTTTTGGATCCCATCGTTAAAGGCGATTATGTAATTGCGTACTTCCATACTTTGACTTCAACAAACAATTATCCATCGCTTCACTGGTTGCGTGAAGTCTACAGTATATTACCATACAAGTGAGTACAAATGGAAACATTTTTATTTTTTTTTTTCAAAATGAATTTAGACGGTACTCAGACCAGTTAATAGATACGTATACATAGCTTTTGATGCAGCTGATCTGAATATAAAGTCAGAATCCAAAAACGAACTGGTTTTTTCCTACTAACCTCAAAAATCCGATTGCGTATATATGTATCAAAATATCATCATCGTTAAAGTTGGAAGGAAAAAAAACGCATACTTTTGAATTATAATTGCGTTCTGAATCCCGTCTTAGGTTATTTAATTTATATTTACTAGAGCATACGAGTAAGGAACCAATTATTATTATCTGGAACATTAAATTGCCAACCTAATATTTATTCCCTCTTAATTATTTAAGGTACAAGAAAAATCTGAAGGCCTTCTATATTGTACACCCAACATTCTGGACCAAGGTGGGTTTCCTGATAAAATTTAACTGAAAAACACACAAAATATTTATATTTATATGAAACTTTTTTTGTTGAACAGATGATGACCTGGTGGTTCACGACATTCATGGCGCCCGCCATCAAAGCCAAGGTACACTCACTTCCTGGTGTCGAGCATTTATACTCGGCCATTTCCAAGGATCAATTAGAGATACCCGCATACATCACCGAATACGATATGACGGTAAGTGAAGATGCAGTGCTAAAGCGAAATTTAGATTTAAGTTTCATTTAGAGGCTAGTAAGCATTTAGTTTACGACTTGTTAAGTTTGCGACTAAAGTACTTAGTGATGAGTCATCACCTCGTTACTGATCACACTAATTGCGTGATTCATTGTTAATACAGTACACTCGCGATAAATCAAACTAATGAAAACCAGACTTGTTCAGGTTAAAGAATTGTTCTAGTTTTCGAATGTTATGTATTTTAATACCAAAGCGTACTTGTACACAAGGGTACTCTAACTTACTGAGGAACTCAGATAGATATGACAAATGGGTACAAAAATGTTCAGAATGAAATGAGAAATCGATTAAATTAATGAAGTTAAATTAAACAAAATAAAATAAAATATAATATAATATAATATAATGTAATAAAATATAACGCGAAAATAAAATAAAATAAAATAAATTAAAATTAAATTAAATGAAAATCCTGTATTAAAATAACTAACAATAAACTAGAATTAAACTGAATTAGACTCAGTTAAATAAGATTCAATTTACTAGAAAAACTGAAATTATTTTTTTTAATAAAATTAAAAAATATTTAATTGAATTAAGTTAAGGAAAGTAAAATAAATGTAAAAAAATTACTAAATAAAATGAGTTTAATTCAAAATAAACAAATGAAAATAAAACAAAATATAAAAAACTACCAAAATTAAAAAAGTTTTATAAAATAAGTAACAAAAAAAAAAACATAAATTAAATGAAAAAATCAATTTCACATTGGTTTAGTCGTAGTTTTAAGTTTTAGGAAAGGAAGAATTTTAAGTACGCACATATGTATATTCGGGCGAAGTAATTTGTTTGGATCAAAATTTTCGATGAAATTTTATAGCAAATTCAAATTTTACGATTAATTCTGAGCAAAAATGGTGAACAAACTGTATACCAAAAATTAAGTTTGACCTTCCCGATTTTCGAAAGAAAAGGCAGTAGTGCACTGATTCTTCTTTTAAAAATTGGGAGGGCCAAACATCATTTTTTGGTTTATAGTTTGTTCATCATTCTGCTTAGAATCGAATGAAGAATTTGAGTATGCCATACAATGTTTTTCGAAAATAAAACTACTCCGCGCTAATGTGCATACCAATCTATTTTTGTATGTTTTTTTTTGGTCAAATCTTACAATCCACATTTAACCAACTTCCGGATGAGTCACAGATCTCAAACTTAGCTCAGAACCCGATAACATTACAATATGAAAGCTGGATTAATCCGCTAGGTGGCACAGGGTTGATATATTTTGAAAACCCATATTTATGGTCGAATTTCGTTCATATTAAGAAAGTTGTTGTAAATTCTTTTTTACTATTAATTTTTTAATGACCCCATTTCTTATTTTTCTTTTCTTCCAGATCAATGGCCTGCATTACTTTACGCCAATGCCCACACCGTCATAGATGACAATGATCGCCATTTAGTCGATTCATGTTCCAGGCTAAAAAGCATAGCAATGGCAACAAGTACAACAACAATAAAAGCATAGTGTCGTAAATAGTTGAATACATACGAAATTATTAAAAATGTAAATTAAGGAACTCCGTGACTAACAATCTGATAATATACGCTGAATGTTGTACCTACTGACAAAAAAAAAATCGCTATATAAATACTTAACATACAAGCATACTAAACATTTAAACATACATACAAACATACAAACATACATACGTTTTGTCAATGAAATTATATGAAATGCATAGATACATATTCTACATACAAATATACAAAAAAGAAATAGGTTAACTAATGCATTTTATATGCGCTATATACATGCATGAATGTATCACACACACACACACACACACACACACATATAGCAAGAAAATTTATAATAAAATCAGTAAACTTGTAAAATTATTGTAATGATGTAACGAGATAGTATTTGTTATAAAAACTGTTAATTTTTGCGAAAAAAAAATAAATTAAATACTAATTAGCAGACTAGATTTTCAATAACAAAAAATTTCAATTAGTAACTGAAACGTACAGTAGTTATGTAGCGCAGAAATAATTATAAATAATGAGCTGATATTGTAAATGCTGAAAAAAATATATTTAGCTATGAATAAAAAAAGAAAACAACAAAGAAAACAAAAACTAACAGAAAATGTTCTTATGATGAGAATAGTTAATTAGAACAATTCGGTCGATTAGGAACGATTTAAAAATTGATCTAGCAATAACTGCACTTATTTACAACTAAAAACAAAAAAAAAAAAACAAAAAAGGATTACACGCGCATGTACATACAAGCACACACACACACACACTTACATGTGTAAATGCATAGATGTGCCCGTATTAAATAGCTATTTGACTTACAAACATAAATACATAAATTATTACATCCATACATTATATTGTATTGTATATTCGCAGTATGTAATTGTTATTGTTAATGCAATTATTTTTATAATTATAAAATATGTAATATGTATGTATATTTGTTATTTGAAACATATACCGAATTTTGTATTAGAGAAAGTAAAATTAACAAAAAAAAAAATCAACAGCATGTCAACAGCGACTTTAAAGAAATCAATTATACTTTTGCATAAATCAGTAAACAACTATGAGCGCATACATACAAACATATATACCATCTTAAACTATACATATACAAAACTAGTCTTTTGCTATAAAGTTAGTTCGAACAAACTATTAAGCCTAGAAAAAATCATTTGACCGTACGTTATCTGCAGTCACTGTGCTGAACCAAAAAAAAAAATAATAATAAAAAATCATTGAATTTTTTAGTATGTACCTTTTAAAAATGCAGTTATGTAAGATTCAAGAAAATTAACAAAAATTATTCTAAATGATTTATTTACTTTTTTTACATTTTTCTGTTCGACAAGCGTGGCTATAAGTCATTGGTGAATGAGCAATTTTTTTTTTTTATAATTTATATTCTTTAGTATACGTATTACATTAGTACTTTAATTATTTGTGTGCATATTACTTAATATTTGTTTTATTTACAAGTTATTCAATAAAATAAAAAAATTAAATAAAAAAATAAAAAATAATAAAGATACTAAACTATAACACGGGTTTTTCATTACACTGGTTATGTCTCAATTCACTAATACTTTCTTATTTTTCTCTTTATTATTAGCTTTTGTATAAGTTATATTTTTTATCTGTTGTAGACTGGGCTCTTTTCCCTCAGCGCGTGCCCTTGAATTGTATAACTAGAAGTCTTAAAAAAAAAACTTTTTCCGCGGTATATGTGTTGGTCGTGACTCTCGATGACTATCAGAGAGGACTTCTATGTACTCTGTCCACTTCAAAAAAATTAGAAAAAGTTTGCAACCGGATTTAAAATAAGCTTATGCAAGCTGAGGGCGGTCGGGGAAAAAGCACAACGAACCTAAACCTTTGGATTTTACTACGCCATCGGTGTATTTTTCGTTTGTGCATCAGTGCAGTATACCTTTCCAAGATGTGTCGTTCTGTTTCGATATAAGGTCTGCAAAATCTGCATTGTTCCTGCGTGAGAACACTAAGGTGGGTCAGGTGAAAGTTCAGCCTGCAATTTCCTCTCAGAATTCCGGTCAAAATTCTTAATTCTCTTTCTCCACCCGGAACAAGGCAGGGAGAGTCTCCTTTCCTATGCCACATAGGAGCTCTGGGCCGATGGAAGGGGGTTGATGCTTATTTCCTTGCAAATTTATTGGCTATCTCGTATGCCCCAGAATCCAAATAACCCAAACTCCAATAGTATCTAGCTTATCAAGGCACGCCATCACCAGTTTAGATGTTAAATGATGAGATCTGAGTGCCTTAATAACCGCTTGCCTCTTACTCAAGATTGCAAGGTTCTGGTTCCGGTAGTTTTAAATCTCTTTGTAAAGCTAAACTTGGGATGCATGGCATATCTAGGTATTGCAAATTTTGGGGCTCTGTCTCGTCAAAATATCAATCTTTCTACCACTAAGAAATTCTTCTGTCCCGATGTTGGTAACAGTCATCCTTAGCAGAGCACTTTTCACCTGAAACTGTATATGAAAAACTTCCAAGGATGCGGTTTGGACAACTTCCCAAAGTTCCAGTTATGTATAAGCATGCCAGCCTTTGTACCTTGGTAAGCGCTTTTTTGTCCCAATTGTCCATGGGTCGACTATCACCTTTCAGCCCTTTCCTGCTATGGACCTACACGCCATGAACGTTCTTACAGCTTTCTTCCACGTCGTTTTACCAAAGTAATTTTTTTTTCTAGTATTACTCCTAGAAATTTTAACTCTTTTTGATTCATAATATTAGTCTTATCGTAATCAGGGTATCAAACCTACATACATACATATATTTCTTTAATAACGGTACTATAGTGGTCTTTGCTGGATTTACTATCAGTTTTTGGTTACATTCAACCCGAAATGGGTTTTATCGCATAAGCAAGTAATTGCATGCTCGTACATGCATTTTTTAGTCTAAATTAAATTCTCAGGCTTCTACACATGCAGTTTCAAGCATTTAGTACACATACATATACATTACGCCGCACCAGTGGTTCCATATCAACGAAAAGCGGAAAAAATTCAATATCTCGCAAACGGTTAGCCGAATCAAGCTGAAAATTGGTATAATGAAACTTCACGGACCCTGCGATATGAATTTAGTAGAAAAAAAATGGCCGAAAAAATGGCTGGCCAATGTTTCCAAAAAGGACTACATGCATTTTTGTTCACCATTTTGTATTCACCATCTTGAATTTCTTTAATCTGGCTATGGATTTGTAATTAACGTCGTCGAAAAGCCCTGAAAACTGATTCTTTTCAAATACATAGTTTGGAAATGGTGCTTGATACTCGGTTAAAAATTTCGGTTTTAATTTGAAACTTTTTGGACTACATATATGACCAAACTAAATTTAGTTTCAAATACAAACCTTCCAAGTTTAAAAAAAAAGAGAGCACACACAGTTCGGTTTAAATTTTAAACCCAAACATTTTCTATTTCGTTTGCTTCACTTTACACTTCACGAAAGCTTTTTCATAATTAAATAATTAAATTTCAAGCTCAGTCTGATGGTTTGATTTTTAAACCACGAACTTTTTGGTTTTAATTTGAAAGCACTCATAGCAAATCATCATTTTTTTTAAGCAAGTTTTTTGCCGACTGTTTAGTTTTTTCGTCATATTATCGGCAATTACAGTCGGATCTTAAAGAATGATACGTCGATGTTTTTTATCGCAAAGTTCATTGGCCTCAAGTACTCCATTCTAGTACTTACCCACCAGACTGTTTGCTTATAAAGTGGTACTACTGTACATACTTATTTAAAAATACTCAACTATCGATCACTCCAACGCAATTCTCAAATGCAAAGTTATGCAACAAACTTTAGAGATTTTCAAATCATATAAATAAAAGAATTCCCGATAACTTTTTCTTAGTATAAAAATATTAATAAAATTAATTTTGAATTTGTACATACTTACATACATACATATGGGCATACCGCACACCGTCTTGAAAAGAGTCAAAACTTAAAATTTAGCACTTTCGAAATTATGCGCTAAAAATGTGCGCAGAGCTTTTATTTACCTTTCAGCAAAAGCTGGAGCAAATTTTTGTTATAATCAAAAAAAAAAAGAAGGTGTGCGATATATTTCTTATGCACTTACACAAAGGAAAGTTGCGATTTACATAAATGCCCCGTTGAACCGAACCCAAAAATTTTCGAAAAGCCTCAAAAATTCCAAATAATATCACGAGAAAGTCTTGTATATCAATATAATACTTACAACATAAAGTATGTATGTATATCATGGGCTGAAATTGGAAGCGTCTTCAGAAAAACTAAAAACTGCTAACAAATGCAATTGCGAACAAAAAATTTTCAAACATGAAAATGATATTGTAAAATACTATTTACATACTTATTTTTATGCGTTCCTATACCTGCCATTCGTAAAAACAGACTATATATGTATTCACTTAATTTTAATGATAATGTGCACGTTAAAAGAAAAAATAAAATAAAAAAGAAATTATGTATATAAATGAAAAATTAGGTCCAATTAAAATTCTCTGAAAGTACCTGCAAACACCAAATGCATTCAAAGTATTGCCTAAATGTAGCAAAAAAAACATGTAGTTAAATATTTAATAAAAAATAAATAACTCAATGAAAAATTACCAAATTATTGTAGGCTTTTGAACTTTCTATTATCTAAAGCAAACTGCTGCAAGGTAGATTAAATAAGCCGAAACACAACTTGTTCCTTGCTAGCTATAGATATATAGTACATTATGTACATACTATAAATAAATATCTTTATAAAAAAAAATATGCAAAACTAACTTTAGCTTAAAAATGTGCTAATCTTTGTACAATTAATGACCTTGAGCGCAAATGACATACGTACATAAAAAATAACTGAAATTAAAAAAAAAAATCTATGTAAAAGAGTATTTAGCAATGAAACTACTTTTGTTCGATAACCACATTGTAATATTTTAATTTTTTATATAAATCAATAATTAAATTTTTATGTTGGCAGCAAATCGATTTAAATAAATTTTCGCTTCCTTCCTTTGATATTTGTTGCATATTATGTATTCTATATTCTATCTAAATAAACAGCGTCCACGTGTTGTTTTTTTTTAAATATGTATACACAATTTTTCTTAAGGTAAATTTTTAAATATTTTATTTTTTTTTTAATTACTTTTTTTCCGAGCGGATTTTGTGCCTTTTTTCCATACAAGCACGGATTTCTTATGAAATAAAATGCGTATGACCGTTCGCAACAAAATTTAGAAAACTAAGGCGAGTTTTTATAAATTGGACTTGTTATATAAATAAAAAAAAACTGCAAAAGCCGTCACCAAAAAAAAAAATTATTAAAAATCAACGCGATTTTTTAGCGAAATAAAAAATCATAAAATAACGGATAAATTTGATTGGAAAAATAGAAATCCATTTCTGTTTTATTAAATATTTTTAAATATATTGACAGCTGGCAACCCTAACCCTACTCCTAACTTACTAACTAACTAAACTTAAGGAAATTCACAGGAATCTTAATGCCATCTGAAAACTAACTTCGAATTCGTAATCAGCAAGCTTTAAAACCCCGAGTACCAAAATTTGAACAAATCCGCTCAACTTTAGAAATAGCCGCTATTTCGAATACGTCATATTATCTCCATATCTAGAATATGATAAATCTTATAAAGTACATAATGCAAATGCGTGTTTCCATGATATCGGATGTGACATTCGCACGACTTTATAGTTAAACAAATCATATGAAAACGAAAGTCACTTATAACAAATTTTTGGCGTTGTGTAGCTTTTATACCGTCCTATGGTTGACAAAAAAAAATTAGGTGCGCTTGGAACATAATTTACTAAGCTGAATTTTTTTGTGAAGTTAGAATGGAAATATTTGATTCTTGACACAAAATCCATGTGATTTGACCAATCTGGTTGGCTAGACAAAAAATATATTTTTTTTGTTGGTGCTGTATTATTAATATAGGTGGCAACTCAATTTGAAAATATTTTCGAATTCAATTAGTCTCATTTAATATGGACATATACTTGCTCTAATAATTAACTTAATTATTTTACTCAATCATTTTTTTTTAATGGCGGCAACTCCGATCAGTAATTTTTTTTTGTGTGCTAAAACATATGCAAAATGTTTACAATACAGCACGTTTTTTATCTCTAAATTTTTTACTTCTTCGGAAAGTATATCCTCGATATCACCTTTTCTTATATTTTCCAAAATTTTGAAAATTTTATTTATTCTGAAATCCATCCTAAAATGTAAAGATGAGAAACATCACATATTATCGAAAAACTCTTGTGTTCATGGTACTTGTGTATAAGCTAGAAAATTCTTAGAATTCTAAAATATATTACCACTTTTGAGAAATTCCAAAAATTTTCCACTTTTCCGAACATTTATTTTATGCCTTTGTCTACTTCAGTGCATACTATTTTAGTATGTTATTCACGATATATGTTGAAAAAATATTTCCAAAATTCCGCTGCAGTTGCATGTAGGAGAGAGGTAGTGTTTCTATAGAAACGTTACATATTTTTGGGTACACCTAACGTATGTAGGTATTTATACTTAGGGGATTCCCTTAAGCTCGTAAAGTCTTAAACGGCGTAAAACTCGCAAGTTTACGAGGCTTTTGAAGGGAACGCCCCCTGTGTGAAAGGTGTAAATAAGTGCGTTAAGTGACTGTTTGACAGATTAACCAGGAATCAGTGAAGCAATTTTTGTTTGGTTTCCATAACATCCCGCCGTCTGGTCTCTATCACTATGGCTAAAATACAATTAAAAACGCCGAAAATTATCAAATAACCTATGTCAATACAGATAGTGGATGAAATTCATTCATTTGATTTGCTTATTATTTTTTTCATTTATTTTCATTATTTTACCATATATTTTAGTATAAAAATTTCGACCCCTCGGCAACACTGAAGTTTACGAGGCCGTTTGCGCAACAAATTTGCCTCGTAATTTTACGAGGGGCTCGTTAATTGAGCTCCATACAAATTTTGACAGGTTTTTTACGAGGCTCGTAAATTTACGAGCTTTACGAGGCTTTTACGAGTTTAAGGGAAGACCCCTACTATAAGAATATACTAACACCCGAATTCATAAAAAATAAAGAAGACCTTGACTGCTTTATAAATTGAAAATTTTTATGAAAATGTCTCTTTATTGAGCTCTTTACACCTATTTTATTTTTTATGATAAAAGCAATAAATATACAAATTTTATAGCAGGTTACAAAACCTCAAATTAATTTTGATAAATTTCAGGAAGTTAGCGAAAGCTGTTCATTTGTTATAAAATTTGTTTTGGTAAATAATATTGAAATTTTTATTTGAAAATTCATTTGCGCTCATCTACCGGTACAACATTTGAAAACTCAGCTTATGGATATGCCACCGTTTGTTTCGAAAAAGCAGCTGATATAAAAAGTCCTCATTAGCTTCTAACTTTTAGATACTACTAGTGCAGCAAGAATATCTGCTTAAACCTTAAAAAACTTAGAAAACTTAAAAAAAAATATATTAACTCGATTCCATTTTACAGTTAGAACTTCGCTGGCTTTTTTGTATAGACACATAGTACATACTACATACAATGTAAATAAGTATATGTCACTAGTAATAATATTTGTTAAAGTTTATTTCCGACGCATACAGGTCGGATAACTAGCGGGACAAAATGTAAAAATCAAAGTCATGTGTCAAAATCAATCTTTCATTAAAAAAAATATAAATACATTAAGCTTATAAGTGGCTAGTCGATGCAAGTCAGTTAGCTGTAGCAGGAAAACTTTTTTTTTTGTGCGATTTCGATTAGCTATTTTAAGTGTAACGGTGCTTCTATTGCAATTTTTTTTCTTGCGAAAAGAAGTGATTTCATAAATTCTTAGATTTAGTAAATTATTTTTTTTTATAGCCCTGTAAGTTCAACGTGAAAAGTTGAACTTTAAATTATTTTAATAGTATTTTCAAATTGAAAAATACTAAATAGTTTCGCTGAGTTTCGACTTGAAATTTATAAAAACTAATTCTGTGAAGTGTTGGCTTTAAGGTAAAATATACTCTTTTTGGGCGCTTTCACGACACCCATACAATTGTTTTAAATATTCAGAATGGTTTCCCAAATATAGCGGCAACAACCCCAAGAAGCTGCGAGTAGAAGTTTCGACCGAATTCATTTTTTTTTTTCGCTCGCCATATTGAAACTCCATTTTGAATTTGCTTAGATTCATAATGAGCGACCCCAAAAACCCCGAAGTAACAAGTTTCGAGCGAATTCAATCAATTTTGAAAAGCTTGTCGGCCATATTGGATCCGCCATATTGGATTTTTGAAACTTGACTAAAGATTTGTAATCAGTGGTCCCATAAACAAGTGGATACAAAGTGGTGTACAAATCCATCAACGCGAACCAGTTCAAACAATTTTGTCCCGCTAGATGCTGTATTCAGACCACTGTGCGACGGTGTGAACTAACGATAAATTGAGCTTAGCAAAATACATGCGAACATAAAAATAAAAAAATAAAACGCAAATTCTTAGATACAACAATTATTACGAAAACGAGGAGGCGAGTATTAATAACGAATTTGTTGAAATTTTAAGTAATAATAAATAAGTCATAAAATACATATGTATGTACATACATATAAGCTTAAAAAGATTTAAATGAGAATGATAAAGTCACTTACGGTAAATTAAGGTTGGTAAAAAACTAAAGTAACATAAAACTGCAATTAGAAGTCAATAGTAATTAAGTAAATAAAGTAGTGTATATAAAATTTATGCATTTATGCAAAAAATAAGTGCTTTGAAGGCTAAATCTGCAAGCCATTGAAGAAATTGGAGTTATAATTTTTCAATATACTTTTTCTTTTTGAAATAAATATCGGCAATTATATTCTAAGGGAACAATATAATAATAAAATATTATATACATTAGGGGGGCCCAAAGTACACATGAAAATGAACTTTTTGGAAATTTCTTTCTTCCATACCCCATAATTAAAGAGAATGGAAGATAAGGTGTTAATATTAAACAGTGCCGCCGGTGTTTTGAAATTTTCCATATGCTTGAAAATATAAAATCTTTAAAAATAAAAACTTTCCTATCGAATGAAAAATGTATTTTCCGCATATGAAATACATATAGATGTAGATATATGGAAAACTTCAAAGCCCGGCGGCATGGTTAAATGTTAACCGATTTCAAAACAGAAAATGCTAGTCTCCTTATTTTCGCTTATTTTTCAGTTCTGCGGGGTGGCTACCAAGAAAAAAAAACTTTGGACCACCGATATATCTGTACAAGCTTTCACTTATATCCAGCGGAACCGGAGGAATGCTAACTGCAGTTAAGAGCTTATGCCCCTACAGGTCTATGAAAACCTTTAGATGCGTTGTATTTTTTAGGCAAATCTATTAGAGACGGCTAACGAAACTTTTTGGCACAGCGATTTAAACCATGAAACCGTAGATCTTTATAATCAATGTGAAGATTCTTAAGAGCTCGTATATTACTCGAATATTTTTTAAAATTTTTCAATAACTAAATATGGCTTTCAAACAGCTTTGTATACATTTACATTATGTATATGACTTTTTTTAAATTAATGTACTTAGGAGGAGAGAATAAGGAATTATGAAAAACCAACAAAAAATACGCCTTTGTCAAACTTTGGGACAAAAAGTTCCCGCAGTTCCTGAAAAAGAAAAAAAAAATGTGTATGGAAAAATCAATGTCAACCGTATTATGCCTGCGATCATAAATTTGCTTCTAATTTTTTAATTTTTTTTTTATTCAGTGGACTTGGAATTTTCCATATACTTGTATAGTGAAAACTTTATATATACATACGTACATATACGGAAAATTTCAAACCAACTGAATCAAAAAAAAGGAATAAAAAAATTTTAAAACTATTTTTGGATCGCAATCCTAATTCGGTTAAAATGTAACTTTATATATGTATATACATACGTATGCATGTTTTTTTACAAAAACGTTATTTTTGTTGACTTCTCGTTCTCTCCTCATAGGTATATTTCTTTAAAGAAAAGTCATATGCCTAATATATGACGTGTGCAAAAAAAAATTTAAGAATAAAAAATATTTATGCACAAAACCTTTCACTGCACAAAATGCATTTGTATAATTAAAATCCACTCCTGTGAAAACTTTACTACTAAATACTACCTATGTACTATTTAAAACTCATTGAAGCCCTCTCTTTGTAAATTACTAACGACAAATTTTTTTCGTTTAGGCATGAATTTATTTATGCAGCGTATTTATAGCATACTTTCAATAAAAAAATAATGTTGTTCATTTTTACATTAAATAAAAAAGAGTCTAAATTTAGATGTTAAAAAGTATGAATTAAGTTAAGGATCGGAAATGTTAAAAAATAAATTAAATGAAAATATGAATAAGTATAAAATAAAATTTAAAATTAAATTAAAAACCTAAACCAAACGAAATCAAAATAAAAATTAAAAATAAAAATGGTAAAAACAACATAAATTGACTTTTGAATCGAAATGTGTGGAAAGTTTTCAATGAGAGCGGCTATGTGAAATTTGTTTATCAAAACTTCGTTAAATGAAAAGCAGACGCAATTCGCTTCCGGCTGGGAAGAAATATGCTACGAGCCCTGGTAAGAACGACTACGGAAAACAATCCATGGATATTACACATGACAGTACACTATTTTTGCAGGGTATCTTTCCCTCGACAAACTAATACGCTTCATCAGAGTCTGATAAGTTTGCAGAGCAGTAAAGATTTTCCACGCCCACCTGAATTTTCCTGAGTGTTTGCGAAATCGACTTGGCCTTACCGGTCTACCACAATTACATTCCATTCCATTCTATTCAGCTAGTCGATAAGAACTTCTTAAGCAAAAACAGAAACAATGTACTTAGTGGAAAATGTTTATATCTCATGTATGTACATAAGTACATAGTATTTACATACATACATACACGTACATATCAGAATAGTATATAACACTTAAAAATTACAATTTTCACACACAAAACTGTATACAGCTAACTTAACTATTAAACGAAATATCACTAAATAATTACACTCCTAATTTATAACTAAATTGATATTTTTGCCATTTTCTATATATTTTGTCTTGTATTTGTCAAACATCGTTTTCAGCTGGTCAATAACTTGTTGATGAATTTTATCCACATACTCTGGGTCAGGCTCATCATTCTTCTCCACTTCGATGGGTGTGCCAACTGCAAAGTTAAAGAAATTTGATTAAATTTAGTATTCTAGTAGACATTAGTTAAAATTAGTAAATTTCGAATTTTTTTTTTATTTTCACTCACCAACTTGTACGATATGCTTGCGTCGTGGCAGAAATCCGAAAGTGTATTGAAAGAAACCTCGACCCAATACAATCAAAGGCGAAATGCCGGTTAAGCGCTTGGTCAATGTTTGGAAACGTCGCAGCCATGAATTTGGTGGATTATTCACCTGATCGAATATTTCCACTTCACCAAATGAAAATGTTGGCACAATGGGTGAGCTGTAAGAAAAAGTAAAAATTATTGAATAAATACCACAAAATGTGTTTGTTTTTTTTTTTGTAAGAAAAATTACGCTAGTCGGCAAAAAATCCGCCCTGTGAAGTCAAAATATGAAAATGTAGAACAGTTTTTGAGATATAGCTAAACTTATGATTACACTAATTATGTATGTAACGCATAGGTCAAAGTTTTACTAAAATTTTAAATCAAATTTGTATTTATTATTCAATTTAGATAAGCAGAGTCCATACGATTTGACGTCCATGAAAAGAAACGGGATTAAACTAATTTTTTCATATTGCTGTTTGTGGCTAAAGCAACATTTTTTTTGGAAATTTTGCTAAAAATTAAGCAAAATTGTCTATAAATCAATGAATAATAAGTCTATATAAATCTAAAAATTAAGAAAAGTTTAATGAGTCCAGAAAAAGTCCCGAAACGTCAAAAAAAACAAAAAAATTGCAGGAAGCCACTAGTAAATCCAGACAATCGTGGAAAATCAAAAAAAAATTCTAAAATGTAATCTAAATATGAAGATTAATGGTAAAAATTTCTAAAATATATAGATAGTGTTTAAAGAAAGAACAAAAATCCCAAATAGTCTCAAAAAATTCGAAGAACTGGGAATAGTCGAAAGTCACAAATGAATAAAGATAATTTGACGGAAGTATCAAAAATCTCCATAGGTAAATTATACTAACACTAAAAAAAAGACCCCATAGATTGCGAAAAATACCAAAAACAACTCACGAAAAGTCCCGTAAGGCCAGAAAATGTAGCGAACTATCATGAAAAGTTATGTAAAGCAACAAATTAGCAAGATTAGAAGATACCAAGCGAAGCTCCGGGTAAGTCTAAAAATATACGGAAAGTCTCTAACAGTTGCAAAAAGTTATGAAAAGATGCCGATTTGTTCCAAAAAAAAAACAGAAAAATAACGAAAGGTCCCGCAAAAATTTGCAAAACAACCTAAAAAAATTCGAATAAACCCGTTGAGTCATGAAAAAATGCTGGTCTATCTAAAACAAATCAGAAAATGTCAAAAACCTTGAAACAAAAACCTACGAATAAATCCAGAAAATTTACCAAAAGTCCCTCCAAGACCACAAACTGATGATACGAAGCAAAATTTTTTTACCAAAACCAAAAACTAAAAAGCCGCAAAAAGTGACGAAAAGTGACGAAAATCCCGAATTATCCATTAAACCCCGAAAAAAAATCAAAAACAGTTCCGAAAAGTCCCAAAAAATTACTAAAGATCCAAAATATCGAAATACCGAAAAACTGCTCAAAAAGTCCTGAACAGTTCCGAACAAATCAAAACAGTTAACACAAAGTCCTCAACAGTCCGAACAAATCAAAACAGTTAACACAAAGTTCAGAATTCCCCAAAAAATCCCAAACTCTAAAAACATAAAATTATTCCAAATTATCGAAAAATAAATACGAAAAATAACAAAGGGTTCAAAATACCCCTAGTTTTATGGTCAAAAAGCAAGACCCAAATGTGTATACTGGAGCTTATAGCGAAATTCATTCAGCAAAACCTCTAAAATTTACTAGGGCAGTTTTATCAGTCAGTGAATAAACTTTTTTAATAAAAATCAACGTTGTCTCCGACCATTTTGTAACTCTTTCGAAAAATAGTTTCTCTCTAGGCCCTCTGCAATAAACGTTGGCCCTTTTTATTTCGTTCCTTGGTGTGGTCAAAACTATCCAAATTCAGTTAAATTTCAACCCTCCTAGTTTAGATAGAAGCCCGCACACGAATTATATCTAGCAACTATGTATGTATGTATATTAGGGGGCATCACTCTCCATATAAAAAAATTGGTACTGTTTTTCCACCGGAGATATAAAATTTATTATATTTAAAGACTTCCGTCAAAATATTTCTGAAAAATATTAAGATTTACGTGATTTACTGAAAATACCTTCGAAAAGCGGGTTTTAAAATTAGTTTGAAAAAATGTTTTTTTTTCCAAAAAATCACTTCAGAAGAAAGAAGAGTGTAAGCGTAGAAGGTCTTTGTAAAAATGTTTAAAAATTTAATTAATGAAATCAAAATTAAGAGATTTTTAGATATCTTTTCAAATCGGTCCAGCTCACGTAAATCTTTATATTTTTCCGAATTACTTTGGCAGAAGTCTTAAAATGTAATAGATTTTATTTTTCTGGTGGAAAAGACGCAATTCCTTTTGCTGAGGCACCCTTGATGCTGCAAAATGATTGAGCAAGTTGTCCAACATTGGAAATGTGGTATAGAACAGTGCTCGTCAAAGTGGTGGTCCGCGGACCGGTGCCGGTCCGTAAGCCATAAGTCGCCGGTCCGCAAAGGGCGTCGCGAAATGGACAACGATTTTTTAAACGATTATATATACATATACGACTATATGTATACTCCACACTTCTAACCATGGTACAATTATCTACATGGTAGTAGCACTAGAAATTTCACGTCCGAGATGTCAAAATATTAAGTCGAAACACAAGCGAACACACAAACGAACAAAGCAAAGTAACCTAGTTTGACATCTCCAACACAAAATCACCTGTTCAAATTAACAAGGAATGACACCTTCCAATAGCATTAATATAATTTTAATAAAACTTGACGTGCTTATTATATGTCTTATTATTATAACTTTACAGTTATTACATTTGTGATGTTTTATATTACTGTTTAATGAGGCTATATACAACTTGTATAATAAAAACAACTTAAATTTGTTAAACATTCATAAAAAATCGCTAATATCTGCTATCATTAAATGGTAAAAGGTCATATGTATATAGACACCCGGCTAATAAAGAAATTCATTTAAACAAATTTTAATACATATATGAGATGATCGTAAACGAAAAATAATCAATAAAAAAAAAGGTACCGGTCCCCGACGTAATAGAAAAACTGCAGCCGGTCCGTCACACTCAAAAGTTTGACGAGCACTGGTATAGAATATTTCAGCAGACGTCGAGAAAATGCATTTTAGTATTCTTTTTCAGCTTAAATCTAACCATTTATGTATAAGAGTGTTCACTTACGAAGAGTTGAACTGAAGTTGATTGAGAATACCACTCAACGTTTGTGTGTATGTATAAATGCTAAAAATAAATGCAAAAATAAACAAAACACAAAATGGCATGCAGTTATCTCATTTTTAGGTATTTAGCGGGTATCCACCATTTTTTATAGGCAACCAAATCAACCGCATTTTATAATCACTCTTATCGCCAGCAATTGTAAAATATTCAAGCACTCAAGTACAACACAACAAAAACACAAATAATTATTTGATTTATAACGCAAAAAGCTACATATGTATGTACTCGTAACTTACCCAGTGCGTATGGCCAATTTCACAAAACCTTTGCGCCGTTTCAATGTTATTATGTAACGACCGGGATGTGAGTCCAATGCCTCTTGGGCACCGCCAACCAATATGGCAACAGCGTTCGATGTAAAACCATCGAGATTTTCGGCATGTTTTGGATGATTCGATCTCGTTAAGTAATACATTAAAGATTCCTTGGATACCGACACCAGTCCCCAAAAGCGAAGCAATTCACGTAAAATGGGTGTATAGAAATGCATATCTAATGTGGCAATTTTGGGTCGAATGCCGGGAAATAACTCCAACCATTTTCGAATATCGCTGCTCATATTGCACGAGATGCCAGTTCTGGCGGGTATGCAAAGAGAAAATACAAATAAGATTAGATGAAACAAGAATTTTATGGCTGGCTTGCTTGCTAACTCACCCGATTATGCCATGTGGAAAACTTGCTAAAATATAATTACGATCAGGACTCAAATCAACTGTTTTCACAAGCTCAATGGGAAAGTAGTCACGGAAGTGACGCCAAATGCAATTATTTCGGAAAATTTTCCAGCTGTAAAAAAAAGTTGGCGTAAAATAATGATTGTAAATTCTCCGAATATACATAAGTAATGTAGAACGTACCCGTTGCCATGAATGTCGCTATAGTTTCTCGTGTGATCATAATAAATATAGGTTAGGTATGCCAGTACCAGCAGCCTCCAAAGTAAATTGCCATAATACTATGTAAGTGGTTAGGAAGGCAAATAGATAATAGTAATTCGAAATATACATATGTACATAAATATAAATATGTAGCAAAATTATTAAAAAGAAAAAAGTAAGTTTTAATATAAAAATTCAGATTTTCATGTAAGTTATCGAATGGATGAACTGATATATTAAGCCCTAACCGCCAAAAAGACGTAAGCGATTTTTTTTTTTTTTTAATCTTCCTTTTGACGCAGGAATGTTCCTAGAGCATTTAGATGTATTTCTGCATCAAAAATAAAATTTTGAAAAAATTTGAAAATGAAATAATGAAGTTTCTTGCCTCCTAAAAGTATATTGTACGAAAAAGTTTAAGGAAAAGAATTATTGCAAATTCTACGGACTAAATCCTTGCAAACATAAAGGAACTAAAAATTAAGAGAAATTTAGACTAGCTGGCCGTCTGCGGAGCCCAGCACTTCTGGGATGACGACCCCGATTAATTATGTGGATTGTATAAAACCAACTGTACTTATCAACCCGCTGAGTGAGGTTTGAAACCCGCAAACAGATCTAATCAGTGCAGTAGATCCAGCCATTTTTTGGCTTATTTATACTTGTACAGCTTCAGCCTAAGTCAGAACTAGCTCCAGTCAGCTGCTCTGGAAAACCAGTGTCTGAAGAAGAATCATTATGATCGCCTTTATAGCTCCTGAAAACATTACGCTCAGCATTGACCCGTGTCGTACGACTAGTCGCTATTGACGAGTGCAGCACTGAAATATTCACCTCAGCGAGTTGCAAAAGAAATAACATTTTTCTGAGTCTGCAAAAGCTATAATAAATATGTTACATAAAAACTACAATATACATATTTTTGGAAGCTAAGTAAAGGAGAGAATTTGATTGATTCAGTTTCTCTATCGCTGATTCCATATTGACATTTCCAGTTTGTACTTTAATAAAAATGGATCCTTTCTCTTTAGAAACTTACCAGCAGTAAAGAAGTAACTATGAGTGATATAAATGGCAAAGCCATAAATATGACTACATATAGGCCCGCAGCAAGGGTTTGTTTTCGACGTCTAGGCGGTACATGCACCGGTGCCCACTCAATCTTCATTGTGTTTGTAGATGTCCAGCTTGTCTCAAATGATATGCAATATATGTATGCATATAGTATGCATATGTATGTATGACTAGTTTCCGCACTTGATTTAGGGATCCCCTAATTCAATCTATCGATCGCGTTCCTCCGACGACTAGCTCAAAACTAAAGCGTGCAATTGAGAAGTCCACTTTCTTGACACTGCTTAGTTAGGTATGTAATTATCTAAAATAACGCAGAGAGAAAGAAAACAACGAAATTAAAAGAGCCTTATCAAACATATTTTCGGTTAACACTACTTTAAACATAATAAAACCTGCAACGACAGATTGTCCGACACTGAAGGAGCGTTGATAAGCGTTTTAGAATACAACTTGTCAAGTACACATATTTACAACAAGTATGTTGAATATGACTCCAAGAAGAAATACAGATACTTTTTCCTCGATACTTGCACACCCCGCGTCATAATTATAAGCACAGCACATATTGGCAAGTTTTAAAAATTTATATATTTTTATGTTAAATATTTGAATTAGTTAGTTATTGTATAATTTATTATTTCGCAATCACCGTATAAAAATAGATTCAAACTTTGTGCAATATATAAAAATCAACAAATTTTCGTAAAAATTTCGAACTTTTCAATTCGATTTCTTTGGAAAGATTTTGAGTATGCAGTTTTGTTTTCAAGTTCGAAGCAGCTAGAAATTAACGCTGATTTTTATTAATCTTTTTCAGACGATGTTGTGCATTTTCTTCCGCTTAAAGTATGTTTGACATTTTCTTTATATGAAAGGAAATGCACAACACCGTCACAAACAAAAATTCCCAAAATTCAAAAGCTACTTTATAGTCTAAGATCCGACAAGGGCACGATTAAATCTATTTTGTATGAAATTTAACGTTTAAAGAAATGTTTTGCGAGTGGGTTGGCAGAAAAAATTCTGGCCAGGATATTTTTAATTAAATATGCAAAAATTATTAATATTTTTTTTAATTTTGTTCTCATTTGTTTAATGAACAAATTATATAACAATCGAAAGTATTAAGCCTATGGAATGTGAAAACGTTGGGTTCTCTATATTCTCCTGGCCCACCTATCGGGTTGGCAGGTATGAGCAGGTTGGTAATACTAGTAATTAAGTAAGTAATTAGTATAAATGTAATTTGTCCATTAAATAAAAAAGAGTGCAAAATTAAAAAGAAAACTTATTTTTTGAACATTTAATTAAAAATATCCTGGCCACGATTTTTTAGCCAACCCACTCGCAAAATATTTCCTAGCACGTTAAATTTCGTACGAAGTAGATTTCATCCATTAAACAGATAGGTGAAGGTCGTGCCCTTGTCGGATCTCCTACTGTTAAGCTAGCGCTGTATTACACTAAAATTAAATGGGCTGCAAAACTGCGTACTCAAAGTCATCCTAAAAAATTTAATTAGAAAGCTTGAAATTTGAAGTTTTGGATTTTTTCGATTTTTGTTAAACAATAAACTACATATATTTTTATAAAAACAAAATATAATTAACATTAAATAACAAAAAATACATAGTTAAAACTTATCAATCTGTGGTGTGCTTATAATTATGACACGGGGTGTATACTTAGGTATGTATGTATGTATGCACATGTGATAAGCAGTAGTTTAGTGGAAGGTTTAGAGGTAGAGTTTCAAACCGATATGAAACATTCCATCTCACCCGGCTCGTAACTACGATCAAAAATTATAGAAACAAAACAAATTGATAGAAAGATAAAGTGAATAAACTTTGCAAAATTCAACACAGCGGCGGACCAATATTTAGTCTCAAAATTCTAAACCTCGCACTATTTATTCATACGTAAATATGTACATATGTATGTATAAAACTAAAGCACCCTCTTACAGAAAAAATCCAAATTAGTAATTATATATTTTGTGGCGATTCCATTATTTTGAATAACTACAGCGCTGCTGTTCGGCGTTGAAGAAATTAAAGTATTTATTACTACTACTATTACTATTATTACAATTTTACACACTCGAAAAATAATATATTCGCGAAACAAAGGGCCAAAAATGGTAAAAATGCCTTTTTAGTATTTCTGGCTGACGTCAGCAGTGGAGTTCTGACAATCGCTAAGCTAAGCGCCCTATTCCCACACCACTGACAAAACTCAGCGGCTGACTATTGCCTTTACTACTGCGCCTAATACTATGCCACGAATTTATTTTAAGCTGTCGTATGACAATTGTCAGTTTTATTGTTATAACCTACTGAGTAAGTGACAACGGCGAAACAATGTTTATATTGTGTTTTAGGCGCAGTAATTGTGACAATAGTCATATGATGAATTTTGTCAGTGGTGTGGGAATAGGGCGGTAAGTTTTCATCGCCGAAATTCTCTAAACGAAAAGCAGTGGGTCCTGAAAGTATACCACATGGAAATGTAACAGATACAATATGGAATTATCCAAATATGGCAGTATGGGGAGCATATACGTAACTAGCTGTTGCATATCGTTAGGCGCGCCTGATATTCTTTTGGAGATTTTTGGCGATCAAAATTAGCGATAGCGATCGTTGGAATCCGCCTGCAGGACTTTTTTTCAAACGAGAGAAAAAACTAAAAACGCAGTTGGACTATATTTGGCGAGCATATTGATTGTTTCGTGTGTTTTAAAATTTTTTGGCTTTTGTCGCACGGTGTACACGTTTTTTAACTTATTTTCTCTCTGTACAAATTCTTGAGGTATGCTTAGCTGCTGGAACCTCTATTCTGGTGGCATTTTCATATCGATTTAAGACCTTGCGCCTCGATACTTAACCGCCGATAGTTTTAATGTATCAAGACCTTTTGCCGATACCTGCATGGTTTCGCGGTTAAGCCATTTTTGTGTTTAACTTTGCATAAAGCGATACCGGTAAGCACAAACAAACTCTTGATAAATTAGTTCAATGACATAACTTTGTGGACTTTTAGTATTCTCGATGAATTTTTGAACGATTTTCTTCTTTCATCTCTTGCCAAATTTGGTTTGTGTTGTCCATCTCACATCCTCGAAAGCTTCAGTTATAAAGTTATCAAATAACTGTCGTGCATGTGCCGAACTTTGACCCATTTTCTGGAAAACAAGCCTTATCTAACACAATCACTCAATTTACTGTCTATATATATGTATGTAAGCAAATACAGTGATCCAAAAAAGTGTTCACATGTTTTTTTTTAATTATTCACAATATTTTCGCGTTAAAATTGTTTTATTTCTTATAGAAATTTTGTTCATGCTTTATCCAAAACCATAGAAATCAAGGTTTCAAACTTTATACAAAATTTAGAAAAATTCAACAAATTTTCATAAAAATATAATTTTTAGATCTGCAAGTGTAAAGTGTAAAGTGCAAATTTCCAGCGGCTAAAAAATCGCGTTAATTTTTTTTTTCTGACGGCTTTTGGAATAAAATACGCAAGACCGTTCGAGAAAAAAATTCGAAAAATCAACGCCAGTTTTTACAAATTTCACGCGACTTGTCAGACGGCTGGAGAGAGGGCTCGTAAAATTCCATAACAAATAGTTGATCGTGCTTTTAAAATATCTACATCTTTATTTAACCGTTAAAAATTTACGGCATACAACAACGCTACATTACGACACCCTTGGGAACATCCTAATTGAAAATAAAAAAAAATGTAAATGTAATGTAAAAAAATCAAAATGTGAACACTTGTTTGGAACACTGTATGCACATACATATGTAGTTCACTAATTGCACTGTAAATATGTATGCATGTATATATTTGGTATGTTCAACGATAACGCTATCATCCACAGTCAATTTGTCACAATGGGAAACACACGCATTTTCGGTACAGATAAAACACAAATGAGTAACTTAATAATTGAGAGCAACTAATTCAGAACTTTGTATAGTAGCTACCCTGCAAACCAAAGCTCCCGAAACCTAAACGAAATCTTTAGGAGCATCTTATTTCTGCAACGTTTTTTTACGAATCTTCAAAGAAAATTATATTTATGAAGTGGTTGTCAGGAACTCGTAAAAAAATTTCTGTAAGAAAAATAAAGAAAATTCTGAAAAAAATTCTGTGAGAAATTCTTGACATAGCAGCATTATTTTCGTTGCTTTATCGATATTCTTCCGAAATTTCGCAAAAGAATCGAAGTGTTCACAGTTTACTTTGATTTAGAAAATTCGGCAAAGAATCGTATGAAATCTTTATGAATTCTTTAAAATTTCTCTACAATTCAAAATATGTACTCTGAAAAAATGGTTTGTTTTTTACCAACAATTCTATCACAAAATATACAACTTAACAACCGCACATTTCCATAAATTTATATCTAGAGAGCGAAATTAAAAACATATTTGTTTTCTAAAACAATTAACGATTTATCAAACTTGCACTAATAATATGGTTTTTATTTTTTGTAAGCACTTGTTACTTTTCTCGCGTGCACGCGCGTAATACATCGAACTGATTTGCAATATATTTTCTTTTTAATGAACACTCAACGATGCCGGGACGGGACAGTTTAGCTTGCAAGTATATATGATGTGTGTGCATATATGTACTCGTATTTCAATAAATATGTATGAATACGTTTGTATGTACATTAGAGCGTACTAGAAAAGTTCTCATTTTGTAATTTTTTGTTATATATTCGCCATTTACAGTAGAATCCTAAAGTGTGTATTATACATATAATGATGTTTTTGTCTCAAGGAGACAATTTTTTCATTCAATAGTTCCTTGACGTCAAGTACTCCGCTCTAGAATTTAGCTTGAGATCTCAGTTCTTAACACCCTAGCGTGCCACCCTAAGCTCGTCAGAAATCATTAAACTTTTGCTAAGAAGGATTTTTTTTATTACTCCACATGTTGCAATAACTTTAGAAGGTAGTCTCACTTCAAATTTCTGAAATAAACCGTGTCTGCTGAAAAACACGCAATGCTGCCACTATTACGATATTGAACTAGGGGATTTTCACTTATTATTTTAGGTATTTTTTAACTGAGCAATGAACGAGATCGTTCTGCACAATCCAACCTGCGCTTGAAAAATGAACGGAACGCACAAAGGGTTCTCTTGGCAATTGTTGTGCACTTACTTTACAAGCACCCATTCACTTTTTGCGTAAACACGACAGCTCATTTTTTCTTAAAATTTTTTATAATTCAAATTATTTACATTATTATTCCAGTCGAACTATTTTTAATGAAATTCATTTGCCGGAAAAATACATTTTTTTCGAAATCGCATTGCAAAAATTATTTAGTCTCAGGGGTGTAAGGCGAACTTTTTTTTTGTTTGCTTGTACGGTGGTATGGTCTAATATACCCACATGTAAGTAAATACATACATATGTACATATGTATATGTTTATAGCTTGTCTGAGGCGATTTCATGAAAGCATTTGAGTCAAGAATTTTTTTTAGCTGCATTTCATTAATTAAAAAAAAAAAACATAGAATATTGAAAGCGAATTCGAGCTGGCAAATGTGAAGGTCAGTATTTTGAACGGAATAAATTTTAATTAAGGACTTAGGCTGTTTTTAATTTCAAGGAACGCCTACAATGTAAGTCGTGATGTATGTACGCATGTATACGTGTATTCATATATGTATGTATGCACATATATACTTATTTACATAACTTTCAATAAATAAATGTAATTAGCCTCGGCACTTATTGTTTAATTTTATTTACGTAGCAAATTTAAAAAAATAAAAAAATTTTATTCAGAAAAATATTTAGTCATGTTCATTTTGAAACCTTTCACTGTCATTGAACCGCTTGACATTTATTTTAACGCGTAACTTTAGAATTTTTTTATGCTAATTAATTTAGTATTTTTTGTTTTTGTTATACTAAAATTTGGTAATGCACAGTTTGGAGAATTTTCAAATATTTGTACACATATTATGTATACAAAAAGATACATATGTACATACATATACATATGTTTGTATTGAAAAATGTTTGTGTTTTTAAATAAACATTCTATTATTTCGTACACTAATTTATATACTTAGTATATGTTTATGTACATATTTGTTTTATTATATTTTTAAATCAATTTACACTGGATGGAAGTTTTTTGGTTTTTAATTTTCTCAATGCGCACTCGTTACCACCGGCGATTTTCAACGACTAACCGCTTGTAATGTTTTGAAATGGGTATTTGATTCATCGCTACAAAGAACGAGTCATTGCTAGCGACATATCGAGTGTTGAACATTCGGGCGCAAATGTGGTGTTCGGTTGTTTACTTTTTATACCCAATGCACAAATATACATACGTGGTGGAAAAATAAATAGGGACACGATATTTTAACAAGTTTTTCCTATTTTTCTTTCGTTTATTTAATATTTATTTTTTTTCTTATAAAAGTATAGCTCATTATCTAACAAAAACCATATTTCAAACTTTGTGCAAAAATTATAAAAATTCTGCAATATTGCATTTAAAATTTCAACTTTTTTTCAGATTTTTTAGATTTTTTTAGTATGCAGTTGTATGGCCCATTAAATTTTAGTGGAATAAAGTGCAAGTTTGAATTCCCTGAAAAATCGCGTTGATTTTTGATAATTCCACTGGTTTAAAGCAAAAATGTTCAATGGATGCCACTATGCAATTCGTATGTAGAATCGCCCGCTGAATCGAGTTAATTTTTTGTTTTATGGATAAGTTTTCGAGATGTTTTCAACTTACCGTTATTCACCTTAAAACAAAAAATAGTTCCATTTAATTACGTTTATCTTACGAACCGATCTAACAATCGTAATACGAGGTACGGCAAATAAAAGACAACAGAATTTTCCATAAACCTTATATACACCAATTTTCGATAGGCCTGGTAGTTTCTAAGAAATTAATAAATCACTCCAGATTTTTTGTTTTTGTTTTTTTATGAAAAAATGGTAACAAGTTCAAACTTTAACAGGGGAAAAATAAAAAAATAACGTTTTTTTTTTGTACATTTTGTATTTTGTATGAATGCCTGTTTCTCTACAAATAATGAGGCTACCAGTGAAGAAAATCGATGTATAAGTAAGAAATAAATAAGTAATAAAAATATTAACAGAAAAGGTGCACATGGAGAATTTTATTTGTCAGGAAATATCCAACCTATCGAAAAGTGATGTATATACGGATTCTGCAGGGTTTTGTTAGCTTTCATTTTCCCTATTTGCTATTATTCTACGTGGGGAATGGATAGAGACATTCGTAGAACTAAAAAAAACACTAATTTGTGATCCAGGGTTTTTTTCTGAACGTATTACGCTCTGTATTACGACCGCTGTGGTGCAGTGGTAAGCAGTGCGCGTGTTCACTCATCAGCACCTGGGTTCAAGCCCTGGTCAAAGAAACATCGCAAAAAATATGGAAAAAGGTTTTTTCTTAACAGCGGTCGTCCCTCGGCAGGCAATGGCAACCCTCCGAGTGTATCTCTGCCATGAAAAACAATCGCCGTTGGGAGTCGGCGTTAAACTGTAGGTCCCTCCGCTTTGTGTCACAACATCAAGGCGCACGCCCCAAATCGGAGGAGAAGCTCTCGGCCAAACACTAACATATGTGTAAGCGCCAATCTATTATTATTATTACTTTTATAAAAACTTTTTGTGTATCTTAATTAGGGCTGCCAACTAGCTATGAAATGCCATATTGGGAAAATTAAAGTGCCATAAAGGTGCCATTCTTTTTAATACTTCCTATTTAGCATTAAAATTAGAAACACATTCCTAACAGAAAAGTCCTATGCCAAAGTAAGATAAACCAGTTGTATACACCATTAGAAATCAGAAAACTTTAGTTGAAAAAAATAAGTACACGCAAAGGATTTAAAAAAAAAAATTATTGAAAAACTACTATTTTTCAAAAGTGCCATTTTGGCACTTTGTGCCAAATTGAAGAATTAAGTGCCATTTGAAGTAACCCCTTCCGCATGCCTGAAATTAAAATTATACACGATGAAATGAGAGCCCTCTCCTTTTTTGAAGTCGAAAAACCATATTTCCTTAAAAAAGGAAAAGGAGGAAATATTTCCTAAAAATTTGTTCCTACTACAAAATTTGTTTCCGAACAATACAATTTTTCTGTAGGATAATTTCTTCTGATTTTACTAAAAAATATTGTTGTCTTAGAAATGCACGTTTCCCTTGGTTGAAAGGTAAAAACTTAAAATGGGACATATGAGTTAATTAGTCCTTAGTCTTCCAAGCTACGAGATTCGTGTCCCATATTTAATACACTAATTCTATACATTCTCATATACTTACATTCATTTGCATACATACATACATACATACATACACATCAAAAGTATCACCTCAGAGATACAATGCACATTAGAGCGAGTCGAAAAAAAATATTTGATACGAAAGTTGTATAGGTCTTAAAAGGTGTTTTATTAATCCCTTATTATAGAAAAGAAATCTAATTTTTCTCTGCAACGACTTGTAAAAGTTTAAAAAGTTGGTATTCCCACTCTTATTTTCAATTTTTCAAGCTCATTCCGAAGACTGAAGATATTGTCGCAGAGAAACAAGATTACTTTTCTAGAATAAGGCACCTTTTAAGACCTATACAACATTCGTATCAAACATTTTGTGTTTTTCGACCCGCCCTAATGTGCATACGTCCTATCTACGAGGTGAAAATGACTTTAACGCGATGTGGTTTGCTGTTTTAGGTTTGAATGCATTTAAAATGTATTTGATTCCATAGAAATTTGCATGCTAATATTATTACATAAATATTTACTGTATAAAGGCATGGGTAAAATAAGCAACAGTTTATGACCATTTTCTGTTGCTCTCATTGAATTTATTTTATTTAAGTACTGCACTAACTGCTGCTTTTTGTTTATCCTCAACATTGTTGCATATGTATGTACATGTACGTATACACTCGCATGCTTAGATATGACGATCTTCAAAGGTGACACAACTCAAAATAACACGTTCGTCACAAAATGCAAAAAACTATTTCGTAGCACATGCTAATCATATGGGCAGGGGAGACTTTAACTTAGGTCTTTTCAACAAATTATAACAAAAATTTGCTCCAGCTTTTGTTGAAATGTAAATAGAAGCTCGGTGTCATATTTTTAGTGCATAGTTTCAAAAATGTCGAATTTTTAGTTGTGTCTCTTTTGAAGATAGCGTGCGAAACTGATCACTCTTGACCGTGAGTGACGTGAATATCGCGTCACCGCTCGACAAAACGCACATTGCCACCTACTAGGCAACCGATGTAGTAAACCTACATACATACATACATACATACATACATTGTATAATGTACCCAACGGGGCCAGAAGCGCTCCATTAGTTCTATTGGAGCGCTCCAAATTCAGCTGTAAGCGCTCCCTTCCTAATTTCATACTTCATTGTATTTTAACATTGTGTGTCTTTAGAAAGAAGCGCTCCCTTGCTGCTTCCAAACAAGCCCTTGGTGAGCGCTTCAACTAAAGCATTTTAAAAGCGGATGCACCGCAAATTTTAATATTTATATTATTTTTTTTGTTTTAATAAAAGAATGGCGTTTTTGGTAAATCATTTGATGGTTTTATTAAGTGTACTTATATGTTTTTGAAGTGAAATTCCTTTTGCGGCGATTGGTTGGTTGGGAGTAACTTGGCAAATTCAACGCAAATTGCACACGGAAATGGTGCAACGGAAGTGGTGCAACGGAAATGGTTGGGGCTGATACAAGTGCTCAAGGTTAAAGAATAACACTTAGAAAAAGACCAATACAAGAATGAAAGTAATGGTAAGTACGTACATAGATAAAGAAAAGGATAAAGGAAACGGTAAAAATAAAAACAAAAACAAAGGTGCGTAAAGATAAAGGCAAAAATTAAGATCAAGGTAAATTTTAACATTACTTATTTTAGAGCAAAGGTGAAGGCGAATATGTAGATGAAGAAAATGATAAACATAAATAAAATTAAAAACAAATATTAGGAAAAAGATGAGGATGAGGATGAGGATGAGGATAAAGGTGATTATAGAGAAAAGGATATAGATATAGAGACTCAATCTGGGAACTATTTTGAGATTTTAGAAATTTTGGGGATTCTCGAAACTTATCGCTATAATAATCGATATTACCATCAGTTTTGTTATCAATATTTTTATTGATTTTGTTATCGCAATTTTTATCGATATTGTTATTGATTTTGCTATCGATATTTTCGGAACTTATCGACATAATAATCAATATTTTTAACGATTTTGTTATCGATATTTTTATCGATTTTGTTACAGATTTTGTAATCGATATTTTTATCGATTTTGTTATCGATATTGTTGTTGGTCTTGTTGTCGTTATTGTTGTAGATTTTTTTATGGATATTTTTATCGAACTTATTATCGGTACAGCTAGATTATTAATGGATTTTGCTATCGATTATTTATCGATTTTGTTATCCGTATTTTTATCGATATTTTTATCAATTTTCTAAGCGATTTTTGTTATAGATTATTTTTCGTTTTTGTTATCGATATTTTTATCGATTTTGTTTTCGATATTTTTATCGAAAATTTTATTGATATTTTTATCGATTTGCTAATCGATTTTGCTACCAACATTATTGTCGGTTTTGCTATCGAAATTTCTATCGAATGTTGTTTATTTTTAT
>NW_023458561.1:38605498-38609027 GCF_013731165.1 Rhagoletis pomonella
TGTCGGTTTTGCTATCGAAATTTCTATCGAATGTTGTTTATTTTTATCGGTTTTGTTATCGATATTTTGTTGCATGTTACTATGGATTTCGTTATCGATAGAGAAGATAAAAATGAAGATAAAGGACTAATAAGAGAATAACGTAAATGTAATTAGAAAGAACAGGGGTAGAGGTAGGGATCTATATAGAAAAAATACAACCTTAAGCAAAAGCAAATGTATGTTTGTATGCATATATGTATATTAGGGAGATCCACAAATATATATTTAGGAAAATCAACTTTTTGGAATTTACTTTCTGTCACGCCCCCAGAATTGTAGAAAGTGTAAAAATAAGCGGGCCCATTTTAACCACGCTGCCGCACAGTGCCGCCTAAGTTGGCAAACATGTAAACATGTTTAGTATTTTTGTACAGGTAATTTATCCACTAAAAATAATTAAACAGAAATTTGCTTATGAAATAAATTATATGCCGCCAGGAAGCCACTAAATTCATAAAAATTTATACTAAGAATTTTAATCAGAGCATAGCCATGCGAAAGCTCTTCACGGAAATAAATGTCAAAAATACATTATTCGAAATAAAATGTAGGTTTGACGGTTTTTATTTTCACATATATAGCAGAGAACTACAAGAATAAAATTTTTGCAGGGCGTCCCTATGGTATTCCAGAAAAACCATTTTTTGTACAAATTTCAAGAAGGTAATTTTTAATGGAATGAATAAAAAATATATGCAAAAATAAATTATTTTTTTTTTTATTTTATCTAATATTTAGTACGCATTTTTAACTTTCGAAGAAGAAAATAACAAACTGCTAATTGTTTGCGCTTTTTAAATAATGCGTTTTTGCAAATGTATAAAAGCGTTTTTTTTTTTTCATTTTTTTGCTGGCGCCATCAGATCTGCGGAACTCGTTAGGTTTTCAAAAAGGAGGTGTCAGATTAAAAAGCTTGACCTGTAGATATTAAGGTTAATTTTTTGTAGAGAGCTACCACCTGTTAAAAGAAATAAATTCAAATTATTGAACAAGTTAAATGAATTATTAAAAATTTGGTATCAATTGAAATGGATAGGAAAAGGGTATATTTTTTAATACATGTAGGAGGGTTGCCACCTGTTTCAAATATTACATTCCATTTGAATTAAGTAATTGAAACAGATAGGTATCACCATATGCGAGTCAGACGAAAGAGGTTTAAGAAGGTTTAGCATGCAAATATATTTAAGTGGGTTGCCACCTCTTTGTAAAGTCAGATTTAGTTTAATTAAAATAATATGTTTACAACTTCGTATTTTTTTCAATATGTAAATGTATACGTTGCCAATGTATGATTTGTTTTGATTTTATTCTTTTTAAATAACTGGACTTGTAAATTAACTTTAAAGTTTTATGAATGTTTTTACTCTTCACTTATTTCTTGCTAAATACACATATTTCAGTTACCTAATTCCCTTAATTAAATAGAATAAGATTTTTAAACTGGTGGCAACCCTTCTACATGTAGTTTAAATGTAAAGGATTTTGCAAACCGTTTCGATTGGTACCCATATATTAATATCCAATTCATCCAACTTATTAAATAATTTAAATGCAACAGTTAAAACAACTTAAGTGCACATCTACAGTCCAAGCCTTGTAATGTGACACCTCACATTCGAAAATAGAGGGAACTATATGTACATACCTATGTAAATGCTACCAGAACCCAAATTTTTTTTATATGGGGGAAATGAGCGACACCTTCAACAAAAAAATTTGTCTAAAATCATTGGTAATGCCTCGGACTTGGACTTTATTATACTAAAATTGAATGGGCTAAAATTGCATACTCAACTTTTTTCAAAATAGTGTGATTAAAAAGTGCAATATTTAATGAAAATATTCTTTAATTTTGCACAAGGTTTGGAACTCTGATTTTTAGAGTTTATTTATGTTGTAGGATTCCCATATTTTTATAAAAAAAAAATTTCGAAAAATAAAATAATTAAAAAGCAGATGCCCGTATTTCAAAAAAACGCTGAACCTAAACTTTATAGAATCACTGTATCTCGGCAGTCAGTTCGAAAACGCCCTGTCTCAAAAAACTTTTCAATAATTCAATTTCAGTATTTGGTTGAAGGACGCCCTGTCTCAGAATTCGGTTCAAAAACGCCCTATCTCAGTTGAAAATATGCTGAACTAGGACTTTTTGAAACAAATTCTGAAATAGGGCGTCCTTCAATCAAATTCTGAGATAGGGCGTTCTTCAATCAAATTCTGAATTATGGCGTTATTGAAAAGTTTTTTGAGATAGGGCGTTTTCGAACTGGCTGCCGCGATAGGTCGAACTTCCACCCAGCAGTCGATATGGGAAACTTCAAAGCCACTTCGGCAGGATTTAGTGTTAACGGATTTCACAAGAAATTGCTCTGTAATGAAATTGTTTGACATATGTATGTACTTAGGATTTTATTCTTAATTAAATGATTTATTAGCTTTTACAACATTTTGTTTTCGCTTCAGCAAGCTTCGGATGTGAGGTAGGTCACATTGGCACAATCATAACACTTTACTGCATATCAGCAGCCTGGCGCACTTCAGCTAAGGCAGGGGCAAACTGTAAGGTCGTAAATAGTTCTTCAGGCTTATTGAAGCTCTGTAATCTTTGCGCACAGATGTTAGCATACATAGTTACATGCATTTTTTGTTACACATACATATTTCGTATACTTGTATGAACTTTGGAATTCCTTATCAACCTTTAAGCGAGTGAATCATATTTGCAGCGATTCCGCGTTTGGTGCGTCATTGAATTTACCGTGTATTTAAGACTAAAAATAAGTAGTATTACTACGTAAGTTTAGGTATATTGTTGGAACTCTTACTAATACCCCAATTTGCGCGAACGAAAGAAAAATAGAACTGGGACTTGTCGCGAATTTATTTCACAACTACAACAATAAATAAATATTAAATAAAACACAAAATAGAAAGACCCTCATACCTAAAATATCTCGCTCCAAACTGAGAAGTAAATGAACTTTGTAAGCGAGTAAATAATCGAAGGCTTTGTCCAGAATTATCACATCAGTTTGTTGATCGCCGTATTATGACTCCGCCTGTAAGTCAAATTAAGAGCAGATCAAAAAGAATCTTACAGTCAGACCAGTTCGCATTTGGTGTCGGTGGAGTCATTTATTTAAATGTTGACATCTACAGTTCAATAGGTTAACAATTGAGGCCGTGAGAGCAGAAATGGCCTAACCCACAATTATGTAGTATGGAGATAAACGACATCAATTTTAAACCAAAGAATTTTCATTATATTGTAGTAAATTAAAAGTCCAATGATACGTTTAATTTAATTGTAAAATAGATTTTAAAGTAAAATAGTTATAGTTATATACAAATAAAATCACGTTTTTATATATTTTTTGTGGGTTAGGCCATCTTTTCACTTTAACTTACGAAATTTCGTACTTATAAATAGTTCGAAGGTTAGGCCGTAAATAAAACAAATATGTGTAGAAACAAATGGGTAATT
>NW_023458561.1:38609127-38612296 GCF_013731165.1 Rhagoletis pomonella
AAATACTAATGCATGAAAATCCTAACCTCAAAAAAATCACCCGTTATATGTACATACTTATGTAAATGCTACCAGAACCCACATTTTTTTTATATGAGGGAAATGAGCGACACCTTCAACAAAAAAAATTTGTCTAAAATCATTGGTAATGCCTCGGACTTGGACTTTATGATACTAAAATTGAATGGGCTAAAATTGCATACTCAACTTTTTTCAAAATAGTGTGATTAAAAAGTGCAATATTTAATGTAAATATTCTTTAATTTTGCACAAGGCTTGGAACTCTGATTTTTAGAGTTTATTTATGTTGTAGGATTCCCATATTTTTATAAAAAAAAGCTCGAAAAATAAAATAATTAAAAATCAGTTGCCCGTATTTCAAAAAAACACTGTACCTAAACTTTATAGAATCACTGTATCTCGGCAGTCAGTTCGAAAACGCCCTATCTCAAAAAACTTTTCAATAATTCAATTTCAGTATTTGGTTGAAGAACGCCCTGTCTCAGAATTCGGTTCAAAAACGCCCTATCTCAGTTGAAAATATGCTGAAATAGGACTTTTTGAACAAAATTCTGAAATAGGGCGTCCTTCAATCAATTTCTGAGATAGGGCGTTCTTCAACCAAATTCTGAAATATGGCGTTATTGAAAAGTTTTTTGAGATAGGGCGTTTTCGAACTGGCTGTCGCGATAGGTCGATCTTCCACCCAGCAGTCGATATGGGAAACTTCAAAGCCACTTCGGCAGGATTTAATGTTAACGGATTTCAAAAGAAATTGCTCTGTAATGAAATTGTTTGACATATGTACTATATACTTAGGATTTTATTCTTAATCAAATGGGTTATTAGCTTTTACAACTTTTTGTTTTCGCTTCAGCAAGCTTCAGATGTGAGGTAGGTCACATTGGCACAATCATAACACTTTACTGCATATCAGCAGTCTGGCGCACTTCAGCTAAGCCAGGGGCAAACTGTAAGGTCGTAAATAGTTCTTCAGGCTTATTGAAGCTCTGTAATCTTTGCGCACAGATGTTAGCATACATAGTTACATGCGTTTTTTGCTACACATACATACATATTTCGTATACTTGTATGAACTTTGGAATTCCTTATCAACCTTTAAGCGATTGAATCATATTTGCAGCGATTCCGCGTTTGGTGCGTCATTGAATTTACCGTGTATTTAAGACTAAAAATAAGTAGTATTACTACATAAGTTTAGGTATATTGTTGGAACTCTTACTAATACCCCAATTTGCGCGAACGAAAGAACTGGGACTTGTCGCGAATTTATTTCACAACTACAACAATAAATAAATATTAAATAAATAATATTTAAATAAAACACAAAATAGAAAGACCCTCATACCTAAAAGATCTCGCTCCAAACTGAGAAGTAAATGAACTTTGTAAGCGAGTAAATAATCGAAGGCTTTGTCCAGAATTAACACATCAGTTTGTTGATCGCCGTATTATGACTCCGCCTGTAAGTCAAATTAAGAGCAGATCAAAAAGAATCTTACAGTCAGACCAGTTCGCATTTGGTGTCGGTGGAGTCATTTATTTAAATGTTGACATCTACAGTTCAATAGGTTAACAATTGAGGCCGTGAGAGCAGAAATGGCCTAACCCACAATTATGTAGTATGGAGATAAACGAAATTTTCAATAAGCATCAATTTTAAACCAAAGAATTTTCATTATATTGTAGTAAATTAAAAGTCCAATGATACCTTTAATTTAATTGTAAAATAGATTTTAAAGTAAAATAGTTTATATACAAATTAAATCACGTTTTTATATATTTTTTGTGGGTTAGGCCATCTTTTCACTTTAACTTACGAAATTTCGTACTTATACACCCAGAAAAAGGTTTAGTTATAATAACCAAGATTTGGTTATAGTGATCAAGTGGCATAGTTGGATATGGCGAAATAAATATATAGTTCACGAAAGTCTGCAATTTACTTAAGACGACTACCTTGATTGGACAATATTGTTAGTTGAATAAAATCATTGTTGAGCATATATAAACAATGGTTTGGTTGATACAAGTTTTCAATTAATTTTGTGAACTTGCTGTTGACTTGAATCAGCTAACCGTTTATTATTAGGAAAAAAGTTTCAGTTTGACACAAATAAAAATTTACTCGATGTTTGTTGTGTTTACTTTCTTCTTTTATTTGCATATATTAAGCATAAAAATACGTACATATTTACATAAGTTAGTTACTAAAGTAAATACATATGTATATGTTGGTAAGAATTTCCTAAAAAACAACGATGAAACAGGAACAGTCGTGCGAAAACCCAGGTCAATATCTGCTGGAAGTATACTGCTTTGCTTTTTCCTTAGCTAAATAGACACTTTAAAATTATAATTCACATGAATTCACATGAACTGAAAAACCCCGGTTTGCATCAAACTTTATATTTTTAATTAAACTTTAAACTTTAAACTATGCGCGCACCGAAACAACTCGCGATGATAGCAAAACTGAAACTGAGACAAACAAGTATGGGCATGTCATAGCACACATGGCGCAGCGATCGACATGCCACATGCGTGTTTCACCCATATACGGTAGCGGAGCAATGATTTCCACGCACAATGCAATGGTCGGCATACTAGCGCATTCAAACGATTCAATAAGTGGGACTGTGTGCATTGCTCAGCTGGCGCTCTTCGTATGTGCTCAGAGAGCGCTCAGCATTCTTTAGGGGTGGCTCACAAGCATGAATATGTTCCACTCTCAAACCAAATCGTGGTTGCCTCAACTAAGATTTGGTAACTATGACTAAACCACGTGTTGAAAGAAAGCTTATCTGCATTAGCAGAGCTTAATAACATCCTTTTATGAACCATACGTTAAGTTGAATGGAATTTGTTGAAATATGCTTCAAAGAAATATTTATCAGTATTAACCAAACCCTTCAACTAAATTAACGATTTGTTACAACCTAGATGAATATTAGAAGCTTTAATATATTTAGTTATAATTACCAATCGATGGTAATAGTTCCCAATCCTTGGTAACAGTTCCCAAATATTGTCAAAATTCGGGAACTAAATATCTTTAGTTGTCGAAACTAATCCTTTTTCTCAGTGTAAATAGTTCGAAAGTTAGGCCGTAAATAAAACAAATATGTGTAGAAACAAATGGGTAATT
>NW_023458561.1:38612396-38614214 GCF_013731165.1 Rhagoletis pomonella
CCTGCTTTTACAACACAGCGTGCCAAAGCTTTCAAAAGCTCTCAGTACAAATGAAAGCGAAAGCTAGTCCTAGTCTGTTTTACAACCACTTTTTACTCACTTAAATAAAGAGTTTATTGAAACTGAAAATAATTAAAATGAGATTTAAATAAAAAATTTAATTAAAGTTAATTTCCACTTAAATAGTTTGGTGAAACTGGCTGTTAATGTTGCAGCTATTTTTTAAATTTACCTCGCAAAGCATCGCATATCCGCAAAGTAACTTTTTATGTAAACACATATATACGTAGACTTATTTTTTACCTCTTTTCAAATAAAAAAGTTTTACTCATATGGAGAAAGCAAATGCCTGTATAATGGACGACAACGAAATAAAGCGCGAAGAAAACATACGTCAAACATTACTAGAATGTTGCGCAGGAATGAACGCGGAGCACGAGCTATTGGAGAAAACAATAAAACGTGATCATGAATTTCAAGCTCTAGTGCAAGATGAAGTGTCTGTCTTCATATGGATTTCCTTTGTAGAAATATATAACGAAATCGTTTATGATCTGTTGGCGCCACCACAGACAAGAGGAAATCAACAAATGGCGCCTCCACAGCGAAAAGGGCTTAAAACAGTCATAAATGATGGCAAAGTTTTCTTACAAGGACTGACCTCAGTATATGTGAAGTCTTCTGCAGAAACCCTAAAACTACTTCAATGGGGACTGCAACGCGTATCATATGCTTCTACGTCGATTAATGCGAATTCCAGTCGTTCGCATTGTATATTTTTTATTGAAGTCATAAAGTACTACGGCTCTGGATTAGTTGTTGATTCCTCATATAAATTTTGCGATCTGGCTGGATCTGAACGTTTAAATAAAACGCGTAACATTGGCTCCCGTCTCACAGAAGCTAAAGGTATCAACACGTCACTTATGACACTTGGCCGTTGTCTGGATGCTGCTAATAACAATAAAAAATTTAAGTCCAAGGGTCAAGTAATTCCGGTACGAGAGTCAAAACTTACGATGCTTTTGTAGGCGGCTTTGCTCGGTAAAGAAAAGCTAACAATGATCGTGAACCAACGTTACACCAACGTTCTGTTTTTATGAAGAAAATATGAATGTTTTGCGATTTTCTGCAATAGCGAAGAACATTATCTCTAAACAGCCTACGAAGCCTGTGAACAAGTCACGTTATTCTTTTGTAGTGGAAAAGGCTAAATCTGCAGCCGAAGAAATAATATTCCTACGCAGTGAGCTGGAGCGGAAAGATGCTGAAATGCGTTTAATGTTAATCGAACAAGAGCGACAATTGCGAAAGGATTTGGTTGAATCGTTTGAGAAGAAATTGACTGATTACGAACTATCTTTGAAGCGAGAGGCAGAATTACTGCAACGCATGTTTGACTCAAAGCTTGCATCCTTGACACGAAAATATGAGAATCAAATAGAAGACCTGCGTGAACAATACGAAGAAGAAGTAGAAAAGAAACGACGTCTAACGGAGTAGTATACAAACAATGCATGTTAGATATATTTTGTATAGTTTTTATAAAAATTTGTTGTGTTAGTTCCCATCATTTCAGATATGTATTCGTTTATACGTCGCGAATACCAATTACTAATTTATCTTATTCTCTGTTAAAAATACAACATTTTTCTCCAATGACAATTGCAGAAATATAAAAGGCACATCACGAATTCCGTTTCATTTTTATGGCGAAAGCAAAACACCAGCTGGTTGACGGTATAAAGAGGAGGTGATGAGTATGCGAGCAAAAAAAACTGCTGCAGTGAGTGAAGATTATGCGAATTATGCAAATAT
>NW_023458561.1:38614314-38688944 GCF_013731165.1 Rhagoletis pomonella
GTTAGGCCGTAAATAAAACAAATATGTGTAGAAACAAATGGGTAATTTTATTAAAAAACAATATTTACAACAATTGCTAACTTAATAGCATTAATTTAAAGCTATGTAATCATTAATGAAAATAACTTCAATTTCTATTGTTAAAGTCTTCAAGTTTTTAAAATTTAACAATTCCAACAAATCTTTCTGTTTTATCACTGATTGCATGACCATCAGGATATAAGGTATCAAGATTTTCAATAATGATTGAGTTTATTTTTTTTTTTAGATGGAATACTTGTAACGAAATTTAAATTGTTGCATTTCATGAAACATTAACATTTTCGTTGGGAGGGTTTTCAATAGATCAAACGAAATGATAACTACATTATCATCACTTTTATATAATTCCACATCCATTTTTATATCCTCTCTCACACTATTTGGATTAATCAAATGAAGTTGTTTCTCTTTTTCACATCTCAATTTTGTCTACAGAATTGCGACAAGCTTTCAATTTGATAGCTAATAAATCACACCGTTTACATGAATCCGCTATTTTAACATGAAAACTCAAGTTTAGCTCTTAATTGAACACATTGGAAACTTGGAAGTAGAATTTGGAACTATTTCTTTATAAAGCGAATGTAAGATATGTACCCAATTTAAATCTAGTGGCAAAAATTTGCAGCTGGGTGACTAGTGCAAACACAAGTAATTTTTGGGAAACAAAAACCGACTTAAAAAAAAAAATATATATATATATATTTCATGATCCAAAGATCGGATCTAAACCAGATTAGTATGGGACAACTTCTGAGACACTACCTTTCCGAGGCAAAAAAAAAATATCGAAATCGGTTGAGGTGGTCCAAAGTTATACGGTAACATACATAAAAAAAAAAATAAAAAAATTATTCCGACGAACTGATAACTTCCTCCTTTTTTGGAAGTCGGTTAAAAAGTTGGACTCATTGGTAGAGAAAGAGTTGATAAAGTCTTTTATTTCTTCTACCTCACTGAACGGTCTCGCCTGTCAACTACTACTGTCTCTGTTACTTATCTACTTATACCTCTATTCTGTATCAGTGACAAATTTTTTTTACAGTTTTGTTCCGGAAAAATATATGAAAAAATTTTCGTTTTTCAGTTACAAAAGTTTTGTCACCTATACAGAATTGGGCTGTTAAAGTAATCTCAAATGCGTTAAATTTTAAATAATTAATTTGATGTTGCCCTAGCCGTAGCACTGTACGTAATATAGAAATAAGTGACTTAATTTTAAAATTTATCACATTTGAAACTATTTTAAGTAGGTAAGTACTTAAAAAACTTTGGGTTAGGCCAATAGCTCAAACATTGCCAGAATGCAAAATGGCCTAACCTGTTTAGGCCACTTTTGCATTATTGGTAGAGAAACTAAAATTAATACCCAAAAAAAATTGTAACGCTATGTAACTTTGTATCTTAAAATTTAGAAATCAACGACTTTTACTATTAAATTTACCTTATTTGAAATTATTTTATGCAATAAAGTACAAAACAAACAAAAAATTGGGTTAGGCCACTTCTGCTCTCACGGCCTCAATTATACAATAAATACAGTTTTGAATTTCAGAGCGCCATATAAGCGTAGGTATATTTTTCTCTAGCGAGCAATTTTGCAATGACCTTTCCATTACTTAGTTCAGACGATATTTAATAATATGCACTCTACATAACAATTACCAGTTGCAATACTCTTTTCTTTTTTTTTAACAAGTTTTTCAAGTTGTCGCTAAGAATTTTGCAGCATTATATGTATTTACGAGCTTTTATGGGATAAACTTTACTACCATTGAACAATATGCATATACATATACATACATATGTACGTATTTAACAACTAAATTGCGCTAAAGTGATTATATACATACATATGTATGTATTTAAAAGCCTTGACAATTCCATATCAAAAGCTGCCTAGTTCGTTGACTTGAATTGTAACAAGATTTAAAATATTTTTCACTTACATACATGCAATTTAGTCTGTAGAATTTAGCTTTTAAATCAGCCGAAAGCAAATGAAGCCCAATTTCAGACACCTATAGCTAATCGCAACCAAGTACTTGCATTTCTCAAAGATTGCGTTTAATATAAACAAATCAGATCTTGTGGGTTAGGGTATCCATGCGGTGAAGGATTGTTTCAAACATAGCAATGGTAAATAGTGAGGAGTGGCAAAGAAAAAAGTTGTACCTTTCCTCTTAGATCGTACAACCTTACACTTAAAAAAAAAAAAAACATTTTCGCCGTACACATTTCTTTTGTCGGACCTACATTTATCTTTTATTTCTTTCTTCTTAAAATAGTTCTACTAGAACAATCGAAATCCTTACTTAGCAAAAATTTTAGGATTTTTGAGGAGCTTTAATTTATTGGCATTAGGATGATACGTAAGTGTATTAAAAACTGATAACTGACTGGGTAAGCACGACAATGAACTTTGAAGCAGAGAAAAAAATTTCTCCTCGAGGCAAACACCGATGTATCATACTTTAAGATTCGCATGTAAATGCCGAAGATTTGATGGCACATGTTAAAGGTCACCCCTAAGTACCTATGTACTTCAACTGTGGAGAGCTAGATCCCAAAGCCCGCGAATGCAAACAGGAATGGATGTGTGTCTTATGTGCTAGAAGAAACCTGCTAGAAACGAAGCTCAGAACTGGTAGCAAAGGATATTCCTACTACGTAGAAGCTTTGCAAAAACTGAAATTGAACCTAAACCACTATAAGACCGCTCAGGAGTTGTTGAACCAAACTGTAACGGAAAAAATATAGACTTAGCATTGCTAAGTGAGCCGTATAAAGTACCTGAATCTCAGCTTTGTGCAAAGAACATCAGCGCTATAGCGGCGGTATGGAGTTGTGCTAAAATGCCTTATCATATGGAAAACCTTAAAGCTGATGTAGGTTTTGTTTGCGTAAGGGTGGCAGTACTGGTCTTCTACAGTTGTTACATACCCCCAAGCCTCGGCCTCAAAGAGCTTGTATGAGTAATGGATAAAATAGTGAGGGATGCGAGAACCAGAGCCAATCTGGTGATTGCTGTTGGCTTTAATGCGTGGGCCGTAGAATGGGGAAGCCGCAGGACAAACGCCAAAGGCAGAGCTCTCTTCACGGCGTTATCACTCCTAGATGTAGCACCTCTAAACAGACAAGTTTACCTTCTGTAGGGACAGGAACGAAGTCAATCGTCGACCTGACTTTCGTGAGCATTGAGCTTTTTGACCACAAAACCATGATAATTTTAAGAGCGCAATCAGGAAGAAAATATCGAGCAATTAAGCCACTAATTGAGTTTGAATTTGCATACAATAACTCAATTAATAAATTATGCAGTTAATAATTGCACTAATAGCACATATGTATGTAGGTACATAAATTTAGCCAGATTTCACACACAACCTGGAGAAGTTTGTGGAGTGAGAAGAGCAAGGCCTAATCATTGAGAAAGTGAAATGTTTGGAAAATTAAAATAATATTCAAAGAAACAAATTGTAAAAAAAAATACGATGTATAAATAAGAAGTGAATTCGTTACACAATGCAATGGCGTATCATGCAGTGCATAGGAGTTCAGTTACAGTGTATCGACTAAGTCTACGCATTCAGGTTCGGGCGTCTGGGTTTATTTGTAAAAGTGTTTCAGACCTGTCTCAAAGAGGGCATACGCCCAAGTAGATGGAAAGTCCAGAATTTAGTCCTAATACCAAAGGAAATATTAAGCAATCTGGGCAACCCTCGTTCTATCGGTCCAGACTGGACATACTGGAAAAAAATTCTCGATAAAATTATTTCCAACGGACTTACATATAACGAACGTAGAAGGCAGAGTCTTTCACCATACCAGTTTAGCTTCATCAAATCTCGTTCAACTATTGATGCCGTTAAGGCCATGGTTGGCATAGCCAGAAAAGTCATCGAAGGGAGCCTAGAGGTACAAAGGAGTACTCTGCTGTTGTAACATTAGACGTGAAAAACACATTAAACACTGCGGGCTGGCTGCGCATAATGGAGATTCCTGGAAATGTGGGCCACATTACCTCATTAGAATCATTAGGAGTTAACTCTCTGAACGAAAGATTAAATACTGGATCGAAAGCGGCATTCAGTGTCCCAGCGGGCGTACCCCAGTGATCTGTTCTCGGACCTCTGCTGCGAATCTTAATGTATGACGAGGTCATAAGCACCAAAAATTATAGGATTTCAGACAACAACGCCGTAGTAATATAATGATATCGAAAGAAAATCCAGTGAAGCTATAAAGACAGTGAAGAAATGGCTATCATCAAGATATTTAGAACTCAGCAATCACAAAGAGAGGTGATATTGATTCTAAAGCAGTAAATAGTACAAGACAAGTACAAAAGACAATAAGACTCATTATTGGCTCCGAACCTATAACACCAAAGCTCGCAATCAAATATTTGGGGGTACGAATTGATAGTCGTTTAAACTTTAAGACCCACCTAGAGTATGCAGCTAAGACAGTATCGAATGTATAGGCATGCTTTTTTGGAATAATGCCAAATATCGGGGGTCCTAAACATAGGAGAAGGATATTGTTTAGAAGAGTGGTTAGCTCAGTCCTAATCTACCTAACCTAACCTATTTCAAACCGAAAAGATCGCACACTCAAACTCTACTTCACACGGTTTATTTCAGGACGGCGTATCTCAAAATATTTAGGCATAATGAATTCTCATATTGTCCAACTTCCACAGGTATTATGGAAACGCGGAACACAGTTATCTCTTGCCCTCGCTATGACCATGAAACGCTGCGAAAAAACTGCAGGTTAACAACGTTATATGTTGATGAGAAACTATTAAAAATTTTAAACGATTCGAACAATCCAGAAACGGTTAAGCCACTTAGCGAGCCTATTAGCCAACCAGTGCCTTGAGGTAAAGTACCTTGGGTTGCGATGCCGCCGGTAGAGTGGTTTGTGGATAGGTTTTAGTATGCAAGCGCAGCTATAAGGCTGCGAGTCGGTCATGCTTATAATCCGGTGTTTATTACTCATGAGAGTCCCCTTTACGGCCGTCATTCCAGCAGAACAACCCCTGGGCAACGTAAGGAACATATGCGTAAGGAGACGCGGTAACCAGCCCGTATGGTCTCTTCAGTTACGACAGAAAGACTAGACGTCACTCCGACAAAATCAGTTCTGCAAACACCAATTTGTTAATGACAATGGCTAGTAGGCATTTTTCTATTATCACTCCGACTGAAATTCAAATTTAAAGCAGTTCAAAAAGAGACTTGCAGTGAGACCAGTTTACATTTGCCGGTGCAGTGAACAACAATAACAATACTACAATAATTGTTTACTTAAACGTTGATATCTACAGTTTAATAGATCCACGATTAAGGATGCAATTTGAATTTATGAGCGCATATATCTAACACCGTGCGACAAAAACAAAAAAATTCAAGATACGGGAAAAAATCAATATTTGCATGAAACAAGCGGCCAAAGGTATAGCAAAAGTGTTTTTTTAGTTTTTTTTTCTTAGGTCAGAATTTTTTTAAATTACTTTGAAATTTCAAAGATATGATTAATTTAAAAAAAACTGGTAATAACCTCCGAAACTGGGGTAAATACAGTAAAGATATACTTACTAATATTAAGTATTTAAACTTAAGTAAAAAACAAGTAAGAAAGTCTAAGTTCGGGCGGAGCCGAACATTAAATACCCGGCGCAAATATTAAATATATGTTTTTTCACCTTTCCGAAACCTACCGCTAGATGGTAAGCCGGGGTGTATCAATTTTGAGTAAATTAGCGTCCTTCAATTTCGAAATATTGAAGTTTCAAGCATTTCTGAAATTTTCCGTTATATGAAAAGCGGCCGTAATTTTAGTCCGATTTCAATAATTTTCAACGCTTTGCTTTCGGCGATTTTGTATGCTGTACCAAGGCCAACAACTGTGCTAAGTTTGGAAGAAATTGGTACAGCGGTTCCTAAGATATACACATGTAACCATAAGTGGGCGTGGCTACGCCCATTTTCCAAAAATGTATATTGAGTGAATTATCTCCAGTAGTTACTAAAATATCGCAGTTTTCGTATTTCTGGAAATTACCGTTATATGTGTCCGATTTCACCCATTTTCAATACCAACCTACCTTGGATTAAGGGAAACCTACATACCAAATTTCGTTGAGATATCTCAATTTTTGCTCGAGTTATCGTGTACACGGACGGACGGACAGACAGACAGACGGACAGACGGACGGACAGACAGACATGGCTTAATCGATTTCTTTTTTCATCCTGATCATTTATGTATACATTTGTCTATATCTATCTCGATTCGTTTTGGCTGTTACAAACAACCGTTATGTGAACAAAATTAATATACCCTTGTGCACAAGTGCGCTCGGGTATAAAAATAGCGAGCAAAATCTAGCTCCAAAAGCACCAAAATGGCAACAATGTTTCTGGCTAGTATATTTCAGAACGAATTGATGAGGCTTAAGCCTAAAGCTTATGTGAGCAAATCCAATTTTTGGCAAAAAAAATGTCAGTAACGCGGTTTTGCAGAACGAAGTTACGCGGTTTTGTATTTTAAACGACGATATGAATAATTTAGCTGCATTCGTTTTTTCAAAAAGGTGGAATTAATCATATTTTCGAAATTTCAAAGTTCCTCACAAAATCCTTTCGGATTTTCTTATATTTGGCTCCTAGCTTCGTGACTCTTTTGTGTGTAAAATTCATTGACGTACGGTGTAAGCGTACATATATACGGCTAGCAATTTTGTAATTACCTTTTCATTACTCAGCTCAGACGATATTTAATAATATGCATTCTACATACGTTACGAGCGCCAGCTGCAATATTCTTTTTTTTAACAAGTTTTTCAAGTATTCGCTAAGAATTTTGCACCATGATATGTATTTACGAGCATTTATGGGATAAACTTTACTGCCATTGAACAATAGGCATATATATTTACATGTCTGCGTACAAATGTACATACATATACATATGTATGTATATGTATGTATGATGTATTTAAAAGATACCAATAGTGCTTGAGCTCTTCTTAACACCACCTCTCTTATGGACACCTGCTAACAGAGGAGAGCTCATACAACAAATTAGGAATTCACAGAGGGGAATGGTATAGCGATTCATGCCGATTTTCTGGCATTACAGCGAAAATTTCTGAGCACCTGTTCCGTGAATCCAGCTCTCTCAGATTTGATATCAACTATGGGAAACTTTTTTCTGAGAGGACTAAAAGTTAGCCCAAGCAGCACGAAAGTACCTGCCGTTGAGCTGTTAGCAGATATTTTGATATTAAACTCGTCGTGGGAAATTATCCTTTATGGGCAAACTTCATATTACTCATTCTTTATTAACCAATTCACTTAATGATAAGTTTTACATTTTCATAATCGTCTATGTACTTTTGTTTATACGTTTCAAATAAATTATTCACACCTTCAACTACCTTTTTATGGATTTCGTCCACATATTCGGGCCGTGGTATATCACTTTGTTGCACTTCGATTGGTGCACCAACTACAAAAATTTTTATGTAATAAGAAAACAATTTAAACATACATATTTATTCTATAATGCGTTACTTACCAACTTGCACTATTCGTCTTCTAAAAGGCATTGGAAAACCACCACGACCTTTCATTAACGGTAACGATATACCGGTTAGTCGTTTAACGCACAGTTGCCACATCAAAGCCCATTTGCCGTCCCACCGATCGAAGCTATCAACTTCACCAAAAGTAAAGCAGGGAACAATGGCAGCTCTAACGGACAAGTTAGAATTAAATTATGAGCAAGTTCACTTATCTACTGTACGTATTATATAATATATTAGTAAAATAAGAAAGTCTGGCGTTCTCTCATTAGTCGATAAGCATAGGATAGGACTTAGCATCGCCTTAGAACCGCACTGTCAAAACTCTTAAGAGAATGATGAGTGGAAATCATCAGCTCTTATTTTATCGAAAACCTAGAGTCATATTATTGTGAGCACATATCGTTTTCCCCAACGATTTTCTCTAATTTTTGTTCTAGCTAAGGTTAGGTTAAGTGGGTGGTTTGTCCCACTTCGTGTCCTTCATGCAGCTGCGATAAAAGGCCGTAGGGATGGTATTTACAAATGGTCTGTCAGTACACCCACTAAAGACGAGAGATCCGGCTTCGCGAGTAGATTCCCCTCCCTGATTTTCTCTCCAGCATTCACTGAGTTGACCCGAAGCACATCTTTCCAAGAGGGGTCCACAAGTCCCAGTCTCTCTTCTCTTAGCGGCTCTGGAGAGTTAATCAACCACATAGTTACCGACGATATAAGTTTTCCAGGTGCACTGGGTGGATCTGACGAGCTTCATTGTTTTGTTAACACATTTTCTCGTTTTAGGTTGAATTGCGGTTAAATTTTTTTTAGAGTGGAGTCAGCTCAATAACTAAACCTTGAGTTGAGTTAAACATTTGTAGAGAATATACACAGCAAGGCGTATTCAATAAGGTGGTATCGGTACGCCAATAACAAAATGTACATGTATTTTGTTTTTGCTTTTGCGGCGAGGACTGTCAAAAATTTCATACGAAGGATGTAAAAGAGGACAGAAAACAATAAGCAATCAACTGCTCTAACCAATCAACAGCAACCATTTGACATATGAAGCCGTGAGGCGAAGAAAATCAAAAGGGTGCTGCTATCACCTGTTCAATACGCCTTGATACATAGCTGAAGCTGAATAGACAGGGGACTAGCGATGATATTGACCTTGTACAGTAGATCTTCACCGAGGTAAAAACAACAAACAAAAATTCTGGGCTAAAAGGCAATATAATTATTTCTTATGAAGGATAAATTTGGATCTCATTGCCGAAAATATGTTTGTTAGACTAAGTTTTACGGAAGCTAAGTATGTGATCCGTTATGATTCGATGGATTTCCCTTATCCATTCAAAATTTCAAGAAATCTGAATTTAATATAAAGCGTAGAGTAGGGACTTGAATATTGAATAGCCATTAACTTCGTTTCAATATAAAAATTCTTATTTCTTATCAGAACATCCTTATCTAATTAAGTTAGAGGTTTATCCAGTTTCGAAATTGTTATGCTCTTATTATGACTGTTATGATTGCACGTATTTTTGGCATAATGCCAGATTTCCATTTGTGCTTTAAATAACTCAGTTGGGCATTATGGGCCATTCACAGTCATTAGCAGGGCCGAAGAAAATAAGCAAGGAAAACCTAATTTTAATTTTTAATTAATAATTTAATTTAGTTATGCCCCAGGGATGATTTTTCGCTTTTTGCGATCCCGGGATTTTCGGGATGTCGTTATCACAATCCCGGTATCCTGGGATTAGTGTCGGGATTTAGATGTTCATTACTTTTCAACAACTCAAATAGAAAAAATTGCTCCTATCTCTCCTACCATAAAATAAATATATAATAAATAAATAATAATAAATAAAGTTGTAATCGCTGTAAAACCATTTTATTTATACGCACGTATTTGTTTTCGTACGTCCCACCGTAATTTACAATGATTTTTATTTTTCGAGTTTAACCAATAAAGATTAAAAATAATAATTAATATTTGAGTTTTAATTTTTCGCTCAAAGGTAATTATTATTACTTGATTTTTATATTTTCGATCAAAAATAATGATTATTTTATGATTTTTATATTTTCGCTCAAAGATAATAATTATTATTGAGTTTTATTTTTTTCACTTAAGAATAATGATCATTCCAAAAAATCAAAATCTATGCCATTGCGGTTTCCGCCGTATCCTTTTCAGAGGTAGCGACACCCTAATTAAAAGATAAGTCTAAAAATTTTCAGGTAAAATTTTCAATAAGTTGCGTCTGTAAAGCATTTTCAATTTTATAAATAATCATTATTTTTAAGTGGAAAAATAAAACTCAGTAATAATTATTATCTCTGAGCAAAAAATAAAAATCATAAATTAATCTTTATTTTTGATCGAAAAAATAAAAATCAAATAATAATCATTTCCGTTGAGCAGAAAAATAAAAATCAATAATAATTATTATTTTAGAGCGAAAAAAATAAAACTCATAAAATAATGATTAAATACTAATTTAAATAATTTTACTCATAATGATTACCGTCCCTGTTTTAAAGGAATATATTCGAAGATATGATTAATTCCAAAATTTATTTAAAAAATTCATTGCAATGTAAAATAAAAATATGGGTACCAAATTTTCTTTAGGATTAAAAAAATAAAACTTTTCTGGATTCACAAGGACGAATAGGTAATTTTTTAAGCTGATAAGCTGCACCAAAAAATTTAATCTGATTAAATTCTATAGAATTTCCTCTTTAATTTGATACCCATATTTTTTCTCTAAGTGCATTTAACTAATTTTTTAAATCATTTTTGAATTACTGACGTCAGAGTGAAAAACTAAAAAACGCTATTTGACTATATTTGGCCCACGGTTTTGCGAATACTTTGATTTGTGTGTAAAATTTATGTTATATGTAAATGAGCTAGACATTTATAGCCAATACTGGTCAAGAAAATGAGTTTTTGCCGTCAGTACAAATTAGAAATCCCGATTATTTGTAAAAATTTCTTTAGTTTGACGAATAAAAAAAGCCAAAGAAATGGTCAAGAAAAATGTATTGGACCGAATTTTCTTAAGCAGTACGCAGTTCTTAAGAACGCTTTCGACTATGGTTTGCTAAAGTTTGTTTGTGAAGAGTACCAGGCACCTTTGTTTTCAACTGAAAAGGTCCGTACTTAGCTTTATACGTTGAAATAAGCAAAAAAAGTATGATCGTTAAAATTAAGCTTGGAAACCCTGAATAAGCAAAATAAGAAATTCCAAGCAAAGCCAAACTTTACAAGCGATGACTGAAATTCGTTCTAAAAAAAAAAAATATATATATTAATGTTAAACCACCATTAGCTAACCGACTGGTAAAAAGCGCTGTATTTCTATTAGTTAAGTAATAAGTAACTGTGAAAATGGCCCTAAGCCGAATTGGCACCAGGCATTGAAATGACAAAAAATTGGTGTTATTTAAAAAATCCCATGTGGAATTGAACTTAATGACTATTTTTTTTAAGTAATGACACGATTATTTTTTAATGTCTAACCATATGCCCTTATACTATCTATATATATAATATGTGAAAGGATTTTTTTTATCCAGGTCATCAGAGCAATAAGGTTTTATTTTTTTCGAAGTTGCCAGATTAAAAAAAAAATAAATTCAAATTATTTAAAAAGTTAAACCAATTATTACAAAATGTGTACCAATTGAAACGGTTTTAAAAATCTTTTTTTCATTACTTTACTGTATGAGGGGTGCCACCTTTTTAAAAAGTTTAATTCGATTTGAATTAAGGGAATCAGGTAATAGAAATATGTATCGCCATATGGTCGTCAAACGAAAATAATTTAGGAGGTAACAGTTTGTAAATGTTTAGAAGAGTGTTGCCACCTGTTTGGAAAGTCGAATTCAGGCAACTTATAAACAGTGAAATATTAAAATACGCCAAACAAAAGAGTTTAACACTAATATTTTTGAGGTGTTTAAAGGGAGTTGCCGCCCGTTTAAAAAGTTAATTCAAAGTATTTAATAAGTTTAATGAATTATTAAAATATTGGCAATACTTTAAATGGATTTTGCAAGGCCTTATTTCTGAACTATACATATTAAGAGGGTTGCCACATGTTCAAAAAATCAAATTCATCTTAATTTATCAGTTTATCATCAGTATGTATCACGATGTCAGAGGAAGGTTATTTAAGAAGGTTTTAGCTTGCAAATATTTTGACGAGGGTTGCCACCTGTTTGAAAAGTTGAATTTAATTAACTTATATACAATTTATATGAAATATTAAAATACGAGTGTCTAACGAAAGAAAATTAGAAATTTGGACGAATTACTAAAAGATGGATATCAATCGAAATGGGTTTTAAAAGGCTTTATTTAGGAGGGCTACAACGTGTTTGAAAAATCAAGTTCAACTGAATTCATTCAATTTAATTGAAATATTTATCACAATGTTAGACAAATGAGATGTAAGAAGATTTTAGTCTGGAAATACTTTTGAAATGGATTTCTATCTGTATGGAAAGTCGAATTTTTTAAACTGATACTCAAGATTTACGAAATATCAAAATATGAGTATCAAGGTCGTTACATTTACCGTTCTTTCGAATTTTAAATATGAGAGGTTTGAAGTAAAGACCTTGTCCTGAAGATGTGCTATAAAATTTTAATTTTGAAAGTCAAAACTTTCTTATCGGTACAGGGTGATTTTAAATTTGATGATATGTATAAAAAACCGACATTATGCGAGACCTCTCTTCACTCAGAAACGGCTGCATGGATTTAGAAGAAATATGGAACTTGGATCGCTTGTAATTAATCGCTTGAATTAAACTTTAGGGCGTTTTAACGCCATGCGGGTTCACTAGTTATATATTATTTCACTATGTGCCCAACTTTGTCATTACAATTTTCGCCATTTAATGCCTAGTCGAAATCTAAAGTATCGAATCGTAAAAGTACCTGCGTCCATTAAGTTCGTTTCCATATGACTTTTTTTAGATGACACACATTTTTTTTTTGTTAATCCGAATTAATTCATACCCACTTTTAATAGCCACACGAACAAAACCTTTGCGCTTTAAAAGCGAAAGTTCGTATTGTCCGGGACGTGAGTCCAACGCCTCCTGTGCGCCACCAACCACAATGACAACACCGTTAGATGAGAAACCATCACCCTTCCAGCGACTTGTTAAATGATTCATCACTGATTTTTCGGAAACCGAAATGAACCCGGAAAGGCGAAAAAAATCGTAAAGTAATGGCGTTACATAGGTTAGGTTTAAAACCGTATGTTTGGGTCGAATACCAGGAAATAAGGCCAGCCAATTATCAATATCAAATCCCGCGTTAACAGCACTGCCATAACTGTAAAATGAAAACGCTTAAACAATTGTTAATGTGTAATAATAATTAAATAGTTAATACTAACGTAAGGACTCCATGGGGAAAAGTGGCGAATAAATAATGACGATTTGCGGGTAGATCTTCAGTTTTGACCAGCTCGATGGGGAAATAGCGGCGAAGACTCTTCCACAACCAATTGCTGCGCGCCAATCTAAGGCTTGAATTATGTATACGTACGTATTAGTATGTACATATGTATGTATGGATGTGTTTTGGGATATTTTCGAAAATTTATAGTCTCTTTTAAATTTGTATCGCACACTCATGATTAACTAATCACTTACCCATTTCCTTTGATGGTAAAAATGCACTTCGCGCTTGATATTTGAATATATAAAATGTAAATTAGTATCAAAGACTTCCAAAACAAACTGCCATAAAACTACAAAAAACGAGATTTAAACAAATATTTATTGTACATATGTATGTATGTGTCTGCTAATTTTATTCTAGACTAATCAACTTACAATTAAGCGAATAGACACAATCCAACCAGAAAAAAATGCTACGTAAATTAAAAAAAAACTCACAGCTCCCAGAACCTCTTTTATTTTTTGAAATGCGTAACTTCTTTTCATTATAGGTTATTTAGAGGGTAAATCGAGGTCCGTAAATGTGCAAACTTCTTTAACGACTGACTTTCTAGTCCAAAATGGTGCAGCTCTGCTTTTAGGTGAATCGATCATGTTCATACTACAAAAACAAGGACGATTATTATAACTATAAATTATACAAATCAACGCTATCAAAATAATTGAGTTGTTGAGTGATAAGAATTTTAAATTTTTTAATAAATAGATAGCTCTTAATTAAGTTCAAAATAATAATAAAATAACTCAATTAATAAATGACTCAATAATAATTCCATAAATTGTATATATGTAAATTGAGCCACGTTTTTATAGCAGTATTAATCAAGCAATTATCCAAGCCTGAGTTTAATTTACCATACAACTTTTCTATTCTTAATTGTTCAATTATTGCCTACTTGAATGTCAGTCTAGTCAAGATAACCTGTGCAGGTCTGTTAGGTACGTTCCATAAAATACTTTCGGATGATATCACTAGACACGGATATACATAGGTGCGAGTTCAAAAGTTTACCGCGAAGAAAGACGCATAAATAAACTTCAGCGAAGAAAGACTCTTAAAAAAGTTGACGACAAAGAAAGCCGCGTTAAAATATGTGACGTGTAACATTTGACGAAAACAGTGTTTGCGGGTGTAAATTCCCCAAAGAGTTTTCAGGGCATGATGATGAAGAGACAGTCCTTGGTCATGTATAAATCTATATACGGCGTTTTAGTCGCCGAAGTTTTCCTTACAGGCTAACCTAATATTCGCGGCTTGCGTTTTGGTACGCATGCCGTCGAATTTGTTTTTTTTGCGTCACCCGAAATTGACTTGCATGCGTTTGCATTTGATTTCATTGAGCGAAACGTCAAATCAAAATGTCACGCAGAACAAAAACTGGAAATTGAGTTACTGCCATCCCTAAATTGGCGCGTCAAGCGCCAAACAACTGTCAAAAATCCTCATGCCCATACAATTTGTATGAAGCATCCCACAATAACGCGGCGCTAATGCCGAGCAAATGGAATTTTCATTTTTGACAGGGCGTTACGTGTTGAAGTTGGATGCGGAAGACGGAAAGAAAGAGAAAGGACAAAAAAGTGAAAGAGGAAACGAGAATAAAAACGAGAGGATCTGAGAAAACGTCAAAAATTACGACGCGTTGATTTGGGGATAGCGCGCGCTGACACTCGTCGACAATGGATAACGCAACGCTTAGCGCTCCAATTTAGGGACGGCAGTTAGCTTCATACGCTCTGGCATGAACGCTCTTCGAAAACATATGTTCGAAAGTGCTAAATGTTGCGTTTTAAATGCAGCAAAAACGCTGCATTACAGTAGTACACACGACGAGCATATCCGCGCACATGCGCACATGCTCGTCGTTTGTAGGGCGGTTTGCGCGCATGGCATCGCATTGGAAACAAAAACAACAACCTCATTTTGTGTTGATGCTTGCAGTGTGCCCATCGCGGTTAAATGCATCCAAGCCATGTGCGTTAATTGAATTTTTGATAAATGAGGCTAAATTACTATATGTATATGTATGTACATACATATAAGTAAAATATAAATAAATTTAAGTAACACATACATAAAAAACCCTAAGTCATAAGTATTTCAATTGCATCATCCGCGTCTTTCCTTTCCATGTTTACGCTTTGAGTACAAAATCACTTATGAGCCGCTCGCCGTTTGTAGCAAACGACAGCGAGTACGTGTTAAAATAATTTGACAGCTGTGGTTTGTAGCTCGTCGTTTTCATTGTGTTCGGGCTATACGTGTTAAAATAATTTGACAGCTGTGGTTTGTAGCTCGTCGTTTTCATTGTGTTCGGGCTATTACCCTCATTTGAGAGCGTAAAATTGTAGTTTGACAGTTCCACAGGTTTTAGTCCGAAGTTCAAAGGAACAGACTAAAGCTCTGATCCAATACTTTTCGTGAAAAATCCTGTAAAACTGTCAAACAGCAAAATTACGCTCTGAAGTGAGAGTAAAAAGTGAGTAACAACAAAAAGTACGGGAACAAAAAAACCATTTTTCCTGTAAAATGTCAACCAGTGATTGCTTGACACTTTTCATGATTTTACCAGAAGAAAAAGTTCGGGTAAAATCTTGTAACTTCATTCTCTACACAACTCTCCAAAAGTTGCTCTCATTTACAGGATTTTGGAGTACGGGAACATTTTTCCTGCAACTTCCTGCAAGTTCGTGTAAAATCCTATAAGTTCATGGAGTACTGGATCAGAGCTTAAATAACATGCCCTCATTTAAAAAAAAATTGTAACCCCATAGTTTTATTGTGAAACAAGAAAATAAGAAGAAGAAAAATGTATTCACAATTTTAAAGTTATTATTGAAAGCTGCGGTAACTCTATCGAAATCCATCAGATTTGAATTTATCTAGCTGCTTGTCATTTCATTTACGTAGGTATTTTCATTTTTCTTGCGCGCCAATCTGAATATAAAAGGTTTTACGTATTAATTTACAGTTATTTGAAGTGTATTTTATCCATCCCTTTGAAGAGACTAGAAAATTGCAAAATAATGTCGGATCAAAGTTCGCTTGATAGCATTTGCGAAGATGTGCGTCCGTCCTTTCTACGTGCGCGAGACCCTTCTGTTGATCGTTGTTCTCGACCACGGCCCGAACGCCAAGTGCGACTTTTTGATGAAATACAGGAAGAAGGCCAGAGAGATTACTACAGCGATGTCGAACTCTCGACTGACGATGAAGTTTCCACAGCGCAAAGTGAAGCGAGCAGTGATCCGAGCAGTGATCAGAGCATTGACTCCAATAGTGCGTTAGTTTATTTACGTTTAAAACCTGTATCACACATTTCTTCAACTTACAAAATTAATCATGCGGGAAATGTTCTTGTTGCCGGCCCACCAAATGATACCGCATCAACAAGTAACAATAAGAACAAAATGGAACAACACTACAGTTTTTCAGCTGTGTTTGATAGTACAGTGAAACAGGACGAAGTGTATCGAATTTGCATTGCACCACGCATTGAAAGCGCAGACAGCTTCGTAGTACTCACATATGGAACGTCGGGATCAGGCAAAACTTTTACATTGTTGGGTAAGTAAAAGTTTGTGTTTTCACGAAGATGACTGCAGCAAAATGTCATGATTTCCAGGTACCCCAAGCGACCCCGGCATAGTGCCGCGTGCTGTCGAAAATGTGTTTCGATTGAATGCGTCCAACATCTACCCACAACCAGCTATGAAATTGGAGAAAGCAAATACCTGTATAATGGACGACAACGAAATAGAGCGCGAAGAAAACATACGTCAAACATTACTAGAATGTTGCGCAGGAATGAACGCGGAGCACGAGCTATTGGAGAAAACAATAAAACGTGATCATGAATTTCAAACTCTAGAGCAAGATGAAGTGTCTGTCTTCATATGGATTTCCTTTGTAGAAATATATAACGAAATCGTTTATGATCTGTTGGCGCCACCACAGACAAGAGGAAATCAACAAATGGCGCCTCCACAGCGAAAAGGGCTCAAAACAGTCATAAATGATGGCAAAGTTTTCTTACAAGGACTGACCTCAGTATATGTGAAGTCTTCCGCAGAAACCCTAAAACTACTTCAATGGGGACTGCAACGCGTAACATATGCTTCTACGTCGATTAATGCGAATTCGAGTCGTTCGCATTGTATATTTTTTATTGATGTCATAAAGTACTACGGCTCTGGATTAGTTGTTGATGTAAGTGATTTAGATGTAAACATTACTTGCTAACATTTAAAAAAGTATTCTAAAATAAATGTTTTATTCAACAGTCCTCATATAAATTTTGCGATCTGGCTGGATCTGAACGTTTAAATAAAACGCGTAACATTGGCTCCCGTCTCACAGAAGCTAAAGGTATCAACACGTCACTTATGACACTTGGCCGTTGTCTGGATGCTGCTAATAACAATAAAAAATTTAAGTCCAAGGGTCAAATAATTCCGGTACGAGAGTCAAAACTTACGATGCTTTTGCAGGCGGCTTTGCTCGGTAAAGAAAAGCTAACAATGATCGTGAACGTTACACCAACGGACTGTTTTTATGAAGAAAATATGAATGTTTTGCGATTTTCTGCAATAGCGAAGAACATTATCTTTAAACAGCCTACGAAGCCTGTGAACAAATCACGTTATTCTTTTGTAGTGGAAAAGGCTAAATCTGCAGCCGAAGAAAATATCTTGTAAGTTATTAGTAACTATTGAATCTACTATTTACCACATTATTTCAATGTTTTTTTTTTCAGCCTACGCAGTGAGCTGGAGCGGAAAGATGCTGAAATACGTTTAATGTTAATCGAACAAGAGCGACAATTGCGAAAGGATTTGGTTGAATCGTTTGAGAAGAAATTGACTGAAAAAGAAAGGGATTACCAACTATCTTTGAAGCGAGAGACAGAATTACTGCAACGCATGTTTGACTTAAAGGTATAACACATTTTTAATGAATGACTGCTAAACCTCTAATCATTATGTCTGTAGCTTGCAACCTTGACACGAAAATATGAGAATCAAATAGAAGACCTGCGTGAACAATACGAAGAAGAAGTAGAAAAGAAACGACGTCTAACGGAGTAGTATGCAAACAATGCATGTTAGATATATTTTGTATAGTTTTTATAAAAATTTGTTGTTAGTTCCCAACATTTCATATGTATATGTATTCGTTTATACGTCGCGAATACCAATTACTAATTTATCTTATTCTCTGTTAAAAATACAACATTTTTCTCCAATACAGTATTCAGGTGGCTTCTTTCTTTCAAACTTCTCATTTATTATAAACAAAACCCTTAACATTAACCCATTTTACATACACACATAACACTCTATGCTTGAGGCATGGCATTGGGGCCTTTCTCTAGCACAGCCTTAATGGTCTTCATCATAGTGGGTATGAGTCCAATGTGTCTGTCTACGCAGGCCACAGTGCAATTTTCAAATTGATACTGATTTTTGGCTAGTTCTACATCTCCTGGACTTGGTGGCAGTCTTTGTCTCGCCTCTTCGCTACATTTCTAAAAATTTTACAAAAAAGTAACACTAGATAATAAACAAAAAATATAACAGACCATAACACAATTTTGCAGTTGCCCTTGAAATTGCCCCAACTCTTGCTGTAAGTAATCCTGAGCTTTAATAAGCGGCACCGCACATCCCTCAATACAAGTCTGCACAGACTCTAAAGTTCCGCGTTGATCATCGCAGCATTTAGACGCACAAATATGCATTTCAGACTGGGATGAGCAAGTTGATTCGGTAATAAAAAGATAATTCAACTCTTAAACGCTTACCAACCTGCATTTTACGCAAATGGCTTGAATACATTTCATTGATCATGTCGGATATCGCGCGTTCTACGCGTTTACGTTGTTGCTCTATCATTTACGAGTATTACGAGTACACACAATTTGTTGGCAATGGAGCGATGGAGTGTTAGTTAGATTTAGATGGCGGAAAATTTTGTTTAACTGACATCAGCCAGAAGGAATTTATGTATGTATGTAGAACGTAAAGATTGCCAGGTAAAGTTTCACCAATTTATTTTCTTGATTAATTGCAGCTTAATTTTGTTAAACCTCGTCACATAATTTTCTAACAAACAAAACAGTTGTTGCTGATGTACCGTACAATTTGTGGGTAAGCTTATATTTGTCGCAAGCTTTTAAACTTGGGGAATGGATTCTGGACCTTTCGCTAGCACAGTTTTAATGGTTTTCATCATAGTGGGTATAAGACCAACGTGCTTGTCCACACACTGTATTGCGCAACGTTCAAATTGGTCGGTATATTTGGCAATATCTGCACCCGAGGGATTGACCGGCATCTTCACTTTGACGTCATCATTACATTGCTAAGGTAAAAGAGTAAACAATAAAACCGCAATACATTGACTTGCAAAATTAAGCACACAAAAATTACTTCCTTACCTGAACACAGCGCTGTAGGCGTCCCTGAAATTCACCCAACTCATGCTGAACATAGGATTGTGCACGCGTCAACGGCGCCGAGCATCTCTCCACACATCTTTGTACACTGTCAATGCTTGCATTCATATCCTGGCAGCATTTAGCCGAGCATAAGTGCATATCTGTCTACAATTATACTCCATGACATTTAAAAACAAACATTCAGTGCTGTTGCCCCCATGCACTCACCTGCATTTTACGTAAATGGGTTTTATCCATATCATCCACCATCTCTGTTACAGCACGTTCAATACGTTGTCTTTGTTGTTCTATCATATCTACAATTTAATTGATAAAACCTTAAAAATTATACAATAACGGCTAAATTAAATCTCAGCTCAAAGGATATCAGCAGGAAAACGTGCACTAATCGCAGCAGCTGATAAAGAAAGGAAAATTGATGTATGTCAAAACAAAGAAATACGATAAGGGCAGCCGGTGTGGCTGAATTCAGCAAAAGTAGTGAAACAAAGTGTATTCATACAGAAGGTTGTTTATTAGACCAGCCGATTTCTTCTTTCATTCGCATTGTATTTAATTTTTGCTTTTACTGATTTGACAGCACACCCGTAAAAACCAAAATTTCTTGGATTCAGCTTAGTATCCAGCTCTAACGAAAAGCAACAACTCCATATAAAATGATGCACAAGAAAAGCCTAAGAAATTTTGTTGTGTCAAATTTTCTTAAAGCAAAGAACATAGTGATAATAGCGAAGAAAGACACAAGAAAAGTAAAAACAGTGAAGCAACCATCAGCTCAGAAAGCAACGAAAACAAGTTTTTTTGTGAAATAAACCATCGACAAAATACACATAAAGAAAGAAGCAAAACAGAAATAGCAAACTTCAAAATTACGAACGTAACACACTTTTTTCTCAATTGCTATTACAAATGGCTGCTTCTCAACCGGTCAGATCTGTTCTAATTGGTTCATGATTGGTTCATGACAACCCTAGCCGAATTTATCATTATGACCAAGGCGAACAAGGCGAATCTATAATTATAATTCAGAAGGACCGCGGCGAAAATCTAAATTCGCCTTGAACACCACCTTGGATAAATTCGCCTTGCAACAACCCGAACAGCTGTTATTTATTTATTGTCAAATGTCTTTTGACATAACACAACATAACCTTAAAATACGAGTTTATCCTTTGATATTTCATCAGCACCATTTCTATTAAGTAAAATGTTATTTCATAAAGTAACTACTGTTGCTATTACGCGCTTTCCCCATGCAAGAATTTTACCGAGGTTGGCAAACTTGAAGATTGTGCAATCAGTGCGTGCTTTGTGTACAAACAAACCACCGAGCAACTCACCAAATGTTCAGGCAGAGGAAGCTATTGGAACTGCTGATGGTGCAAGTGTGAAAAGTGGTTTCGCTTTGGCCTTTGACAAACACACGGAAGCTGCCACAAGTAAACCTGAGGAAGTTGTAGATGTAGAAACGTTTCCGTCTTTGTTGCGTAAATCGAAATTCATTGATGTAAGTTTTACTTAAATATACTTTATTTACACTCACAATTATAAAATCTGCCACTTCACATCTTAGTTAGGTGATCCAGAAGGCAAAATAGTGAGTGGAAAAATTTTTCATGTAGTCGGGGATGATTTATATATTGATTTCGGGTGGAAGTTTCACTGTGTATGCACGAGACCGGCGCGCGGTGGCGAGTATGTTTCTAAAATAACCAAACTCTATGAATTGTATATAATTTTTTTATTTTGATTACAGAGACTATGTGCGAGGTTCACGCGTAAGGCTACGGATTAAAGATTTGGAGTTGTCAACGAAATTTTTGGGCTCAGAAAAAGATTTGACTATTTTAGAAGCTGACTGCCAATTACTTGGTTTGCTATCATCGCCTGCAAGACAGGGTACTAAAATACAGTAATTTAAAATAATTGAAAAACTTTATTTGCATAAAGCATTGCCCTTAAATTATTATCTAAGCGTTATAATTTAATTACAAACATTTTTTAATAGCACATACGTCACCTACAACATTCGTTATTGGATTTTCTTTTGCATTCAAAAACTTCGTAGTGATGGTTCAATTCCTTTACAGAATGTAGCTTTAATCGAGTTACTAATGCTCCATTCGTAGAACGTTTATAAAAATATATTCTTCTCACGCGACTGTGTACCAGCGCCATAGCACACATTAGACACGGCTCTTGGCTCAAATACACATCATATCCGGTACATAAATAGGGGCCATATTTTACCAAGTTGTCTTCAACTTGTGTAGTTTGCTCCGCCGACTGCACCGTAGTTTTTGTTCTTAGAGGTTCTGCGCCAATTTTTAAGTCTTTAAAACGTGCATCTGATTGAATAAACTCCAAATATTTCTCAGGTATTCCGTTTGTAACGGAATAAAAATCATTGCTGCTGTCGGAATCTTTGTAAATACTTTGAAACTCGTTTGAAAATTCCTTTAGCCAAGCACCGCCACTCTGTGTACGTGCTACGAAATCTACCAACACCATTGGACAATGCATTACAGGATTTAGAGTAGTCCTACTGGCCGCCAAAGCAACCACTGTATCGTTACGCGGATCTATGCAAATACCACATGGCTTATTGTGCTCCAACTCACTTGAAATTGAATTCAGTAAAAGCCAAACTTTGGAGTGGAAAATTCGTTGCCCCTCGCTAAACATACTCCCGTCGTAAAGTAGTTCCATATATTTGTTTGCATGAAATTTGCTTGGCCAACGCTGCTGTGCTAATTCATATTGCCAGCGTAACATGGGCGGGAGCGCCGGAACATCATATTCACGTACATCTCTGCATAAAATTTCAACGGTTTCTTTGCTGAATCCTAGAGAATTTAAATATTTTGTTGAGGTTTGGTTATTAATATCTTTGACTTTGTACAATATGATTTCCTGCTGCCGAACACGCTTTAAATGTTGAAGACCCATGTGTTCCATTGGCAATAATTTGCTTAGTTCCTGCATTACACTTGATATTTGGCTTTTACTTTCCAATTGACTTAAATAAACGCGAACAAGAGGAGACTCCTTTGAATACTCGTCAGTCAGTATAGCACAAGCATGCCAGTCCGAGTTTCCAGTTAATCTAAGGCGTTTTGTTGGATGAACGTTACCTTCAGCCATGATTCAATAATTGTTAAAATGTATTATTGAATTATAGTAAAGAAACACAACAAGAATGATAGATTTTTCTGCAATCATCGGCGTTTTGAATATTTTGTTATCTTTTTGATTTGATTCACTGATTTCTCTTTACGTTACACTTTCTAAACAAAAGCTTACAGCTGATTGATTTCTTTCGCGCTGGCATTTGCCAAAAAAATAAAAGCAAGGGGCCTTCACACCGAGCTTGGTTCGAAGTACCAATTATTTTAATAAAAATTAACGGGGGAAGACACTGCCTATATACCGCATTAATTACAGTTTTATTGAATTGATGAACAAATTCGCTTCACTCTTAAATCTTGGTTTTTAATTTTTATACACGGCACGCAAAAGAACCAAGTCAAAAATCAGTCGGTGGGAGTGGAAAAATTAAAAGTATTTAAATTTAAAGTATTTGTTTATTTTCGAAAAAAAACTGCCTCAAATATGCATGAGGGAATGCATTTTAATATAAACACGTATTTTTGCTAAATTACTTTTGCATGTGCGTAGTACAATATGTCTAGGCTCAGACAGAGAAACTTTTTTCGCGGCAACTCTTTACTTGTGGGAGAGAGGATGACGAGGAAGGGGGAAGGCCTCCAAATTGCTCGTGCTCAGGCAACATGTCTGAGTAATTCTAGTTGGCCCGTTCACAGCTGACAACAACAATTTTATTTAAAAGAATTGCTCTGTGTGAACGCGAAAAGCAACACCAAAAGAGATGTTGCAGAAAAAGAGCAACAAAGCTTTCTCTGTGTGAACCCAGTCTAAAAAACCCATTAAAAAACCGAATTGATAACTTTTGGACAGTGGCATCACCGACTGCCTGACGACCAAATTTGGCAACAAAAAAAGTTGTTGGAGTGGATCGTGGATCACTTGGGTGAAATTGACAGATTGAGTACGAAGAAAGCAAACAACGCAGCAATTTTTATTTCAACCAATCAATAATAATAATAACATAAAATAATATTAAACTAGTGTAAACAAATCTTGGAGCAGGTAGTTAGAGTTACTGCAAACTCCATCGGCACCGACAATCTGCCTTTATCGCCTTCGCAGTCTGGCGTTCCTCCAGCGCACCTCAATTACCAAGAAGTGGGCCTGGCCGACCGGAAAACAGTTATTTATCTACATATAGGCACTAGAAAGAGGAGTCAGCAAGCAGAACTTGATATAACGGTGACGTAGACAATAGCGAAATGGAAATCGGTGAGTAAAAACGCATTGTTCACAAGTAAAATTTGTCATGTAATCGATAAACAATTACTGTGCATCCTCCCGCACGCATTCCTCACGTACAAAGCAGCAGAGACAAACAACATCGTGCTTCGGGATTTCGTATTCGTTTTATTTCTGCATCTAATTTCTCTTCTTTCAACCGGCAGTGCATGGGAAAATAGGCATTTATTTCTATTCGAATCTCAAAATAGGTGGTTGATGTTTTTACATTCCTCTTAAAGCAGATTTCATTTAAAACAACAAAACAAAATGTGATGTACTAACCATAATGTGCCAAGTGAGACCACTGCCCCTTCGCACCGTTTCCTACGTTTAATTGTGTACATAATGCACTTTCCCCATTGTTTATAACATATTTAGGTATGTATGTATGATTGTAAGTTCATTTGCTCCATCGATGCTCAGCGGCTGTACCCGTAAAAAAAAACGCTCGCTGCTCATTCGCTCTCAAAAGTCGCGCCACCATCTACGCCGGGAGCATTTATTGACCTTGGATTCTTATTGGATGTTGGGACTCGCGCCATTTCTACGTTAACGTCGTTTATGTTGCCAGATGTATTACACAGAAAATCCCGCAATAACGTTGCATTGAATAGTAGATTATAGCTGTTATGGTAGTTTTGACGCAAAATTGCATATGTACGAGATAATCGCGTGGCTTTCATAGATATCGTCACCTGAAATGCAAAATAACGTAACAACATCGTCACTGAATTGCAAAAATTTGTAACTTATAAAAAATTCAAAATTTACTTTTTGATTGCTATGATGGATTTCATCGAATTACAACTCCCCACATCGCTTTATAAAAAAAAAAAAATTGTCACGACTTTTTCCATTTCAGTGATATGTTACGCTATTTTGCATTTCAGGTTACGATATACATACACTGCCGGAACAAAGTATTGGCACAGCAAATTTTTCACAATATTTGCAACAATTTTCATTCTAAAATTTTTCCGCTAATTTCGTATAAAAATATAGTTCATTCTACAACAAAAAACATAAAAATATAATTCCTAAACTTTGTTCAAAACTCGCGAAAATTCAGCAAGTTTTAATGAAATTTTCAACTTTTTAATCAGATGTTTTAGAATTTTTTTGAGTATACAGATTTGTAGCCCAATCAATTTTATTATAATAATGTGCAAATATTAAGTAGCTAGGAATTACCGTTGATTTTTGTTTTGGTTTTTTTTCACGCAGTCTCTTCCATACAAAAATCTCTTTTCGAAAATACTTTATATGGAAAAAATGCAAAACATCTTCAACAAAAATATTCTTAAAAATCAACGCGATTTTTGGCTAACTCCGAACTTGCATTTTTTTTACTAGAATTTAATGGGCTGCAAAACTGCATTCTCATCTGATTAAAAAGTTGAAAATGTTGATGAAAATTTGCTGAATTTTCGCGAGTTTTGCACAAAGTTTAGGAATTATATTTTTATGTTTTTTGTTGTTGAATGAACCATATTTTTATACAAAATTGGGAGAAAATTATTAGAATAAAAATTGTTGCATATATTGTGAAAAATTTGCTGTGCCAATACTTTGTTCCGGCAGTGTATGTATATTTGGGATTTAACATAACAATTTTCAATGAAAAATCATAGGCGCATATTCATAGTCATATTTAGTTCACAACTAAGTAAGGCTTAAAGTCAAAAATATTTTCGAAGAGGTTTGTCACCTGTTTGCAAATTTAACTCAATTAAATTGAAAAAATAAATGAAATATTACAGTATGGGTACAAAACGAAAGGTGTTTGAGAAATCTTGATTTGACAATATTTTCGATAGGATTATCAACTATCTTAAAGTAATATTACGTTCTCATTGAGTCACAAACTCGAGTTTATGGGTCATTTTGGAGTTAAACGCTAAACTCTACTTTTAAACTCGGAGTTTACCATACAACAAATTTCGTTAAACTCTCCTTAAACAACCCTTTTATTTGGACTTTATATTAGTATAGACTAGCCAATATCGGCTTGCTTTGCGGCTTAAAACACTACTAATGATGAAGATCGATGGATAAATAAACAAGTTTGCAAGGGTTAAGTGAAAGTGCAATAATTTTTTGTATGAAATACTAGCAGGAAATAATGTTACTCATACATCATATCGTACATGACCGTACTCATACATTTGCAATGCAAACTTAAAATGCAAATAACGACTAAATGACCTTATCTAAAAAAACGGTATACAGATCCGTAACCTACTACCCAAATTTAATTGTACGTGTCTCGACATTTTTTTGTGTAATTTTAACGTCTTTACAGTGTTAACATCAAAATTAAGCCATAACAATGCAATTTATTTATAAAACTCTTAGGAGCTGGTATCTCCAGTCCGACAGTGCTCATAAATCAAGCGGACTCTGCGCCTATTTGTAACGCCGGATACCAGTAAGAGTACTTCAAAGGCCCCAGAAGGCACGCCATTTTGGGTACCATAATGTAAACAATTACGTCAGTGCATTCTTATAGATACGGCGGGTTATGCCTGCTTCGACATTTACGGGTCTCATCTGCCGCGGTAGGATGTGGAAAATTTAACGGTTACCCTATAAACTGAACAGCTACAGTTTAAGTAATTCTGCTTTCTTAAAATCCAATTAGTAATACTACTTAGGTATAAGTTATTTATTCAAGGCAGTTAGCAACCAAAAAATTTAACAAAGCTATTGCAGTAACAGTAAATTTTTTTGTTTTATAAATCTTTCGATTACTTTTTAAATTACTTTGAAGAATGGAATTCGAAAAAAATCAATTACATTTTCAACTACTTTCAAAGGAATTGGAAAAAAATTACATTTTCAATTCCTTTCATATTGCAAGAAAAAACCAAATTCCATTTGAAATTACTTCAAGGAATTGAGAAAGTAATCGATACCTTTGCTGTGAACTGAAGAAATTGGTTCCTAATTACAATTACTGAGGAATGTAGTTGTAATTGTAATGTAATTGCATTTACCCAGCTCTGGTTACATGCCACTTTTTAAAAAGCCCTACGTGGTTTTGATTGATACCCTTTTTATAATGTTTTTTGCTTCTCCTGTAAGGTAACGGTATGTAAATTCAAAACTTTAAAACAGTTTTTCTTGAGTTTTGCTTTTTTGAGTTATGACACTATTGAAGTAAATGAGCGATATGTATTTATAATTATAGTGCTGGCACACACAAGTTTTGACTATGCTGCTAATTAGTAAGAATGTTTGGGATTAAATATTTTTTTAGGTAAGTTAATGTGAAAGCACGTGGATATGTATTCTTATGTTAATTTTTTTTTTACTAAAATTTTGGAAAGCGATGTATTTTGGAACGAGTGTCTAACCAAATTTGGTTTCCACTTTTAGTGTAATTTTTCGTTCTGAAGTTCAGAACGCCGAAATCGGTTTGACTCGAAACCAAATTTGATAAGAGATGGTGCAAATTCGTTCTAAAGTCCATCACATTCTCACTCTGTCGGAAGAATCAACCAACACCAGCAAAGTTTATGAAAACTTTTACGAAGCTCCCTACGAAATATCTGCCATTTTATGGCACTAAAATCACTTTCTGTTATCTATAAAATATATAGGTATTTATACAAATAATTCTCTAATTTTAACAATTTTTATGTTTTCTTCACTTTTGTGACCTTACTGCCATATAAAATTTCATTAAAATCTAACAAACACAGCAAAAATATCTAGAAAAATACCTATCGTTACCTTCATATGGAAATGCCCTAACTCAATTTCATTCAAGGTTCAGTTTTGTACGAAAGTCAGTCGATTTCTCACTAACATTTTTCTAGAACTTAAAAATAATTTCTACCGCATAAAATTAATTACAGTTCTCAATATGATACAGCGTTTAAAATTAACTCGGAACTGAAGAACAGGATTTTCTATGAAGTTTTTTCGTCACTCCGCACTCAGAAAAAAACATTCCTTGCTGCTAGGAAAAAAGTATATAATTTTAAGGAAATATTACCTTGAAATGGCTCCAAAGACATGGCTTTGATTTTTAATTAATATATTTTTTTATTGCAATTATTTTTTATTTGTAATTTTAAATTATTTTTATTGTAACCTTTTAAATTGTATTTAAAAAAATTTATCTCATTTATTTTTTATGGGATTTGACTATTTAAGTTTTTCAGAATATGAAATTTATTTTACAATTTGTAATTTGTAAATTTGTAAATTGAAATAATTGACTTAACTTACTCTAACCACCTCCAACCGGACTCGAACCTGCGATCTCAGAACCAGAAGCAGTAGTCTTCACGCGACGCCACAGCCGACATTTGCCAGGAAAGCAATTAACTTCGTCTTAACAGCACTGTGTAAATTTACTTCTTCAAATTACTGACGCGCTATTTTTAGCATGAGCCTGAATTAAGGAAAAACTTCTCAAATTGAGTAAATTTTTCGTAATATTAAAGAAAAAACAGTAAATCTATATTAAGGAAACTGGTTTCTTGTTTTAAGGAACTTCTTTTTTCTGAGTGCGTAAAGAAATAAAAATGTGAGTTAGGGCCTTTCTGTAATAAGGTATATATGTAGGTATTAATTTTTATAAGACGTTCCTTTCTTGATTTGCTATTAAACGCATGATTGATGTGTTTGTGTTCGTGTTTTAATATTCGAAATTGCGCGTAATCAGTAAATCAGCTCATGCTTTGGAGCAGTGATCATAAACTTTTATAAGAAACAGTTCATCAATTTTGCCACCGACTAACTTCAGCATCCGACATTGACATTGTTTTACTATGTTTCAAGCTTTTGATATTTTCTTGCATTTGTATTTTTTGTTTTCCCTAGGCGCACTTTAGTCAATATTTTACGGTTTTTTTTTTAAATTTAATTTGTTGCATTCTAATGAATATTTTTCGCTAATAAATGTGTGTGTGCATGTAGGGACATCATTTGTTGCTACCGGCTAAAAATTATATAATTTTAAATTCATCGGGCGCGATAATGTACATACATAACGTTACCTTAATTCACAAAGGCCCTAGACAAAAAAATCTAACCCATCGAAAATGATTTTTTGGAAATTTCAAGACCCTACCCCCTAATTTTATTGGTTTTATGAGAAATATGATTGCCTATTTGTATACACTCTTTAAAGGTTGCGACCTGTCGATTTAGGTCAGAAAATATGATTTCGTAGATTTATGAGTTTTTGAATGACTATTTTTGATTCGATTTCATAGGTCGAATAAGATCTGAAAAGTGGATATATAGGCCTTTAAAATGGTATTTAATAATCAATTGTCCGACTAGGCTTGTTGCGATTTTTTATCGGGTAAATTAAAAAAAAGATCCATATTTCTCAAATATTTTTAAATTTTGGCCATCGATAATTTCCACAATTTCAAAATATGTGGTACTATCCAAAATGAAATCTATTTTTAAATAAACTGATAGCTCATTTATAGCAATCGCATAAAAATTGTCGAAGTTAGGCGAGTTTTCTTAAATATGGCCTAGAATGTATATTGTGTATGTACCGGTACCGGGTGTGACTAAGGAATTCATCAATATTTATTAAAATTTGATACATATACAATCGCTCCTTAGCAAAAAAATGTTTTTCAAGAAATTTCATTTATGTGTATCTCAAAAACTACTTGACCGATCTCAACCAAATTTGGTGGACAAATTGCGCTTAGGCTTCTTAAGCGCCATATTGAAGCTCCAAAAACCACGGGCTCCAGCAACGTAACGGTAATTTCAAAAACTCATAGCTAGCTATATTTTAGGAGGAGTAGGTTTTGTCCGATTTCAAAAATATTCAAGATGGTACTTAAGGAGGCTAAGCACTGTGTGTATATCAAATTTGGTCGAGATCGGTCAAGTAGCTCCTGAGATTCGCATATATCATATAAGTAGGCGGTACCGCCCCCATTTTCCTAAAAGAAAAGTCGCCTAAATTCGAGAATTTTTATGCGATTACAATAAATGAGGTATCAGCTTATTTGGAAATAGGGTTAATTTTAGATAGTGCTCCATATTTTGAAATTGTAGAAATTATCGATGGAAAAAATTAAGAGAAATATGGGCCTTTTTTAATTTTTAATTTAATTTTATGATCTTCTCAGATCATACTGGATCTTTGAGATCGAATCGAAAATAGTCATTCAAAAACTCATAAATCTACAAGATCCTATTTTCTGACCTAAATGAACAGGTCGCGGCCTCTAAATGACCTTCAAAAAAATTTTTAAAATAGGCAATAATATTTCTCATAAAAACGAATAAAATTAAGGGGTAGGATCTCGAAATTTCCAAAAAAAAAACATTTTCGACGGACACCCTAATGTACATATCAACATATTGACATTTAAACCAGCGCGCGTACGTATTTGATTTTGTACATGTTAGAGGTGTCTAGAAATTATAATATGGTCGTTAGTATGTGGGCAATTCCATGCTAACTCACGTTACATTCGATAAAAAATTTTAAGAGTTAAACGCACATTTATCTATAGATTTAATATTTACAGGGACCTGATCTGTAATGTGCCGAATTTTCGTATTTAAATTATTGAATTAAAAGAAAAAATAAATAAGAAATATATACATCGGTAACTCACGTTACAATTTCGAGACAGTTTTGAGAGCATTTGCCGAATCTAAAATTCTAGCGAAATAATTGAATAAAGTATGATATATGAAAAATTCCGAAACCTACTTGTATTCCGTTCAAATAGTTCATTTCCACCAATCCTTAACCGCAGTTTATTATGCCTATTGGGAAAAGCAGATTACAACACGAAGGAGGTAGTTGCTCATGTTAAGCACAAGCAAACGAAAGGAAAAAAGCAAAAATTAAAAAATAAACCTCTGCGAAAAATGAAAAAATGCGGGCTGTTCGTTAGATTAGAAGAAATAAGGTGTCAAGTGAAAGAGCTTGGCCTCCAGATGCGCATATATATATTATTTTTTTAGTATGGTTGCAACCTATTTAGTTTTTACTATCTACACATTCAGCGCGTCGCGGAGCCTCGCGCATACCAGGCCGGCTAGTATATTATTTGGCTATGTAGTTCAATATGACTTTAATAAATTCTGATACCTTAAATGCTATTAAACAAAATTTAATACAATAAAATAAAAACAAAAGAAAAAACGCTTAACATTTTGTGGCTCTGTGTGTGGAAATGGCCACGTATGTACATCATTCATTTCGTTTCAGTGCTGCCATTTGTAAAGAATAAATAGAATTTTGAATTTTATTAATGTGTAGGTTGTATGTAGTTTTATTTACTATGCTGAAATATTATAAACACTTTTTGAAAATGCTGCTGCAGCGTAGATAAGATTTTTTTGGGAACGTTGCTGTTTTGTTTCTCTTCAAATACATGAAAGCATCTCAATAGTTTTGGATGTATGTATGTTCATATGTAAGTTTTTAGAGAATCCAGCTATATATGTACTTATAGTATGTAAAAATCTGATCATTAGGGTCGATATCAATATAGAAACTAATGACATGCTATACACCCGCTACACTTGATTAGGCACATTTTTTCTTCTTTTAGTCAGAACTTCTTTTAGCATATAACGAAGTTCTGCCAAAGGAAAAACAAATTTTGTTTTGGAAGTTATGCAAAGTTTCTAAAAGCGTTGTTAGACGTGGAAAATGCAAGCTCTTTTTGTACGCATTTTGCTGTCAAAATGTAAAATCGAAAGTCTACTTTCGCGTGTAAACAGTCACAAAGTCTTCTTTGCAGATTTCCAGAAATCACTTTCGGAAAGAAAAATTGCAAGATGTAAAGTAGCTGTTAGACATGACAAGTGCAAGTAAAGCTTTCGAAAAATAATTTCAACTTGCTCATTCTGCACTAGCAATTTTTATTTTTGTGCGAGTGCTGTTAAACCAGCCGTGCGAGGCGATTTTTGGGGAATTTGTATAAAATGATAAAAATGTTGCAACACATATAAAAAAAACTTATTTAGATATTAAAGCATTCGACATTTTATGGCTGCTTGTTTTACCATTTTAAAAGAAAATGTTCAGGTCAATAATTTTATAATAAAAACGTGGTAACACAGTTGAAAGTGCTCCTGCAATTACATTTGCAAATTTTTGACAGACTTTTTGTAAAGACTTGCACTTGCAGCTACTTTAAGCGCTTTTTATACGCTTTTTTTGGTTTTCAAATGCGAAATCGAAAATATACTTTCCCGTGTAAACAGCTAGAAAGTCCTTTTTGCAGATTTGCAGAAATCACTTTCGGAAATAAAGATTGCAAGGTGTAACTAAAATAATTTCAACGTACTCGTGCTGCACAAGAAATTTTAATTTTTGCTGCAAATGGTTTCATACCAATCGAGTGTTGCCCTGTAACGCGTTTTTTCGCAAATTTGTACAAAATTATAAAAATTTTGAATAAAATGTGAAAAATACGTGTAATTAATTTATTCTACTGATATGGGGTATTTAAGTATTAACTTATTAGACATTTTGTGACTGTTTTGTGCATATTTTAGCAGGTATGTCTGGTTGGCAGTTGAAAGTGGACTTCTCTGCATTTACCGTGTAAACAGACAAAAAGTAGTATCAGAAAGTTTGATTTCCAGAAATAAAAACTGCTTTCGAAATCCACTTTACATGAAGGGTGCAATCTCTTTGGAAACTCTTGAATTTGACAGACTCGTGGAAAGGACTTGCACTTGCCACGTCTAACAGCTACTTTATTTTAACCATTTCCGGGAATTCGCAAGTTTTTTTTTTTAATTCTCAAAAACTATTATAGTTACAAAAATGGTTCTGGTCTCGTTTTCAATGTGATATTCAGAGCTATAAAAAACACAAATTCGAAAATTAAAAAAGTTTATAGAATTTTTAAATTTAAAAAATCTTAAAAACAAAAAGTTATAAAAATGCCAATTTTTTTACACACCACTTCCAACTGATCTGAAAATTTCAAGGTGTTTTTTAAGATATGAATTTTTTAACTTTGAAAACAATTTTTTTTTTACAGACCCTAAATAAAGTTTTATTTAATTTAAAATGTTTTTTTGAACTTTGGAGTTCTTAAACTTTTTTTCAAAGCTCAAAAATTCGTATCTTAAAAACACACCTTGAAAATTGAGTTGGAGGTATTGTTTAAAAAAAATGCAAAAAACATTGTTTATATATACAGTATCGGTCATATCTATAGCACGCCATTTCAAAGTGATATTGTGTGCCACTTATGTTTATTTATTTATTTTTAAGTTTTTTCAATTAAATTACAGTTCTTTCTCTAACAAACCCCATATAAACCCAAGTTTAAGAATTTGTAGAAAACTTCAAAAAAGTGCAACAAATTTTCACCTAAGTTTTAAACTTTTTTCTCGGAAGTGTTAGAATTTTTTCGAGTACACAGTTTTTTAGCCCCTTCAATTTTAGTCTGATAATCACTTTGAAATGGCGTGCTATAGATATGACCGATACTGTACATAAGGTTTTGCTTTTACGATTTTTTAAATATAAAAATTGTGTAATTTTTTTGTTTTCCCAATTTGTTTGTATATATTTTTTTTTATATAGCCCCAAATATCACTTCTAGAACAAGACCAGGACCATTTTTATAACTATAATAGTTTGTGAGATATTCAAAAAATAAACTTGCAAAATCTCGGAAATTGTGAAATTTATAATTTTGAATGGCTTTTTATTATTTTTTTTTACAGAACTCCTCTATATGATAAAAAAGAGTTCTATCAAAATCAAAAATGGTCGATTCTAAGCATTGGTAAATTGGCTCTGTCGCATATTCTCCGCCAGGGAAGTCAAGTCTTCCACCTGCTTTTGCATCGCAGAGTAGGCCTTCCTCTTCTTCCACCACCAACCAATTCCCATGGAATACTTTTAGTGCTAGAGCATTTGTATCCATTCGCAAGACAGGACTAAGCCAGCGGAGCCTCGGAATTTTTGTTCACTGCACTATGTCGTTGTAAGGCAGGTGTGATTTACCGTTGAATTTAAAGACTGACATTATTATCGATATCAAAACTTGGTAAAATATAAAAGGATTCCTCTACCTTTTGGAAATTATAATTGTCAGCAGTGACGAGTTTTTTGCTCTAAATGTGACACAAAGCATTTAAAACTAAAACCCACCCCTACTCCGTTTACCATCTCCCTTGACACAACCGTTAGCAATTACTTCACTAAAAATTTTCTACTTAATCAGCCTCATTGCGTACGTCGTAAATTAGACTAAAATGCTTGACTCGACAACATTGGCATTCATGGTAATAAGCCCTTTTAACAGAAATAATTCGGACATAGAAATTTTTTTGTCTTGCTTTTTTTTTGACAAGACGGAAAATCGTTTCACAATACTTTCTTTTCTTTTTCAAAATAAACTCTTTTTTTAATTTTTGGATTATACTGTTATAAGGAAAAGTTTTTTTTTTAATTAAGTTTAATTTAAAGGAAACTGTTTATCTTATTTTCTTTTACATAATTTTTTTTATTTAACCTTTTTTAATTTTTTTTGTTTTATGAAGAAACAAATTTTTAAATTTCAATTAATTTTAAGGAACTTGCACACAAATTGAAACTCTACATCTTACTAATGGAACGCTATATCTCAACTTGAAATACGCGGATTTCCTGATCTATTTTTACGCGAATTTTTTTTGGTCCCTGTTATTCGCGCAAAAAAGGATGAAGTGTAATTTTTACATTTTATTGTTTCGAAAATATTTTTTAATTTTCCTGTCCTTTTTTTAAACTTTTTTTACATTTTTTAATTTAGATTTTTGAAACTTAGTTTTTTTTTTAATTTTTAGTTTTTATGGTTTTAAAAATAGTTTTTCTTTAATTTAATTTTAATTTAGAAAACTTATTGCCAAAAGACAAACTGAATCACGCTACGACCTACTCGTCAGCAGATCTTTCAATTCAAAAAAATCCAAATAAATTTTATTATAAAATTTTTAACAGCAACGATCATTAAGCCTAGTTTTCTCCACATTAATTTTTTTTAGTTAAATCAAAGTAAATTTAAAATAACTGAACCCGAAAATAAACTAAACTAGTAAAATTTTTCTTGACCCTTAGGGCTCGACCGAACATGGCTGTGGAAAATTTAAAGCTTTACAACTGCAGATGCTAAACTTACATACATACTACATTGTACATGTGTTACATACTAAAGAAGCATAATTTTTATTGTCCAATTTTGATTAGTAGGTATTGTGTGTTGTTTAATAAATCAGACATAAGTGCATATAGTGCCGCTCACCTAAATAGCACACTTATTTTTTACAATATATATAGTTTCGTAGATGCTTTAACATAAACCATATAAGTCAAAGTTTAAAACTTTGTGTAAAGTTCAGGAAAATTTAACAAATTTCAAAAAAATGTCATCAGAATTTTTAGAAACTTTTCGGGTATGCAGTTTTGTAGCCCATTCAATTTTTTTGCCGAAAATACGTAACACCCTCGACAGAAAAAATTCTCAAAAATCAACGGGATTTTTCCAAATTTTCAAAGCTGCACATTATTATACTAAAATTGAATAACTTAAACTTAAACTTGACTTATATGGTTTATGTCATAGAATCCACTATATTAAAAAATAAATTAGGAAAAAAATGTATGACATAAAACATTGTGAATATTGTAAAAAATAAAACTATGCTATTTAGGAGAGCACTACTGTATATTTATACTATGTACATATGTACATAGTAAAACATAATCTTAGAATATAAGGAACACATCTATTTGTGTACAAACATACATTTATACATATGCGAACAAATGTCAAAGATTCTTAAAATTATACGTGATAAGCAATAATTCGCAACCGTCGCACGCTTTCAATCTGTCTGTCCATGAACAAGCGCATACTATCGTATGTTTACATATTTATGAGCATACATTTGTGGATGCATACATTGTCATAAATACATAGTACTTAAATAAGTTTACATACTAAGTATACAAAAAAAAATACATTTTAGTATATACAATACATACATATGTGCTTACATAGTAGAGTAAGTATGTAAATCTCTATGAGATCGGCAACACAAAACACAGTGGCTTAGTCGAGCGCTTGGCACAGCTCATTGCCTCAGTGGCGCACTGTGCCGCACAACACAACACCTTACGCCAATTCAATCCAATCCAATCCAATTCATTTCCATTTCCACCTCCAAGCAGTAGGTCAAGCGTATGTGATAACGTAGCTGAATGGTGGATTTCAAGTTTCAGTCACCGCTCGACCGCCGACCATTCAAGAAGTTCACACCAAAAAATTTTGTTAACCACGCACAGAGATACTCACGCACGCACAAACAGCTATACGTACAAGTGATCGTGTATGGGAAATGTGCTTTCATTGAGGAATAGTCGGCTTGTAAAAGCGCTACGAGTTTTGCTAATTTGGAAATGTGCGTATTAACTATTGTATTTCGAGTTTTAAGTGTCATTTGGCAAGGAAAACACTAAGAATGCACACAGTCATGCAAATGCAAATAATTTGGTTGAATACATAATTTTGTGAAATATTTGTGCCGAATTCAGTGACAACTAAGGTTGCAATAAGTAACTGCATATAATAAATATATACAGTTGTGTGCACGTGTAAATGCAGCCTAACGCATAAAGTTCATTTAAAAAACTTTAGTTTTTTTTTTTGTGTGGTTTGGGTATCAATCTTCAATAATGAGCGCATTCATAAAACGTAGCTGTTTGGCTCATCTGCTACGAAACTGTTAGCAACTGTTGAACCCAACAATTACGTCTTAGAAACGGTTTGATGAATATGCTGCCAATGAATGTAAACAAATGAAATTGCAATAACATAGAGATTGTTGCGCCGATAGTATTTAGAATTCAACGCTGAGCTGCCGCCGTGCTGAAAAAAATAAAATAAATTTATTTGCAACTGCCACCTAACAAAGCGGCGTAAGTCTTTTCGATCAGCTGTTACGGCTAAGCTCAACACGTTGAGTTAGGTAGCGTAAAAATTTTCCGCTGGAAAAAATGGCCGAAAGTTGTCAACTGTTGAGCTGAGCGGAACTACTCAACTGTGCGTTTCTAAGACAAATAGCCAACGGTTACGCAATAGCTACGTCTTAAGAAGGCGCCCAGTATTGACGATAATAGTGGTGCATACAAAGAAATAAATGTTTTGTTGGGTCAAGTTCCTTAAACCATTTGTGACGTGCGTTCATAGTTTTTACTATAAACTGGATTAGTTACACTATGATTTAATAAAATTTCACCTGTCTTAATCTTACACTCTAAAATAGCAGTCAGCCGTTTTTTTTACGAGGAAAGCCCATACCCGTCAGTGTGGGGCTTTAACCGAACTAAACCTCCTACTGTCCAAGTACCGAACCCCCCGGTATCACCGTCAAGTATTTCGTCGGGAGGCGGTTGAGGACTAGGTTCGCACGTTCGTTCCAGTCTGTTGTACTCAGTCCTGGGCTACACTTAGTAGGCTTTGTCACGTCTTGTTTAAAGAGTTAGACTTTTTTTTAACTATTTATTTGTTTATCTTTTAGATACAACTTATTATTTTTCGCTTTTGTAAAGAGTAAGAATAAATACTTTAAAATTACGGCATGTCTTATGCCTGTTTTTTGACGCTGCTATTGCATTGAGCAGGCTTGCATAAGAAACTGCACTTCATTGGCGGCTGGAACGGCCTAGATTCCAGTCCGCGCCTATTCTTCGATTGCACCAATTTTCGAGACTGCCACCTGGGCGGCTGAAACGGACTAGGTTTCAGTCCGCACCTACGCTTTGGTTGGTGAACATCCTTAGGTGGTTCCAGTCCACGGCTATGCTAAGAGTTGGCTTAATTACGGTTGATACGCCGCTGTTTATCTAGGTCCCTCAGTTCCTTGAAAATTTAAGTCAATGTATCGCTGGTTGATGCCCATTCACTGGTTCCTTTCACCATACCTACTGACTGTGGCGTAAACACCCCTCCAACGGCTAGTTTCAGTTGGTTCATCTGCCGATGGAATCGAGGGCACTCAAATAATACGTGGTCCACGTCTTCTTCCACGCCACTTCCACAGAAGTCGCAGTACAGGTCGTGCTCTTGTTTGAATTTAAACAGGTATGATAAAAAACTACTTCGCCATGCGTGCTATTAAGCCAAGATACCAGATTTGGTATGCAGCGATAGATCCAAAGACCTTTGACGCCGGTTTAATTGAGTTAGAGTACGCGGCTTGGATGCAAGAACCGTCGATTCTCTCGCCAGTATATCTACGGGTATCATACTGGCGATTATGAAAGCTGCTTCGTCCGACACTATTCTGAAGGCGCAGCAAACTCGGAGCGCGCAGAAGCGGTATGATAAGTTGACTCTGCGGAAGTATGCTGGATACTGTGCCGCGCCATGTGCGCTAAGAGTAAACGCATAGCACCACTCCTAGGTATTTAATTGTGGGTTTCATCGTGATGGTGTGGTCGCCAATTTTTAGCGCTACCTCCTCTAGTTTCTTACGACTCGAGATAAGTATTGCTTCTGTTTTTTGCTCGGCCAACTCCAGGCCGAAGCTATTTAATCATCTTTTAATCACACCGACTGATGATGCTGCACTTTCGCATATGACATCGAGCAGATTCGCAGACACTGCTACCGCAATGTCGTCTGCAAAGCAATGATCTCTCGGGCAATTCGGTACGAAGAACTCCATCATACATAATGTTCCATAGCAAAGAGCCAAGTACGAATCATTGTGGAACGCCCCCCGTTATCTCAGTGCGTAGCAGGCCTTGGAAATAACTGCGTATTAGTCTTTGAATATAATAAGAACCGTAAGCCGTACCAAATTATGTATGCTTGTCAGTGGCGGATCCAGCAGGGGGTTTTGGGGGTTAAACTACGTGTCAGTCAGTGGCGGACGCATGGGGGGTGTTTTAATGTGGCGCATATGTATGTATAATATGGCGTCTATGTATGACACGTAGTTTAACCCCCAAAACCCCCCCGCTGGATCCGCCTCTGATGTATGTATGTACACACTGTTACTCCCAAAATTAATATTCGCAATGTTTTATAAGCTAAAAATTGTTTGTTAATATTGTATCAAAATATAGCTTAAACTTTGCAGATTTTTCTTAATTTTTGTACACAGCATCATTCTTGGATTTAATTGGAGTTTGCTAAAATATAAGCCATATTTTAATACAAAATTTAAAAAAAAATTAGCATGTAAACATTCCGAATATTAATATCTTAATTGAGCCGTGCGCTCTATTTTGGGAGTAACAGTAAGTAGATACTTTCGAAAACTTACTTCAAACTAATATTTCAAAATTTTTTAGTCGCAGAAGCATTTACTTCAGGCATATAAAGGTACTTTCGGCAGTGGTTTTTAATTTTCAAAAAGCAATGTTTACTATTTTATTCCACATTAGTTTTTGCTATTTCTCACTAATTCGCCAGCAAAAATGTGAAACAGCAACACTGTATCGCTTTGGTATAACTTTCACTGTATCGGTTTGGTAAAATTTCTGAACTATCTCGGTAAAGTAGCAAAAGCTCCTTTTTGGGGTGTTTACACGGGAAAATTGAATTTTACATTCTCAGTTTGATAGCACAATGCGTTCAAAAATATTTGCATTGACGCGTCTAACTGCAAAGAGTATAGGGGAAGTTTTAAATATAACCCTGACTTCGGACATGTTTGCCCATAAAATCAAGAGAGGGAGAGTACTGAAACAAAAAAGTCTTATTCTGACCATCGATATATTGAATTCGAAATAGAGCTTGATACCCCGAAATTAGGGAGTTCAGAAACGTACGAAATACCGACTGGGGGGTTTACAACAATAGACCAAGGACTTTATTGCCAAAGATACCTCCCCGAGACCCCGCCACGCTGGTGGAATTGGACGGCTTGGTTAATCAGGTCACTAAAGCCATGAATAGTTCTTTTTCAGCTGAAAGTCCGGTTGTTCGATACAGGGCGGAAACCAAACCACCTTGGTGGTCTTACCAATTATCTTCGTTACGTGAATCCAATAGGGCAATATTCAATATTGCCAAAGCCACGAGAGCAACAGAGAACTGGGAAGCCTATAAGGCTAATTTGAAAATATACAAAATAGCAGTTAGAACTGCGAAACGTAAATCCTGGCAAAGTTATTGCAAAAGAATTGAGGAAACCAAGGAAGCGGCCAGATTAAGAAGAATTCTCGCAACACCACAATAAGCAGATAGGTCTCTACAGGCACTACTCAGGGAGGGGTTCTCTCCCCTCTTCTCTGGAATTTGGCAGTGAACTACCTGCTGACACCACTACAAAGGTGGGTTGCCACGTCACAGCATATCCTGACGTACTGGCCATTGCCGTTAAACTTGCCGTCACACTTGCATATGTACATACATATATATACGACAATTAAAGGTGAAGCGTATTTCTGAGATTAATTACTTTGCACAAATTTTGCATTCAATATGTTTTTTTTTTAAGCAAAATCATTATCAATGAGATTTTGAAGGGTATACCAATGTTATATTGAATTGAAAAAAAAACGACACATAATTAAATTTAAAGCAAAACACAGTTTTAGTTTGAGATAAGCAAGGAGATTTTTTCATAAAAGCGATATTTATAAGGAGCGACAGTAAATTGTATTTCATTTTTTATTTGTTATCAGTTATCAGTATTTTATTTGCTTTTGTTTAAAAGCTTTGATGTTTAATATTGAAAATATAAGTGGCATAGCTAATTACGTAAATTTATATACTTATATGTGTGTATATATAAATACATACATATGCGCGTATATACTATTTTTTTTTATTTTAGTTGGGATTAATCATTACTTATTTTATTATTTTATATTCTTTTTAATCTTCAACTATGTATTTATTTTTATTATCTTATATTTTATTTTTATTTTCTTAACTTTCATTTTATTTTCAAACTCTTGAGCTACGTTGGCGCAAAGTTTACTTTCATTTGTTTTTTTGTTTTTTTTTGTTAAGTATTAAGTACAAGCTTAAATTAGCTACGCCATTGTATATGTGTTGATGAGTTTTTTTTTATTTTAATTATATGTTTGAAAAATTGCATACCAAATGATGTAGACATTGACCTGGCTGACAAAAACCTATATACAATAATAAATATACATACAGCTATGCAGATGCGCACATAGCTGTGCATAAGTATGAATGTATCTTTGTAGATACCCTGCAGGGAAAGCTACTAGTTGTGAACTATGTATTACTCTACCAGTTAGCTTTTCAGCTAGATAAGTTCGTCTCCCTTCTCCTTTCAGCGTTTTCCATGCTAGCGACTTCTATTTTTAGGACGGTTAACTCTTTGCTTTATGAAGGGTCATTATTATAATTTTTTTTTTGTTTTGGATTTATGGGGCTTTTGAAAATGCTTGAACGCAGTAACGAACATTTTTATGCGGCTTTCTGAGGAATGCAAATACCGCATAAAAAGAGACCTAAGTGTGAATACTTATATGTATGTATGTAGGTATGTAAGTATATGCCTTCATTTAATTTTCGGAAACTTATTTACATTTACATTTTATTGTTTCAAAACGAAGAATAGTTTTTTTTTTTTTAATTTCAATTACTTTTTTATAACTCAAAGCCATATGTCGCTGATCGCATAAGTTTTTCGAAATTGTCGAACTGGTAGGCCCCCGCTTTAGCTTATATCAGTTCACTAGTATTTTTTACTGACTGGTTTAACTTTTCACTGCAGGGTATAAAAGTATGACATATGTAGCTTGCGGTCATTGCGATCGTTGGTCGCTTACCCTATACTTTTAGTTTCTTACTTTGTGCCTTTGTGCGCTTGTTTATGTATGTATGTACATTAGACTGCATCACCAAAACAAGTTGCGGTTTTTCCGCCGGGATTACAAAATTTATTATATTTCAAGACGTCCACCAAAATATTTCGGAAAAATATTAAGATTTACGTGAGCTGGACCGATTGGAAAATACCTCCCAAAATCGAGTTTTTTCTGAATAAAAATAGTTCCTTGAAGAACTTTTTGAAAGAGATCTCCTCAGACGACAAAACAGATAAAGCTTGAAAAATCTGCATAAAAAAATGTAAAAATCTGTTCAACGGAATCGTAATAATGGGACTTTTAATGCTGTTTTTTTTTTAGTTTTTTCAAAGACTGATTTAGGAAAAACTTGAATAACTTGGTCAAAACTATTCTGATTTAGACTTATCTCAGTAGAAAGGTATTTTCCCATTCTTTTTATTTCTGTGCAAAAAAGTCATTCATGTCCCCATTTTGTTTTCAAATACCAACACATCTTAATTCAACTCGGAATGATGCTCGTTAATTCTACCTTTCTCTTGAGTGAGTTTATTAGCAAAAAGATAAAAAGGGTGAGAATTTACCTTTCCAATGGTACCTCACAAGTCTAAATCGGAATAGTTTAGGTTCAGTTATTCAAGTTTTTCTTATACCAATCTTTGAAAAAAGTGAAAAAGCAGCATCAAAATCCCATTGCTACGATTCTGTTCAACATTTTTTTTTTTAATATTTTTATGCATATTTGGGGAATTTTTCGCAAACAAATCTATAAGAAACTATTTTTGTAGGTATATTAAAATCGGTCCATCTTAATATTTTTCCGAAATATTTTGGTGGACGTCTTAAAATATAAAAGATTTTATAATTCCAATGGAAACACAGAACCGAATTTTATTTATTTTTTTTTGTATGGAGAGTGATGCAGTCTAATGTACATGCATGTGTATCTGAGTGTTTTTATTTTGTTTTCGCTTGAATGCATTAACATATATTTAACATTTTGTTTTTTAAGCTATCAATGGCTTTTAATATACATACTTATATAAATACATACCGACATACACATACTACATAAATATAATGGTATTTTTACATTTGGGGTTTTACCTTTAATCACCTCCGAATTTTGACCTTTGCTTACTTTTCCCCATTTTTTTTTTTTTCAAAAGATGCTTTTAATAAATAACACTAAAACGGTGGTAATTACTTAAGAAATATAAAAATGTTGCTTTTTGCCATTTCTTAATGCTGATAGCCTCTTAGTGCAAATGAGCTTTGCATGTTTATAAGCGTTCGCCGGCTTTCGATGCAATTTGAGTTGTTCTGCGTAACATTCTCATCATAATTATTATTATTTACCCGTTAAGTTGCGTTTCATAAAAAAAAAAAATAAAAAAAAAATTCAATACAAGCCTACATATGTATGTGCTTCGCTGACGACATACAGGGCCTAATAATGCAGCGTTAGGCTTTGTATTCAAGCTGCAAGCGTTTAGAAATTTAATAGTCACGCAATAGAGAATCGCATACAAATCCGTGCACATACACATTTATATAAATATGCATGTGTCTACATGCCTAGCTATTATATATGCAACTCATCATGTAAATTATTTAGCAGTTGAAGTACTAAGCCCGCCGAGCAAAATTTTGACTTTAAAGACTTGAGCGGTTGGTCGCGCTCGTCGTTGTCTTCGTCGTCTATTGCATTTACACATGCCCGCCCTTATTTGTAGCCTAAAAAAGTCACACTGCAGCATTCACATCACTTCAAGTTCATTTACAAACCAAACAACAGCAAACAAATACCACTAACTGCAACAAGAGCATACGTATGTATGTATGTATGCTGACCAAAAAGTGCGCCAAAATATTAACGCAAGAGCAAAGTAAACTAGAGGCACAAAAACGGTACCTATTCCCGTATTAATCGATGTTCATCATCATCACCACCGTCGCATTACTGACAACATTGTCTATTGCTGTTATAATCGTTTTGTCAATGGTTGGCCGTTTGGACAGCGGCAATCGTCAACCAAGTACGAGTAGTAATCAGCGTCAGACAAATTGCGAGCGGCATAACATACAAAGTACCTATACGTTACAATACGATTTTTATTTTATTTTTATTTTTTACCGAAGTGCAATTATTGTTAATTTTCATATTTTTTCCCCTTATTTTACAGATAACAAAACATCGGGTGAGCCGCAAAAGGAACCGTCACAGTTAACCAGTAGCAACAGTAGTGATTGTGTCAGTCGTATTAAGAAAGTTCAATTTTCGAATGCGAATATCACAATAGATAATCTTAATCATAATACAAGTAACGTCGTTGATGCCAACGATCATCATCTTCACAATTCACACAGCATTACCATTGATTTGAGTAGTAATAACAGTGACAGCAGTAATAGTGAGATCAGCATGAGTAACGATACGGCCGCTGAGCGTCCTAGCTTTTTGGTGAGTAGTAGTTGAATTTACAGTATTGGATATATGTATCTATAGCACCCCCATTTCAATGCGATATTGTTTGCCTCTTATGTTTAATTATTTATTTTTAAGAATTTTCAATTAAAATAAATTTCATTCTCTAACAAAACTCATACAAACCCAAGTTTTAAACTTTTTAAAAGACCGCAAAAAAGTGCCACAAATTTTCACCTAAATTTCAAACTCTTTTCACTGTGCAAGTTTCAAGTCACAAAAAGTTACCGTTGTTTTTTTAGATTTGGTTTTGTTTCACAATTTAGTTTTATATGGAAGAAACCCGCAACACCTTCGGCGAAAAAAAATCTAAAAAATCAAAGGTGATTTTTATTTACTTGCAACTTGCACATTGTTGAGCTAAAATTGAACGGGCTATTAAAATGCGTGCTCAAAAAATTCCAACACTTTTGAGAAAAAAGTTTGGAATTTAAGTGAAAGCTTGTTGCATTTTTTTGTATTCTTTTATAAAAATTAAAACTTGGGTCTATATGGGTTTTGTTAGAGATCCGACAAAGGCACGACCTTCACCCATCTGTTTAATGGATGAAATTTACTTTGTATGAAATTTAACGTTTTCGGATATATTTCGCGAGTGGATTGGCGGAAATCATCGTGGCCAGGATATTTTTAGCTTATTATTAAAAAATTGTAATTTTTTTTAATTTGCACTCATTTGTTTAATGAACAAATTACATACATATGTATGCATATACACTGAGAGAAAAAAAAATTTAGAATTAAAAAAACGTGCTAAATTACAAAAAATACGCATATGAAAGAGCACCAACCCAACTCGTTTTAAATTTGAGTATATACGTTATAAAAAAATGTCATTGTGAAGTGCACAGATGCTTTTTCGTAATTAAGAAGAAAAAAAAAATTTTTTTATGTTCCCGACTAATGATAATTGGACCCTAATTAAACATCCCAGCCAGCAAAGAAACGTAAATTTTGCCGACAGTGCAGTTTAGTTCCAAGTTTCCGAATCCGAAAACGAATAGAAAAACTCCTACAGTTATCATCAATTTTCGTATCCGGAAAACGTTCGAAAAGTTCGAAAAAGATGATGTCATTAGCAAGCAATAACTGTATTTTATTTGCTCAAGCTAAACATTTGAAAGCATGCATGCGTAGTTGGCAGTGGCTGAGCGTGGAAAGGAGTGTGCTACTATTTGTTAGCTTCCAGAAGGTGCCGAATTCCGTCAGGCACTTCCTAATTTTATTTTATTTCTTTTAAACCATGAAAAAGTATCAGTGAAGTGCAGAAAGAAAGCATATTGAACGAAAAATTCAATTAGACAAATTTCAGAAAAAACAGCCGAAAACGTATCCGTTTCACATACTGTTGTCTGTACATACGTTTCTGCCGCACACTTTAGTGGTGGGAAAACGGATCGTCAAAGTATCCGGAAATGGAATCAGTAAACGGACGAAAATCCGCACTTCATCCAGTTTTTTGTCCTTTTCCGGATCGGTTTTCGGATTTTTTGCTCGCTGGATGTAACATGTATGTGTGTATGTGTTGTCACCGCTGTGCATGATTTCTTTATTACATATGAAAAAGCATCCGAGACGTGCAAAACGCCATTCGTGCAGTGAAAAATGCCCTATTTTAATATGGGCGTATTTGAATTGAATATTTCCATTATACGTAGTGTATATATAATGGAAATATTCAATTTTGAACAGTTTTCACTTGATTTAAATATGAACATTTTTAAACGGTAATCAAATAAAAATATTTTAATTTTACAACGCGTTTTTTTCTCAGTGTACCAATCGAAAGTACTATGCCTTTAGAATGTGTTAAAAAGATAAGTGAAAATTACTAGTATTACCTACCTGTTCATAGCTGTCAACCCGATAGGTAGGCCAGGAAAAAAATAGACAACCCAACATTTTTACATTTCGATTGGTATATCGTCGTTTAAAGTACAAAACCGCGTATCAACAAAATGCTAAAACTCGTATCGAGATAATGCAAAACCGCGTATGTGAGGTTGCATAAATTATTTTCTAGTCAGTAAAAGCACTAATATTTCAAAATGGTTCTCTTTTTTTATAAAGCAATCGCCTTTCTGACCAGTATATTTCAAGGCGAATGGATAAGGATCGAGCTAAGAGCTTGTGTGAGCAAATCCAATTTTTGGCAGCAAATATCAGTTACGCTGTTTTGCAGAATGATGATACGCGGTTTTGTACTTTAAACGCCAATATAATTTGTTTATTAAAGAAATGAGTACAAAATTTAAAAAAAAAGTAATTAAAATTTTTTAATATTTAATTAAAAGTATCCTGGCGTGGAATTTTTCAGCCAACCCACTCGCGAAATATTTATTAACACCTTAAATTTCATAAAAAATCGATTTCATCCAACAGATGGGTAAAGGTCGTGGCCTCGTCGGATCGTAGATTATAAAAATAAATAAATAAACAGGACTGGCAAACAAGATCATTTGGAAATGGGGGTGCTATTGCTTTGGCCAATACTGTATGTATGTAGATATAAATATATAGTTAGGGGAGTAGTAGCTTTGTGTGGAAAATGTTATTAATTGTATAGGATAGATAAATCGTAAATCTAGCTGTGTAGCCGAAACATACATAGGAAATATATATCGTCGATGTTTTTGCAAAACCACCCATCGACCAGTTGCAAAACCGCCTACATCGCCGTTGTGGGAAAAGCAAGACTCCCTAGAAATGTTCCTTTAGTCATAAAAACTTGCCCTGCGAAAAAAATTTTAAAATCGGATAACGGAAAGACCTGCCTCGAAACCTGGGCAAAATTGCCTATAAGTCAGTGGGAGATTTAGTATATTTTAATGGCACTTGATGTAGCTTTTGTAAAGCAAAATCTAATTTACGGTTAGTTTAGATGCCATATTTGAGAATCCATGTTGAATTTTTCAAAAGTCCTCACAGCTTTTTCCCCCAAAAAAAAAACCTCAATAACCTTAAAAGATGGGGAGGTTTAAAAATACTGTACTGACATCGGGGAACAAAACTCCATCGCGTGCCATTTAAATATATTAAATTTCCCACTGACTTATAGGCAAAATATTGACCGCTTTGTGAAAAATTCCATGAAAATGCTGAACTTTAGGGCCTTTGAGGCACGTCTTTCCGTTATCCGATTTGAAAATTTTTCGCAGGTTACGTTTTTATGACCAAATTAACCTTTCTGGGGGGGAGTCTTGCTTTGTAGGACAAAGTTGCAAAATAAGGCCCAGTCTACTGCGTATGCATGATGATATTCATTGAATTATATTGCAAAATTATAACTAACCACAAAAAGAAAAATTTCTAAAAAAAAACAAATGGAAATCTGAATTTTTGCTAATTTTTTAATGGATAATACAGCCCAACAAAAATATGAAAAAATTTTGTTGTTTTCAAGCCGCATTATTTGCTCTTCTCATCTCGCCTTGGTCAAGCAGCATTCCTGCCTGACAGTATCTCAAACTTTTCGCACTCACATCTTTCTTTTCCTCCCCTTTCAAAAATGTCTCTCTTCGCTTCCTTTTTCCCGGTACCGCTCAATTGTCGCGTCTGCAGCAACCATTGAAACCAATTTTGTTTTGTAAATTCAGTTTAAGCCTACTCTTAGAATTGCACTTACAAGAAGTGGTAAGAATATTTGGTAATAAAATTTTCCGATACAAAATTCTAGGTAACGTACAAAATAGACCTTCTAACACAATCGGCAACTGCTTGTAAGACTTATTCGTTTGTTGAGTGAATTTTCTTATGTGAACAATGCAACTTAATTTCCTCAATGTTTATTATTCAGTGACATTTCATTTGATGAATATTCAAATAAAGTCAACAACATTTAAGAATACACGGCGTATAAGGAACTTTGGAATTGTAATTTTTCCAACGGCAGTGCATACTAAATATTTATTAAAATACAAATACAAGCTTTATTTTACTTTCATTTACATAGTTGCCTACGACTTACACAATTCTAAGGTTTCAGTAAATTTAGTGAATTATGTAATTTTGCTCCAATGTTAACCGGCATATGTATGTACATTTAGGTTACATATATGTCCACGGTCTGCGAGAGACAAAATGAACTTAAGGTACTATGTTACTTCTACAACATATGGCGCCAGGCTATTATTAATATTATTTTAAGAAATGGTGGTTACATTGTTACTAGCAGCACAACAGTTGTTATAATTCTTCTCTATTTTGCGATTTTTCAATTTGTATACATTCATATACACATCTGCGATATACATATATTTTACCTTTATTTACTATATTTTATTATAGGTTGGCGACGAAATCGAAGCCAATGGACATGATGAAGTCAACGAAGCCAGCGATGAATTCCCACAGAAGATGCAAAATGAAACTCGCCCACCAATTGATTTAATAGAACGTCGCAAACGGTTAAGGTATGCAAATTTTTATTTATTTTTATAATTACAGTGAAGAAGTATGCACCTTATGGTGCACCGCATAATCGTTACTGGTTTTCCATCGGAATTGTAAAATCTATTATATTTGGAGACTCCCGCCACAATATAAAAAAAATAAATAAATAAATAAATGAGCTGGACCGATTCGAAAAATCGAGTCAAAAAATTTTTTTCCAAAAAACGCCTCATCAGATAGAAGAGTTTAAGCTTATCTTATGCAGACCTTAAAAATTGTATCAACGGAATCAAAATAATTAGATTTTTGGAGATCACGTAAATCTTAATAACTTACCGAAATACCTCTGTCATAAAATATAATACATTTTATAATTCCGCAACTTTTTTTTTTGGTGACACCCCGTAATGTACTTATGTATGTACATCGGCATATAGTACGATGTTGTAAGGCTGTTGCTATAGACTTCTGTAGATAGAAAAAATATTAAACATTTCTATTTAAGATGGGTTATGCCAAATGTGCCTCTAAGAGATCTATGAAAGATTTTTAAAAATAAAAAAATTTCATACATAATTTCGTCAGTCTACACTTTGATTTGATTCAAAGGACGTAGTTTGGCCGTTATACAAATTTTATTTTTTTTAGTCAAAGTTTTTATCAGGGCACTAAAAACAACTGTGTTAAATAAATTGACATTCAATTTTTACTTGGCAAAACTGTTCATTGCACAATACCCAGTAGTCACGTCAATTTGAACGGCGATTAAAAAACCATAGGGCTGTTCAGGATATTGTGGAAATGGTCTTGGATTTGGATTTGCGAATTTTCTGCTTGCTACCATGGCCACCGTTTTCATTTTATTATTGTGAATTTTCAAATGTGCCGAAATATGTAAATGCAAGACCAGAGAAAAGTAAATTTTGCCGACAGTGCAGTCTCGTACAATTCCCCATATCCAGAAACGAACGGAAAACGACTATAATTTGCGTTCGTTTACGTATCCAAAAACGTTCAAAAAAGTGAGTTTTCCCTATCCGAAATCGGACAGAAAAGGACTTAAATTTTCATTTATTTTCGTTTTTGATGATGTTATTTGAAAGCAATAATTGTATTTTATTTGTTCGACCAGAATATTTAAAAGCACGTATACGTAGTGGGTAGTGGCTGAGCGCGCAGAGGAGCGTGCTAGTTACTATTTGTTAGCTTTCAGATGGTGTCGGGTTCGAATGCCATCAGGCGCCTAATTTCTTTCGAACCATGAAAAAACACCCGTGAAGTACAGAAAGAATGAGTATTGAACGAATAACTCAATAAGAGAAATTTCAGAAAAACAGCCAAAAACGTATCATTCCAAAACACTTTTCGGTTCTTGTCTGTACATACATTAATTCATACCGCACACTTTAGTGGAAAAACGGATCGTCGACGTATCCGACTTTGTGCCCCGTTTTCGAACCCATTTTCGGATTTTTTGCTGGCTGGGTTAGTATCTGCCATTTTATTTACAAGACAAAATACATTGGGATCATATAAATAGCTGTATAGAACGAAGCGATGAAAAAGAAACTTTGCTCCGAAGTTCTGGTTTTCATACACTTTTACGGTATGCAGTTTTATAGCCCCATAAATTTTAGTACAAAAAAAGTGCAAAAGTGCTTCAAATAAACGGCTAAGATTTCGCGTTGATTTTTGATAATATTTATTTTGACCGGAAGTTTATTTTTTTTTTTTAATGAGACAAGTTTTGATCATCTATTTTTATTTGTTATTTTTAATTTATTTTGTTAGGGAAATATAGTGCATGCTACAACGAAAACAAATAACTCAAAGCTTTGAATTTTGTTTAGTACCTTGTTTATACCTACGAAAAAAACGTATTAACAAAAAACCGATTGGATTCAGCACATACTTCTTTCAAACGTTTATTCCTTAGTCCATGAAACCGTATTGAAAAGTAAACAAATTCTATTGGTTTTATTCCACATTTGTTTAATAATAAACTTGCGCAGTTGACCGAAATGGAATCGAACAGCAATACAAATTTTGTTATAATAATAACTTCAATTAAAACGGGCTGTATAAAGAAAACGAGCCAATTTTGATTTTGCGTTAAATTAATTATTCGTTTATACGGGTTTTCTAACCGGTGTGAGAAATAAAAAACGGATTGGAAAACAAATTCAAGTCAATACACTTTTCAATTTCAACCCGTATTGAAATTCTATGCATCCGTTTTGAATCACAGCGAACTGAGTCTAAAGCGCTTTATGTGTCGGTATAAACAAGGTATAACATTTATAATAATTTGACAAAGTTCGAAAAATGAACATCAAAATTTTAAACTTTTTAATTGGAATTTATAGAAATAATTGGAGTATGCAGTTTTATAGCCCATTCAATTTTAAAGTAAAATTGTGCAAGTTTGAATTAGCTCACAAATATCGTTGATTTTCTAGAACTTTTTTCGCTGACTATGTTAAGCGATTTCTTCCATAAAAAGTATGTTAAACTTTTTTTTTTTGTGTGGGAGCAAGACCACTAACTAAAGAAATTCTCAAAAATCAACGAGATTTTGAGTTAATTTAAACTTGCACAATATAGCATTTTGTTCGTTTAGTTAGAATCTGAACTTTAAACTACCTATTATTTGGCTGTAGTTACTGAGCTTTTTTTACCCTAAATGACATTAGGGACCTATAATTTTAACCCACTTCCTAACGGCCAATATTTTATGAGAATCTTTTGGATAACAGAAATACACTCGAAGGTTTGCCATATATGTATGTAACCTGCCGCAGTTAGAAACAACTTTTGATATTTTTAGATGTTGCTCGAACCAGGTGTCGAAACCTATGTTTTACGCTCCTATAATCACATCACTTGGCTGCTGTGGTGTATTTAACATTCAATGGCGCTTGATTTTAGTTACAAATGCAGAACAGATCTCCAGATACGGCGGTCATGGCTGCACTTTGCTATAGTCTTTTGATGCGTTTTTTTTTTAATAGCAAATTTGACACGAAACGAGATTTTGCAAGGTTTCACAAGACCATTCCAATTAAATCAAAATTGTTGATGAATTTTTGTACAGTAGTAGCCAGATAATGGTAACCAACACTATTTTACTGAGAAAAAAGTTAAATGAGGCATATAAATAAGTAATTACAATAAAAATTATATGCCAATCACAAAAGATAGTCCCATATACGATTATTTCTAAAAGATTTGTGCAACAGCATTGGAAACGGTAAAATAAAATAAAGTACATACAATTAAAATATTAATCACTATTTAGTGTGCTCGACACGACTCATAACAGCTGTAATCCATGCCGGAATAATACTTTATAACAATGAGATATCCTGGGAAGTTCTTCTAATTATGTAAAGTTAGCACACACATTATTTCATTTCCATATACAGTGCCGGACAAAAGTAATGGCACAGAGAATTTTTCGCAATATATGCAAAGTTTTTTATTCTAATTTATTTTCAATATTTTTTGATAAAAATATATATATATATAACTCGATTTGGTTCATATTTAGAACGTATATTAATTAAATGAAAACGAATAACTCCATACAAAATTTTTGCCGATAGGCGGCGCAGGAATCGTGATATTTGATAAACCGGTATTTATGGTCCGATTTCGTTCGTTAGCTTGTCTTAAAAATATTTTTGTACTACATATTAACTTATGATATTGGGCTATTGGTACAAAATAAATAAATTGGGAAAATTTTTTTTTTTTTTTGGGTCCCACGATTAGTACAATACAAATTAACAAATTGTTTTTCTTAATTGGGATAAATCATGTGACTCTGCTTTAAGGGTAAGCACATAGTGGAGCGGCGGACAAAACGGAGAGCATATCGTCGTTTAAAGTACAAAACCGCTCATCATCATTCTGCATAACCACGTAACTGACTTTTGCTGCCAAAAATTAGATTTGCTCACACAAGCTCTTGGCTCAATCCTTATCCATTCGTCCTGAAATATACTAACCATAAATGCGGTTGCTTTATAAACTAGAGAACCGTTTTGAAATATGAGAGTTTTTACACTCTACAAAATAATTTATGCAACCTCACATACGCGGTTTTGTACTTTAAACGACGATATGTAGCTGACGCGTCATGACGCTTTCCTCTTCACTATGCGCGCTCCTATTGAAACATGCACGTTTGTTATCGACGCTTTGCTCGATGATGAACAGCTAAACGTTTGACACCGAATTACTATAAACACGATGCATTTCTGGGTTACTGAATCTAAAGGCTTCAATACCGGAACAGAGTTAAATAGGCAAAATTTTTGTAAACTGTTTGGAGTCCAAACTTTGGACCATCAATTCCGGATGATTATAAATGGGTTTGGCATCAGGTGAGCAAGCAAACCGCTCGGGGAAAGGAATGCAATTCTATTAGAAAAAACTGGAGTTTCTTGTGCAACATTAATAAAAAAAAAAAACTAATTTATAATATGTACATATGTGTTAGCATTTATGAGAATAACCTAAACCTAATACTTGACCGCATTTGTGCCTCAAACACCCCTCTGCGTTGTGTTTTCCGCTTTGGTTAGTTATAAAGTTAAAAAAAAATTACTATTTTTCTACCAAGTTATTCTATATCTCACAAGTCTAACCCAGGACCCCTCAACCTATTGTCATGCCTCACTTCGACCACATGGCAGTAAATCAGTTAAGCTTGATATATACATATATATAAACTTATCTCATGTCTTGAAAAGTGATAACAGCGCACATATGTAATGTATGCATATACATACATACATAAGTATGTCTGAGTATATCGTCGTTTAAAGTACAAAACCGCCTATCAACAAAATCCAAAACCGCGTCCATATGTGAGCAAAAACACTCATATTTCAAAATGGTTCTCTTTTTTATAAAGCAATAGCATTTATGGCTAGGACGCAGTGTTGCCGTCGTCGCTCAAAGAACTTTCCCACTGGCTGAGTCAGTGGGATCGTCGGTTCGAATCCTACTGAAAGAAGTCTGATGAGGAAATGTGTTGATTTCCGAAATAGCTATCACTTCTACCATTTTTTCAAATTATTGTTGCTTTTCCACAATAAAAATTTTCATTTAAAACGGCCTCGAGCTCAATATAAATTGTTGCTTTCCCACCAAGATTAGACGAAAAAGTTACCAAATGTAAAGAAAAATAACCAACCTTTTTTTTATTAGATTAACAATTCAGGTCGTCGCAATTTCTTTTATATAATACGTATAGAAAAAGTTTACAAGCCAAATAAAATCATTTATTTGCATTTTGGAAAGTAGATCCTTTCAAGGCTGTAATATGTAAGTATATATTTTGGAAAATCAGTCTTCCCGTATTACACGCATATGTATGAATGTTAACATCTTCGTAAACATTACCTGACTCTAAATGACGTTTTAAATAAGTACATATGTATGTAGGTACACAGTTTCCAACTTCTTTGTAAGAAACAATGAAATACCTAATCAGCGTGAACAACCACATTGTATATATTTTAAGATTAAGACTAAACAATTAAAAATTGGACTTATTGAACTATATCGTCGCTCAGCGCGAAATACCTCGTATACGCCAAATGTAGTACCGCGTATACGATGGTAAATAAATTTTACAAAAGCGCAAAAAACGGATTTTTTAAAAACTGTGGAATGGTATTTTCACTGGACCTACTTGCTATAAGATTATTATTATTAATCTTAACTTAAATTAATAAAGTAAACAGTAATGGAAAAAGAATAACCAAATCCCTTTTTCATGTACTATCTAAGTATGTATTCATTGGAAGTAGTCTTTAGCCGACCATGTATATTATGTATTCTGTATATTATAAAACAAATACATACATACATATGTAAGTAATTTTAATACATTCATTCCAAATATTCTTACTTGGTTTCACTGCTGGGACTGCCACTGCTGTTGCTACTCTCCGCAACGTCGACAGGTGTAGCTGGCCTATGTCAATTAAAAACTACAGTAAATATTAAAAAATAACCCAAACGTGAAAGATCTTAACAACTCCACAGGCTAGAAAAAAATAACCAAAATTGGTTAAAAGTAACCACAACGGCAACACTGCTAGGACGAATGGATAAGGATTGAGCCAAGAGTTTGTGTGAGCAAATCCAATTTTTTAGTTACGCGGTTTTGCAGAATGACGATACGCGCTTTTGTACTTTAAACGACGACATACATTTGTATAATATCTCAGCGCAGAGAATTCTCGGAGAGAGTGCGTAGAAAAATATTAAAGAATTTAAGAAAGAGGAAAAAAACGCAATTAAACGAAAACATAAAATTGCGCCGACAAGACTGGCGGCAGTGAGTGGGCTAACAGCAGAGTAATAGGCATCTAGTGCGGGTGCAAGCAGTGGGGTAGAAAAAGAATATTTCGTTCAATACTGTGAGAATAGCCGAACAGCGCGCAAAAAGAACAAACAGCAGTGCACCGATTTCTCATGCACAGAGTACCTACCTAGTTCGCTGTGCCCCATCGCCTGATGTCTGTCATCTGTATATGCTGTCAATATTTTTATTTATATTTTGCCATTTTATCTGCTGTGTTACGTGTTTGCTTCCGCTCACAAGAAAGTAAACGCAAAATTGGAAGTGCCTATTGATAATGTAAATGCGGGAGCGGTCAAAATATAAATATGCGATGGATACGCTTAACTACCGGCTTGACTAGGGGGCCAATTTCAATACTGACGTATCGCCACAGGTGATTCCAACAAAATTCTTTGCACTTGCTTTTAAATACAATATTACGTACATATGTGCAAATACGTATATATGTATAAACATATGTACATACATCACTATATAAAATAAGTGTAAACACTACAGCTGATTGGGGCGCACCACAACTATTTTCACCTCGCGCAGCAATAGTTGCTATGTAAAATGCTAACAAATAATATAGAAAAAATTACAGTGAGAATTTTTGCTGAAACGTGCTTAAATCATTCGTACATACATATTCGAATTCAACGAAATTATACACCAGTAACGACGATATCGACATTGCCAGTTACTCTTGGCACTTCGTGAAGTGTAGTTTAGCATTTTTTTGTACTGAAAAACTACTGTCCACCTGCTGGCATATATCGCAATAGTAGAATTTTATATAGAGCGCGTTATTCGTGGCAAAATAAGGACTAAGCAAAAAACATTCATACATGAAAAAGTGGCCAAACATCAAAGTGTTAAAAATCCCGTTTTCCGGTTAAATTGCAATTAGTGTGGTTTATTTAATAAGCTCGTATGTATATGAGCTTATTGTGATTTTGAATGTCATTGACTCTCCTAAAGTGGCTATTTGAAATGCTTAAATCAACCAGACGTTTCACCATCGGTGAACCAAACGAGGATGAGTCCGTTTCGGAGATACCAGAGCGTCCAAAAACTCCAGTTCCCATCATATTGATAGATGATGAAAACAATGAAGACGAATCGAGAATACCTGACATTGAAATTGAGTGTGATTCCGTCTATGTTAATGCCGCCGACGTTGCTAACAACAATAATGGCATGACATTGAGCTGTAACTTATCTGAAACGAGTTTATTCTTGGCGGAGGAACCGAGGACTATAAAGTAATCACTGCGTCAAAATTGTTACTCATCGATTGGTTGATTTTGTAATTTTGTGGACATATCGAACATATAACACCACATACATAGGTGTCACATTTACCCAGTCGGACTTGGTTGCTTCCAAAATGTACTTATAGCACGGTTATTTTTCCACTTCGAAGTAATTCCAAAAACATAAGTTCTCTAATTTGCTTTTATACAGACGTGAAGCACAGCAAGAACGGTTCTTTAAGAAGGCAATTTTGCATGGGGTGATTGTTGTTGGTTTGGAGAGCTTTGTTTTTATTCTTGTTCCGATTTAGTTACCGAAGTCAAAGCACTAAAAAATGCTGACTTTAGTTGTGAAGTTTTCATGACCTACAGACTTTTGGTGAAAAAAAAGGATGTGATACTTTTTCACTCAGATATTTACTAACTTTCATACAAAAATTAAATGTACTTCAAATTTCTTATGAAGAAATTAGTACCTAAAAGGGCATTATTTTCGGAACCACATTCTGCACGGTCCGACTGGGTAGATACGCAATGTATGTATGTATGGATATGTGTGAACAATCGGCGTCAATAAAAGGCACAGTGTGTTAATTTTGGTCGATTTACAATTAAAATTATTGTAACTATTCATTCCATATACGTATATAAAATACTTCCAATTCCAAATTTAAAAAAAATATATATTCGAGCATTCATATAAAAAATCGCTAATAAATTGAGTGTTCCCTAATATACCCCTATATAGCAGCTGCTATCCTTATCGATACGGAGTTAATAAGAGTTAGTTAGTATTGCACCGTTATTTCATTTTTCAACGCCTCTAAAATTTCTTCTTTCAAGTCTACAAATGTTATTCTTGCCATTTTTCTTGTTCACTCAGAATAGTGCAATAGTTCCCTATAGAATTCAATTCCCTTCTGTTTTCGCGCACGTCCAGGTTTCGACCTTTGGGTTCAAATATTCCTCGGCGTTCTCGGATTAGAAAGTAAAAAAGAGCTCAATATTATTTATACATACATATGTATGTATATATTCAATTGCTTAACGCATAGTTAACTTGAAAAATGGCCCAAGGAAACCGGTGCTCCTTTTGCAAAATCTATTTGCCCTGTGCTCATTTTACTTGCAAAAGTAGACTTAATCCATCGATCATAGCGTTTTCAACGCCGTTCAATATCTAATTTTTCCATATGATTATCGGCTTAGCTCTGCGCGAATTCTCATATTCTTGTGACCTTGTGAATGCATAACTGTGATTAATTTTTTTATAATTAACGCTTAAGTCATTTATCTATTTTTTACCGGAGGATGATACTCCGGGGTTTTTACTTACTGGAAAGTAGCTCTACTAAAAAATTATCCAGTAAAATTTGAAACTTCAACTGTCATTTTTGCTTTCTCAATTTGGCCTACTTGTAAGTTTAGGCATACGAAAAGGCCATCCAATAAAATTCGCGCAAAATTATTACGAACTATTAAAAAAAAACACCTATTGCCAGTGTCCAAATCCTTCGTAATATCTCTACCAAACTTTTTACGTGTTTCAAATTATCAGCGGACTTTCTTGCTCTCTTTAAAAATATTCATTGCTAAAAGTCTAAATAAAAAATAATCGCTTAAGAAAAAGACTCGACAAATCGTATATGGCAAAGCTTAATTAATAATAATCAGCCTCATTTCGACTCGACTAATGCATTAAAACGGAAAAACTTGGCAGCATAGTTCTCGACGGTTTTCGTCGTTTACTTACTTCTACACGACAGTAGACAATGCCAATGTTGTCGAGTCGTACAATTTATCCTAATTTACGACTTGCGCAATGGGGCTGAATATCTATAGCTCAGTAGTGGTCAGATAAAAGCAACCATTTTTAAAAATTTGTGTATTCGCATTCGTTTCGTATAAGTTTTCACCAAACAAAATCGGAAGAGGCAACTTTAGATGGTTCAATGCTGTCCAACTGTTAGAAACGCCCTTGGGGCACACTTAATATAGATTAAAATTCGAATAACATATTTTTTTTTATTTAACTAAATTTGAGCATCTGTAAGATTTTTCGTACAGCAATTTTAAATATTTACAACATTTACAATATTTACACTGCGTAGCCCACCTATAAATAAAATGCACCATCATTTTTTCCACGTAACGCAGTTCGATAGTTTGCTACTGCATTATCATGAAGGTCCGGTCCACTCCCGCATAAAATGATTGCAATGTGATATGTTTATTTATATTTTTTTATTTTTATGATCACTGACTGGAAATATTTAATTGGTTCAAAAATTAAAAAAAAAAGTTTCAAGAGGTTCGGTACCGGTCCAAACTGGTTGAAAAAATATGTTACCTACGCCATGTTGCACAAATATAATTTTTTCAGATTTCGTACTAATTCAAAACATTTTTTAAATAATGAATTGCAAATTGTGTTTGGTATTTAATATTAAGTAGTCTTGCCTGTTAATAAGACACATTCTATTTTACCCTCAATAAAATATAGTTGGTTACCTTTATCTGGTCGCTGCTATATGTACAAAGAAAAAAATAATAGATTGTGCATAGTAACAATTGCTAAAAGCTTTCTCGTTAAACCTTGGTTATCTCTGCTTGATTTCTAAAGGGTTGGCGAGTTACTTTAGTGTAGTTAATAAGTTTACATTTACATTTTTAAGCTTACAAATTAAAAAAAAAAAAACGTCTGACGAAAATCAACTATCTATTTACTCGCATTTACATTTGAGCATAATCTCAAAAATAATTAAAATAAGTAAAATTTTACGAGCTTAAAAAGTGCTGACTACAAAACTCACGCTGTGGAAATGAAATTATAAAGTGAATAGGCCCTTTTTATAATCACTGTTAAATACCCTCACACTGTCTCTGTTGCTTACCATTTGCGTACGTTGAATGCCATTGATGGCCAGCTTATTACTACGTAACTATAGGTACGTTCGTTTAAAATCTCCGGTAAAATAACCAGCTAAAAAATTTCGGCGAAATGTCATCTGCTCTCTCATTAGAGAAAAATAACCAGAAATTGCAAATTGGATGAACAGCTGATAAGAATTTGTTTTACATTCAAATGAAAACGTAGGAAAATTGATCTTAAAGTGGTACCCTAACTCAGTTTATTGATTAAACGAATAACTACTTACTTCTTACTAGTTTAAATAGTCGCATTTTAGGTTTTTTAATTTCCAAACCATCAAATTCAGTTTTGTGATTTGCATAAATTCCAATCACTTGTTTTTAATTAGCTTTTTTCTTCTTGGCAAAATTTTTTCCACCGGAAACTAGCAAATTCCCCTCAAAATGAAATGTCACTTTAGTTCTCTCAATTTCCCCTACTTTGCCACTTTTTGCGTACGCAAATGCCAAAAGATGATAGTTTTCGATAACTATCCATAATTAGGTTCGTTCGCGTAGCTGTTAATTGTTCATGTTTAACCAAAACTTACAAGTTTTTGCGTTCGCGTACGCAAAAAACTTGCAAAGTAGGGGAAATTGAGAGAGCAAACTGACATTTCATTTTGAGGGGAAGCTGCTGGTTTCTGCTGGAAAAATTTTTGCCAACAGCAATTTGCCAACAGGAAAACAGCTGATCAAAAACAGCTGGTTGGCATTTACGCAAATCACAAAATTGAATTTGATGGTTTGTAAGATAAAAATTACAAAATGCGACTAATTAAACTTGTAAGAAATAAGTAGTTATTTGTTTAATCAATAAACTGTGTCAGTATAACACTTTGCGATGACTTTTCGTACGTTTTAAATTTTACACTTTTGTATGTAAACAAAAATTATATCAGCTGTTCGTCTAACTTGCAAGTTTCTGCAAATTTTCTGTTCGCGTACTATTTTGGATATTTCTCTCTTGTGAGAGAACAGATGACATTTCGCCGAAATTTGGCAGTTGGTTGGTTTCTGCTGGATATTTTAAACGAACGCACCTATTATCATGTACGCGAATGCAACTTACATATGTACATAGCCTTATTTGTTTTCGTTTTCTTTTTGCGATTAACCAAAGTCAACACAAACTTTTAATGGCAGCGTAGCCAAAATTTTGTGTTTTCGGACTTTACTCTTTTCTGCTTACGTTCTTTTTTTTCTCCAAACAAAATTAACAACAAACTGGTTCGGTCGGTACGCGCATATCTTCTTTTGGTGTAAAGTTGCTTTTTTGTTTTTTATTTACTATTTAATCTACAACAACAACATCGCTGAGCGGCCGATGAGAGCATCTTGGCCACAGGTGATGGAGCAATAATTCGGCCAGCAAGTATTTAAACTCTTTAGGCAATATATGTACATATGACACACATCTGTAAATACATACATACATATATACATAAATTTGTATATGCGTACATTAAATATTTTGAGTGCACCTTGCTGGGCGAGAGATCTCGTTATTTACACTTGCATTTTCAGTTTCCTTTTGACTAGCAAATCATTTAGTTACATAGTACTACTTAAAGCACACATTAAATAATGCACAATCGTTTGTCTTTCGGTTTTAGGCCGAGCATGTCGCGTGGCACTGGGCTGGGGCAGGATCGCTATCAGGACCGTGATTTTCACATTGCCACACCGGAAGAGTTTGTCAAGAAGTTTGGTGGTACACGCGTTATTAATCGCATATTGATCGCCAATAACGGTATTGCTGCCGTGAAGTGTATGCGTTCGATACGTCGTTGGTCCTATGAAATGTTCAAGAATGAACGTGCTATACGTTTTGTTGTGATGGTCACACCAGAGGATCTGAAGGCCAATGCAGAATACATCAAGATGGCTGATCATTATGTTCCAGTGCCTGGTGGCTCCAATAATAATAACTACGCCAATGTTGAATTGATTATTGACATTGCACTACGGACTCAGGTTCAGGTGAGTGAATGCACTTAAAAATCATTATTTACTGCATTTCATGAAGTCATACGATTGCACATCGCAGATTTTAACTGTGTAAGGTAATAAAACAAATACAAAAACAACGAAGCAGTCAGAGATTGAAAGCTCAGAGCTATCGGCGCGCAAGCTGCTGATGAATGCATAACCAACCGGATTATACTGTTTAAGCAAAGCAAGCAGTCTTTTGTTTACTTTATAAGATCACTCTAACATACATACATACGTACATATTTTCTCTACGTAGTAAGACCTTCACGGTCAATGTTACCACACTAGACTCAATTTATCAATCAACTAATTAAGCTATTAAAATAATTATTGTAATTTTAACTCTTTTTTTACCAAATTTAATCAAGGCTGTATGGGCTGGTTGGGGTCATGCTTCCGAGAATCCGAAATTGCCGGAGATGTTGCACAAGCAAGGTCTAGTCTTTTTGGGCCCCCCGGAGCGTGCTATGTGGGCGCTTGGTGATAAAGTTGCTTCCTCAATTGTTGCTCAGACCGCCGAAATACCCACGCTGCCCTGGTCGGGTTCGGAGCTAAAGGCGCAGTACACTGGAAAGAAAATAAAGATTTCGAGTGAATTATTTCAACGTGGTTGCGTCAGTAACGCCGAAGAGGGTTTAGCAGCAGCCAAGAAAATTGGTGAGAATGATGGTTTCATTTTTTGTTTTTGTTTTTTTTGTTAGTAAAATTCACTTAAACTACTTTAAGTATACATATCGTCGATGTTTTTGCAAAACCGCCCATCGACCAGTTGCAAAACCGCCTAAATCGCCGTTGTGGCAAAAATTAGATTTGGTAACCCTGAAATCCAGTCATCGAGATTTATGCATAAAAATCGTTAAGTCGTTGTCAAAACAACAGATTTGTAAAATAATAGCTAGAGAAAATACAGCCTATCAAGGCAATGCCTTCGGAGAATAAACCGTTTTTTCGCTCTCCTGTAAAATTTGATAGGCGGTTTTGCAATTGGGCGATGGGCGGTTTTGCAAAAACATCGACGATATATATGTACATATGTATGTATAATGATGCATATCGTCATCTATCATTATTTGCGTTGACTGGAAGAGATTTCAAATAAGTCCTTCTGAATTGATTACGCCGATATGAAACCAATTACATATGTACCGTTAATTATTTACCCATGCAGAGAATTAACTCTACCAATTTCCTCCCTTTTCCCTTCTAACTCAGGCTTCCCGGCCATGATTAAAGCATCTGAAGGTGGTGGTGGTAAAGGTATTCGTCGCGTGGACACTGCCGACGAATTCCCAGCACTTTTCCGTCAAGTACAAGCTGAAGTGCCCGGGTCACCTATATTCGTGATGAAACTGGCACGCGGCGCTCGCCATCTTGAAGTGCAGCTGCTTGCCGATCAGTATGGCAATGCTATCAGTTTATTTGGGCGTGATTGCTCCATACAGCGTCGTCATCAAAAGATCATTGAAGAAGCACCGGCGATTATTGCACAACCGGAGGTATTTGAGGATATGGAGAAAGCTGCTGTGCGTCTAGCGAAAATGGTGGGCTATGTAAGTGCCGGTACTGTTGAGTACTTGTACGAGCCAGACGGTCAATACTACTTTTTAGAATTGAATCCACGTCTGCAAGTGGAGCATCCTTGCACAGAAATGGTATCAGATGTGAATTTGCCGGCTGCCCAATTACAAATTGGTATGGGTGTGCCGCTATATCGTTTGAAAGACATACGTCTGCTGTATGGAGAATCGCCTTGGGGTTCATCGATTATTGATTTTGAAACGCCGGTGAATAAGCCGCAACCATCAGGCCATGTCATTGCAGCACGTATTACATCGGAAAATCCAGATGAAGGTTTCAAGCCAAGCTCGGGTACTGTGCAGGAGCTAAATTTCCGTTCGAGCAAAAATGTCTGGGGTTATTTCAGTGTTGCCGCATCGGGTGGTTTGCACGAATATGCCGATTCGCAGTTTGGGCACTGTTTCTCCTGGGGAGAAAATCGACAACAAGCACGCGAGAATCTTGTTATTGCGCTGAAGGAGCTTTCGATTCGTGGTGATTTCCGCACTACTGTTGAATATCTGATTACTCTGTTGGAAACCAATAGTTTCTTGGACAACAGCATTGATACTGCCTGGCTGGATGCATTGATTGCAGAGCGCGTACAATCGGATAAGCCCGATATACTGCTCGGTGTTGTTTGCGGCGCTTTGCACATTGCCGATCGTCAAATCAGCGAAGCCTTCTCCAGCTTCAAGACTTCACTTGACAAAGGCCAGATCCAAGCAGCCAACACGCTGACAAATGTAATCGATGTAGAGTTGATCAACGATGGGCTGCGCTACAAGGTGCAGGCCGCCAAAAGTGGCGCAAACTCTTATTTTCTGCTTATGAATAACTCCTACAAAGAAGTTGACATTCACCGGCTGTCCGATGGTGGTCTTTTGATTTCATTCGAAGGCGCATCGTATACCACTTATATGAAGGAAGAAGTGGATCGCTATCGTCTGATAATTGGTAATCAAACATGTGTCTTTGAAAAGGAAAATGATCCCTCGCTTTTGCGCAGTCCATCCGCCGGCAAATTGATTAATTTGTTGATTGAAGATGGCGCCCATGTTTCCAAGGGACAAGCCTATGTTGAGATTGAGGTAATGAAGATGGTTATGACGCTCACCTCCCAAGAAGCCGGCACTGTGTCGTTCTTGCGTCGTCCGGGTGCAGTGCTAGAGGCTGGTTCACTTCTGGGTCATTTGGAATTAGATGATCCATCGTTGGTAACTAAAGCACAGCCATACAAAAATCCCTTCCCACAATCGGACAACTCGCCAGTGCCTGAGAAGCTCAATCGTGCGCACAACATGTACAAAGCAATTTTGGAGAATACATTGGCCGGTTACTGCCTCCCTGAGCCGTATAACGCACAACGTTTGCGTGATGTCATCGAAAAGTTCATGTCCAGCTTGCGCGATGCTTCATTGCCTCTGCTCGAATTGCAGGAGGTGATCGCCTCTATATCGGGCCGCATACCTGTGTCTGTGGAGAAGAAGATACGCAAATTGATGACGTTGTATGAACGCAACATAACCAGTGTGCTGGCACAATTCCCATCGCAACAAATTGCCGCTGTCATCGACAGTCATGCTGCTACGCTGCAAAAACGTGCCGACCGCGACGTGTTCTTCCTAACCACTCAGAGTATTGTACAGTTGGTGCAGCGCTATCGCAACGGCATTCGGGGACGCATGAAGGCTGTCGTACATGAATTGTTGCGCCAATACTATGAAGTCGAATCTCAGTTCCAACATGGCAGCTATGACAAGTGCGTGGGGTTGGTACGTGAGAACAGCAAGGACGATATGCAAAAGGTCGTCAACACCATCTTTTCGCATGCGCAAGTTTCGAAGAAGAATTTGCTGGTGACGCTGCTCATCGATCATTTATGGTCATTTGAGCCGGGCCTAACCGATGAGCTCGCCAATACACTGAGTGAGTTGACATCGCTGAATCGTGCCGAACATTCGCGTGTCGCTTTGCGCTGCCGACAAGTGCTCATTGCCGCACATCAACCGGCTTACGAGTTACGTCACAACCAAATGGAATCCATTTTCTTATCGGCGGTGGATATGTACGGCCACGACTTCCATCCGGAGAATCTGCAGCGGCTTATATTGTCCGAAACGTCGATATTTGATATTTTGCACGATTTCTTCTATCACACGAATCGTCAAGTTTGCAATGCTGCGCTCGAGGTTTACGTGAGGCGCGCCTACACATCCTACGAGCTCACTTGCTTGCAACATTTGGAATTGTCAGGTGGGCTGCCACTTGTACACTTTCAGTTTTTGCTGCCTACCGCTCATCCTAACAGGTAATGTACTTCACTGTTTGCTTAGTTAGACAAATGGTTTTTTTTGGAATTTTTTTTTTTTTTTTTTTGTATGCCAATACAGACTATTCCCCCGCATGGTGCAAGACAGCGGTGAGCCTGTGACCAAAGTACTTGGCTCATCCTTCATGCGTACCGGCTGCATGGCTGCCTTCGGCTCATTCGAACATTTCGAAATGCATTCGGATGAAATTTTGGATTTGTTAGAGGATTATGCATCGCCTGCCTTTGTGAGCGCTAAGGTAAATGTCTAATAGCATTGTTCTTTGTGTGTTCTAACCTAAAAAACACATCATTGCTTCTTACTTTGCTTAGATTTTGGAAGCCGTCGAAGCCGTCGATTCCATTTCCGACGGGCGTTGTAGCACCTCCATCAATGTCTCCCTTTCGGACCCCGTTACACGCGCAAATGCTGTGGAAGAGGCCAAGTCTACCGAACCCATACACATCGTAAGTGTCGCAGTGCGGGACAATGGCGATATGGACGATGTACAAATGGCGCACATTTTTGGTAGTTTTTGTAAACTTCACCGTGATGAACTCTTCCAGCGCCGCATACGTCGCATCACATTTGCAGCATTGAAGAAGTGAGCGACATGTTTCCATTTCATAGTTTTACCTATTTATCTTTTTAAAATCTTTGTATAGACGTCAATTCCCTAAGTTCTTCACATACCGCGCACGCGACAATTTCGAAGAAGATAGAATATACCGCCACTTGGAGCCAGCATGTGCTTTCCAACTTGAACTTAATCGCATGAAATCCTATGAATTGGAAGCCTTACCAACAGCAAATCAAAAAATGCACCTCTATCTGGGTAGAGCCAAGGGTACGAAGGGCAAAGAAGTCACCGACTATCGTTTCTTCATACGTTCCATTATTCGACATTCGGATCTCATCACCAAAGAGGCTTCATTCGAATATCTACAAAACGAAGGGGAACGCGTGTTACTCGAATCAATGGACGAATTGGAAGTGGCCTTCTCGCATCCGCATGCCAAGCGCACAGATTGTAATCATATTTTCCTAAACTTCGTGCCAACTGTTATAATGGATCCAGCTAAGATTGAGGAATCTGTCACCAAAATGATAATGCGCTACGGTCCACGTCTGTGGAAATTACGTGTGCTGCAAGCTGAGTTGAAAATGCTGATCCGACAGTCACCACAAGCGCCAACGCAGGCCATACGCTTGTGCATAGCCAATGACTCCGGCTACTTCTTAGATATTGCTATGTACACGGAAGTCACGGATCCAGAGACGGGAATTGTAAGTAAAATACACCGAAGAGTAATGTCTCAACACATTGCAAATGAAATAAATTTTGTTTTGTTGGTTTCAGATTAAGTTTAAGGCGTATGGCGAAAAACTGGGCTCACTTCATGGTCATCCAATTTCCACGCCCTACATGACCAAAGATTTTCTGCAACAGAAACGTTTCCAGGCACAACAAAACGGCACAACATATGTATACGATATACCCGACATGTTCCGTCAAATGACAGAGCGTCACTGGAAGGAGTACTCGAAAGCACGTCCCACCATCGACATAAGAATACCGGAAAAAATTTTAATTGAATGCATGGAGCTAGTGTTGGATGATGATAATCTCATTGAGATGCAGCGTTTACCTGGCGAGAATAATGTAGGCGTGACGACAAATTTTTTTTAATTTTTAATTTTCACCGTTTTTTCTAAACGTAGTGTGGTATGGTTGCCTGGCGCATTGTGCTGGCCACTCCCGAGTACCCAGATGGACGAGAAATTATAGTGATTGCCAACGACTTGACTTATATGATTGGTTCGTTTGGTATCAAAGAAGATGTGGTCTATAATAAAGCGTCGCAGTTGGCGCGCAGCAGAAAAGTGCCTAGGGTTAGTAGCAGCACAGTTAGTATTTATCATAAACTTATGTATTTGCCTTCCAACCCGAAATAGATTTACATTTCGGTGAATAGTGGTGCGCGTATCGGTCTCGCAGAGGAGGTGAAATCAATGTTCAAGGTAGCATGGGAAGATCCCGAAGAGCCAGACAAGGGTTTTAAGTATATTTATTTGACCACGGAGGATTACAGCAAAATTGCTAATTTGAATTCGGTGCGTGCAATACTCATCGAAGATGAGGGCGAACCACGTTATAAGATTACCGACATCATTGGCAAAGAAGATGGCTTGGGTGTAGAGAATTTGCGCTATGCCGGTTTGATTGCCGGTGAAACATCGCAGGCGTATAACGAAATTGTCACCATGTCTATGGTGACTTGCCGTACCATTGGTATCGGTTCGTATGTTGTGCGTTTGGGTCAGCGTGTCATACAGATTGACAATTCGCACATTATTCTAACTGGTTATGCAGCACTGAATAAGGTGAGCAGGGAGATTTTTTTTTATATTTGAAAAAATGTGCTAACTTCTATTTATTGGACTATAGCTACTTGGACGCAAGGTATACGCTTCCAACAGCCAATTAGGTGGTGTACAAATTATGTACAACAATGGTGTCACACATAAGACTGAAGGTCTGTTATTGTTAATATTTATTAAATGGAATCATGTTAAACTTTTACGTTCCCCACACAGCTTTTGATCTCGACGGTGTGTATACTCTTCTTCAATGGCTCTCATACATTCCAGCATACATCGGCTGTGATGTACCGATTGTATTGCCAAACGATCGCATCGATCGTTCAGTAGATTTTATGCCAACGAAATCGCCATATGATCCTAGGTGGATGCTGGGTGGTCGCGTGAATCCCGGTAATTAACAGCATAATAAGTTCTATTTGTCAACTCTTCTTCAATATATGTATGTATTTTCGACGTACAAATAAATTACTCTCTTCTTTTTTGCAGCCAATTCAAGTGAATGGGAAAATGGTTTCTTTGATCGTGACAGCTGGGCAGAAATTATGCAGCCATGGGCGAAAACCGTTGTCACAGGTCGGGCTCGTCTAGGCGGCGTACCAGTTGGTGTCATTGCTGTTGAAACGCGCACAGTTGAGGTCGAATTGCCCGCCGATCCTGCTAACTTAGACTCTGAAGCGAAGGTACGACCAGAGCATTGTCTCATACAATGTCGTAATACATTAACGTATTAATCGTTTTCAGACACTTCAACAAGCCGGACAAGTCTGGTATCCAGATTCTTCTTATAAGACAGCACAGGCTATTAAAGACTTTGGCCGCGAGGAACTCCCATTGATAATATTTGCAAATTGGCGTGGTTTCTCCGGCGGTATGAAGGACATGTATGAGCAGATTATTAAATTTGGCGCGTACATTGTGGATGGTTTGCGCGAATACAAAAAACCAATTATTATATATCTGCCACCAAATGCCGAGCTGCGTGGTGGCGCCTGGGCTGTCTTGGATTCGCTAATTAACCCACGCTATATGGAAACCTATGCCGATCCAGAGGCACGCGGTGGTGTGTTGGAGCCAGAGGGTATTGTCGAAATCAAGTACAAAGAAAAAGATTTACTAAAGACGATAAATCGCTTGGATACAACGACAATTGTGGTAATATAAAGAAGAAAATAAACTAAATGTTTGCCATAAAATTTTAATTTCATACATAAGTATATCTTGGTAATCTAAGCAAAAGTCCCCAAGTGACATTCATTCTTTCATTTTTTTTTTTTTTGTAACGCTAGACCATAAGCCGCCAAGCGTACATACTCTCTTTAACTTTGCATGACGGGGTTATAGCAAAAGCAACATGAAAAAGGAAGGATTTCAGCATCCCCTAGTACTTTTCCTCCCCTGACTGCGTATCATTTATCTTTTGTTTCTTTGTTATAGAGATATAAAAACTAATTGGTGAACAAAAAAGCTTACAGCGCCATTTTCAATTCAATTTATACTGTATTTGGTTATTAATTAACCTGACTAAAAATTATTATACTCAAGTGTTTTATTATTGTTGTAAACCGAACCCAAACAACTAGATAACCAGACAGCTGGAATAGCCACATTATTATACATTCATTTTGACATCATTAGAGCGTATTGTATTTATGTTGGTGACTTTTACATACATTAAAGCATTTGCTCCTTTAAATCTTATATGCAGCTCCAAAAAGAACTGGAAGAACTAAATACTGCTGGTGACAAAATCAAAGCCGCTTTAATTGAAGAAAAACTAAAGACACGCATCTCGCAACTCATGCACGTGTATCACACAGTGGCAGTACATTTTGCCGATCTACACGACACGCCTGAACGAATGCTGGAGAAGGAATGTATAAGCGAGATTATACCATGGCGCGATTCTCGACGTTTACTGTACTGGCGTCTGCGTCGTTTGCTACTGGAAGATGTGTTTATTAAGAAAATAATAAGAGCACAGGAAAGCCTTTCGGTGGGACAAGCAAAACAAATGTTGCGTCGGTGGTTGGTTGAAGATCGAGGCGCCACGGATGTAAGTTTATTTATTTAGGGCAAACTAACCTGTATAATATACATATTAAAATATCGCGCGATTTATGCCATCTTTGTTTTGCAGTCGTATATTTGGGATAAAAACGAGGAGATGGTGCATTGGTATGAAGAACAAAAACGGCCAGACTCTGTTGTTACAAAGAACATAAATGCCGTTAAGCAAGATGCGATTATCTCGAAAATTAACGAAATGCTTGAGGTAAGTGCATACATAAATATAGTTACCCGCATTTCACTGACTAAGTCCTTTTTTTTAACTTATTTTGCTTATTACAGGATTGCCCCCATGTTGCTTTGGATGCTGTGGTAAGCATATGCCAAGGCCTGACACCAATGAATCGTGGTGCAGTAGTACGTACTCTGGCACAATTAGATCTGAATGAAGACACGACGGCATCGAATACGCAAGGATGATATCGCGTATATTAGAGCGTTAGGGAAAACGCTTACTTGCGTAGATTCTAGTTTAGTAAAACTGTAAATAATTTAGGGAGCACAAACTGAGCGGGTACCTTCTCGTCATTGCTTGGTCATCCACACTACATATATGAATACGCAAGTTGTTTTAATTTAGTTTATAACGCACGTTTGCTTTATTAAAAATGAAATAGTTAATGAAAAACCTAAATGCATCTTACGAAATATTGTTTATGCATTTCCTGCTCATAAATATCATAAGGAAAAGAAAAGGAGCAGCAGTACATATGTAGTTATGTACATAACTATGACTAGTTGAAAGTTTCTTTAGATTTGTTTGATAATATATAAAACAGTGCATCGGTGTTCAAACTACGTTTGATATATAATTAATTTAATAGCACATTTTTGAATTGTTAAAAGAAAGAATCATTAAACAACTATTTAGTAATAAAAACTTTCAAATACATTCATACAAATATACAATAAAATATTTAGCTGTGTAACAAGTGTGAATTATCGAACAAAAGTGGATGTATCTATTGTAAATTTGCTATTTTAATGTATCCACAGCCAATAAGATTATATCTAGCCTAAGGCTGGTGTATCAAGTAAATGAAAATATAAAATTGAAATTTTCGTATTTTTAATCTACCTCAGAGGTTCGACGCCTAGGTTGGGTTAGCTTGGTTGATTCGCGAGATTTCACGTAGATTAACGTGGAAAATATTTAGAGCTGCTACAGACTCAGTAGCAGTAGTAGATATCGGTCTGCAAAATGCTGCAACAGTCGGGGAGCTTGTGTGGCGGCGACTCAAACACGAGCTCCTCAACAAAACTCCACCGATTGCCAGTTTAGGTCCGTCCGTAAAGAAATGGTAATCTTAGCGATTGGAAAGGAAATACAGCAATCCGTGTTGTTCTTGTGGTATTTTTTTTTTAGCTGGCTTGAGGGACGGAATAGTCTGATTCACCGGCCCAATGCCTCAATTAAAGATGCACAGTTCCGCAAGCCTTGACACCCTCCTACCTTTGGACCTACGTATGTTTTTCGGACCCATGTCTTGCCGAGCACTTCGTTGAAGCGTACGTATAAGGCATTGAGGATTCTTATCCCTTTAAATTCTCCATAATATAGTGCCATTTTTAAGTGGACAAGCTAGTCCTTGCCATTCATTTAAACCCAACAAAAAAAAATATTTATGAAGAGGATTTTTAAAAATTCTGGTATTAAGGTTTGCAATTTTATTAAATTCAATGCTACAAGCGATGCCTTCAAAACAAAGCGGTATTATCGCAGTTACAAACACAAGTAAAAAGTATTTATAGAATCTCCGTTAAGACTAGTCAAATCAATTCATAGAATCCAATGTATTCGTCATCCAGTTTGGCTCAGCCGCTGCAATCTTTTCAATAATAGAATTCACTTGATAGCACAACGATTGAATTTGACGATCCCATTGGGGCAGCACCTCGCGGCTTTCGAAATGAACAAGTCCTGAAATTTGATCTATATGTCCATTCATACGTTCTTCGGTAATCATTTGCGAAGCAATATTTTCAGCTTTCGCAGCCGTTATATCCAGCAGTGCACCCAATTCTTCAAATGTAATATTGTTATACAATTTACTAGCGGACAGCAAGTTGTGTTCAAATACCGCACGATCTAATATAGAAGAACCGTCAACTGTAATAGCTTTTTGATGCGGCTGCAAGAGAGCTTCGAATTCCTTGAGCTCTGAACGTCTTATAATACGATCCAAATACATTTTTTCCAATATAGCATATGCTGGCAATTGTTGGCAACGTTCGTCTTTGAAAAGTGTGGCTAGCATACGTGAGCGCTGTTGTCCAGCAGAAGCTAGTACGGTGCAAATAAGAGCACTCCTCAATGCATCCATGCGATCGCTTTCACTCATCGTTTTGCGGTACGATAGCTCGTTATAACGTTGTGCTGCTTCAATAAATTTACGACGGTAGTCTAGCACATGGGCATAACACTTTTTGTAGAGCACCTAAAGAAAGAGCACATTGAATTATGAAAATTATCATATATGTACATATGTAAGTCATACCCTTACCTGCAATTCTTCATCAGTGGTCTCTGTCTGTAACAAAGAAGCGCGATTTATATAAAACTCTGCTTGTGCAGAATCATCATCCTTCAAGTAGAGGCTGGCTATTTTAAGGTAAGTTTTTAGTTTGTAGCCCACCGGATATTGTTTTTGCCCTGTTTCCAGTGGAATACCAACTAAAACATTGGCAGCATCTCGCCATTGCTGATTGCGCTCATAGATATCAGCCAAATGCTGGCGAATACCGGCTACTTGCTCCTCAAAGGATATGACTCGTGGCTGCACCTTTTCCAACGTGAAGTGGGACACTTGTCGCGAAATATCATCGGACAACTTGCACAAAGAGTTGCTGACATCATTAAGTATTTGTCGTGAAATTACCAAGCTGACATGCTCATTGACAATAGCTTCTACGAAGAGCTTAAGCGTATCCACCAGCTCATTCCCAGTGTTATTGAGCACCATTACTAACAATTGCCGGTACTTGTCTGCTTGCTCTTTGTGAGTGCCAGAAAAGTTGGCCAGGGCCATTAGCTGCGTACGCAAAGCACTAGTTCCGATGGTCATTTTAATGGAATGAAACTCCGCGAGTTTTTTACAAGGTGTTTACTTGAAAATTTGCCAGTAAAATCCCTCGTTTACCTAATTTGCGTGAATACTTCTTATCAAGCGTATTCTTCGCTGAACAATTAATAACAATGTTGCCACTTGTGCTAATTCCTTACTTAAAATTAGGGGGTGACCAGAAATACATTTTTATTTTGCAGAATCCAGTGGCCGCCAATTTGCAAAATATACCACACAGAATGTCTGTCTCATTAGGGCTGTTCAGGAAGTTGCGGAAATAGTTTTCTGGCACTTCCTTCTGCGAGAAATCGAAAGGGGCACAAGCTTTTATGAGCAGAGGTATTGGAGTTGAACGAAGTGCTTCATCTGTTTATTAACCAATTATACTGCAGCTTCTTTTGGAAGTCCTCAATATGCTTTGAAAATGAACACAAAACGATAATAAAATAAAAACCTTGAAAGTATTAACTTTTGCTTACAGTGCACGAGTAGCTCTAAAGGATTGGAATTTATTATATGTGGCCTGATGGAGGCCGCATTCATGCACTTCTCTTCCTCTTAAACAAATAATTGTGATGAACTTAATTTTAATCGCACAGCTTGTTTAGAGCCGCTTGCTGGTTGTCCAACTGTCATATTTCGATTATTGATAACTCTACAGCAACTGACGATAATTGACATCCGTAATACAAATTTTCTTTCCAGTTGTGTTGCCAGTTGGCAACCGAACCGTGGTTGCGTTGCTATCCGTAATAGACCCATTAATTGTGACTTTCGCTAGAAGAGGCAGCATATGAAGAATTGTTCACAGTAGTGATGCCAGATTGTGGGTAATTTCCCTATTTGAGGGATATTTTGCGACAAAAATTATTAAAAGGGAAAAAAGGGACATTTCAAATAAATAAGGGATTTTCTTTTGATGCAGTTATTGTTGCATAATTGATCCAAATTTAAGAATATTCTACATACTTACGTAATTAATCTTTCTGTGATGTGGAATGAAATGGTATATTATTGTTAAAAAGTATAAGGACAATTTCGAAAATTTTCTTACGTTAACCAATTCAAGCGCTGAGTAAGAAAGAATCTTTTCAGTTGTAACTGGTGTTTCATGTAAAATGCAGAACAAATTATCTGATGAAATGTCAAATTCCACATGAATGTGCTTCAATTTTTAAGTCACCAAAAAATTCTTTTAGGCCCTTAGTGAGTGAGAAAAAAATGGAAGTGAAAAAATTAATGAGTGAAAAAAATGCGGAAAAAGGGGTTTTTTCTTAACAGCGGTCGGCCCCCAGCAGGCAATGGCAAATCTCCGAATGTATTCCTGCCATGAAAAACAGCTTCTCATAAAAATACACTCGCCATTCGGAGTCGGCGTAAAACTGTGGGTCCCTTCCACTTGTGTGACAGCATCAAGGGGCACCCCACAAATTGGAGGAGAAGCACATAATATGTGTCAGCGCCAATCTATTATTATTATTTTATATGAATTTTACGTCTTTACTACTGAAACATGTGTATATTTAAATTCGTTGGGAATTTTGTGGGATAAATTTTCAAGATGTAATTGAGGTAATTGAGGAATTTTTTCCCCATTTTCGTGGGATTTTTAACAGAGAATATCTGGCATCACTGGTTCACAGCAATTTCCTCGCAGATGTGATTGTACATTTTGGTCAGCAGGTTTTCCAATCAACTTTTCCAATTTAACGATTCCTGAAATTGTTTGATTAAATACTGATAAAACTGTGAAAATAAAACCGATAAAAGGGTTTGGCTGCGTAAGCACGCCTGGAATGGATTAAAGGCTTTGAACATGGATCCATATTCGAAGTACACTATTTTGATGACCAATGGCAATATTTGAGAGACCTTTCGGTTATAATCATAAACTCGATGATACACAGGCCATAATTTGCGTAATTGAAACAGCACAGGAAGTGAACGGTCATACGGTAATTAAAACAAATTTAATCAAATTGAAGATTTCAATATTGCACGTACATTGTATGCACAAGTGCATAAGTCATAGAAAAATCAATAGTATTTGACGCCGTAAGGACAAAAAA
>NW_023458561.1:38688954-38690083 GCF_013731165.1 Rhagoletis pomonella
CCTACATATGTCCATAGAAAACAAAGAAGTAAATAACGTGCACCAACATTCTTTTTTCATTTTAGGAGTATTTACTGCGGTTGCAGCGGGGCACTAATAAGGAAAACTCTTGGAAAATTTTGCGCCGCTACAATGACTTCGCCGAGTTGCACAAATGCCTCTGCATTTCAGGTATCGATCTGCCCATGCCAGGCAAACGGCTTTTCGGTAATATGCGGCCAGATTTCATAGCTGAAAGGCGACAAGCATTACAGATTTACATAAACGCAGTTCTAATGAATCCCATCTTGGCATCATCGTTGCCGGCCAAACGGTTTGTCGATCCGGACAGCTACTCTCAATCCTTTCATGGTAAGTTTCTAGGTTATGCTTTTCTGAAAGTTCATAATTGAATATGAGTAACTAGGGAGTCATTAATGTGATTTGGATTAAAGGAGGAAATGTGATAGGGCACACACCCAATCCCATGTGATATATTGCATGCGTACAGCGCGCGCATTTGTGTATACAAAAATTATTTACATTATGAGAAATATTATATGCATTGTATATGTATGTACATATGTACATGTATTTAGATGGTAATAATTGCACTCGAACTTGGCATATCTACGTATGCAAGTGTATTTTATATTCCAGGAGCGGAAGTTTGTAGGTATGTTTGTTTTTGTGATTTTAATGTTGAAACGAACACGTCATACTTGTAATATTGCAACCCATTATGAGCATCTGTTGCTTTCTGGGTATTATGCAAATGTACATACTACATACGTATATATGTATAATTCCTCGCAAGCCTATAATTTGATAAGTATGCTCACAGAACTGTGGACCTGCAAATTGTATGAATTGATTACTTATTATTATATAGCCTGTTTTTATGAATATGTTTCAAGGTGACAAGCTTATTTATAAGTTAATTAAAACTACATGCGCTTATATTAAACTCTACACGATCAATGCAAAAGTCTTATTTTACATTTTTTCGGAAAAGCTTTATTAGTTTTTAATTTTCTATTAGTTGGCTCTCTCAAAGCCATATCTACCAAATTAAAAATTTATAAATACACAGCGTATTCATATAAACGCGTAAATGCCTCGTAACTGTGTAAACCTCGTAAATAAACCG
>NW_023458561.1:38690183-38725080 GCF_013731165.1 Rhagoletis pomonella
ACATATTTTAATATCATTTTATCATTCCTATATTTAGATCAGGCTGTGCAAAATGCCATGCTATGCTTGCGCAGCGAAGGTATTTGGACATTGGGTAGCACACTTGGGCCAATAGGTTGGCGATTACGAAAACACTACTTCAAAGTATCACCGAAACCACCGGAAAAGACTGGAAACAAGTTACTTGTGAAAAGTGGCTCGCAGTCACACCAAGGTAAACATTTTGCAACGTCGAGCAGTAATGGCGGCGGGGGCGGTAGTAGTAGCGGCTCTATAGATGGAGGTAACGTGGATCCATCGGAGCTTGTTTTGGAGTGGATCGAATATGGCCCCGATAAATATGTAGACGACAAGGAACTGGGTAGCATTTTAAAAAGTCTAATGGGCTTGCAGCATCCTCACATCGAAACGATTGTGTATGCGGCACATAACGAGAACGGTAGCATAGTTGTGCGGAGGTAATAATGCAGTACAATTAATATTGCACATACATATATAGCTGTAACGCAGGTGTATTAACAATTTGTTTTTGATCATCTTTCTTATAGGTTTTACAAGCAAGGCACTCTGAAAGATATACTTTGTATGGCCACGCCAAAAAACCCATTTCTTAGTAAATACGGCAATCCAAAGGGCAGAACTGCACTCACCATGAAACAAGTAGCGATCTATGGACGTCAAATATTGGAGGCTTTAATCTTTATTCATTCTAAGGGATATCCATACGGTATGTTAAGCCAAATATCTGATTCGCAATTCTATTTTTGGTAATGCATATGATTCTCTTAATTTGACAAGGTCATTTGCACGCTGGAAACATCGTGATTGTGGATGATTGTGTTAAATTATTGGATATCGAAAACTATCTACTAGGCGTGCCCGCTTTTTATCGACCGTTCTTCGTACAACATAGTAAAATTCATTCTGTGGAAAATATAGATGTGTACAGTTTTGGTCATGTACTTTTCGAAATGGCCATGGGCTATCCCTTGCAAGAGTCTGTAGCACGACAAATCACCGAATGTCCCGAAACTTTAAGTGAGTAGTGAATACGTTATTTACATATATATGGTTCATGTTATAGAGGCAAATTTTCGATATTTATAATGGCAGAGAACTTATTAGAGAGTATATTATCAAAAGAAGCGGTAAGAGCTGGCTTACCGTCGCTACAACAACTAATTGGCCACCAGTTCTTTGCACAGCATGCAAGTAGTGCTGCTGGCGGGTTTAGCTGCTGTAATGAAGATTCCAGGAGGACACATTTTAAATTGTCACTGAATGCTAAGGAAATTTTAAAACAGGCTGCTCAAAAATCTGATTTAAGGCTGCGGGACGAACAAAAATCTGTAAAAAATCAAAAGCGCATTGTGCGTGTGCAGGAAATGATGAGTTCAGAGGAAGAGAAGCGAAAATCAAAACAAAAAGCGGTTTGTAATAAAAATAAAAATATTATTGATTAATGTGATTAATTTTTTTTCTTATAGAAACTTGAGCATAAACAGTCAAAATTGAAGCAACAAGGATCGCTGCAAGCAGGTAACGGGCGGCTATCACTATCCGCTGCCAGCGGCTCTGCTGCGCTCACCGCATTTGCTAGCAGCACCAGCGGTGATACTGCACCGTTCGAGCGAGCTGATAGCGTGCTAAGTATGCATATGCCAAGAGAATTAAGTACAGCTGCTACATCCCAATTTGTTGATATTAAATGTATGTCAATTAAATTTAAAATGCCTTTGTAAAATAAAATAAAAATATTTATTTTCACACTAGCTCCACCCTTTGAGCAACAACAAAGCACAGCACACGAAAAGCAGCAGCAACAACAACATTCTTCGTCAAAGCAACCTACCTTATTAGCAAATGTCGAACGCCAAGCGTCGTCGCCAAATATTTCAATAGACACTGAACAAGGCAGTGAGCCCACGCGATCAGCACTCTTAGAGTCAATTTGTAAATTCAACCGTGGCTCATTGCGAAAAGTCCGTTCAAATGATTAGTAAATAATAAAAAGCTAACGTAGCTAACAAAAAAAAAAAACTAAATTACAAATAAGCCGCAAGAGTGGTGAAGAGGAGAACATTGGTCCTTTTCATATTGTTTTATGCACAATAATTCCAGCCAAATTCAATCACCACCTCCAGAAAAAGCTTTTATAATTAAACACACTTTCTAAAATGCAGCATCTAAATTTTAAAAATATTTAAGCAAAAACAGTAAAAGATAATCAATATATAATGCAATAACTTGTAATATGAATTTTACAAGTGCTACTACAAAATATCGATATAAAAAAAAGTTATTTGACATCCATCACATGCGTAATATCATATATAGTGTTTCACTAAATATTTAACAAATCGTAAAATAGTGTGTACATCTTTGTAAAAACATATACATATGTGTGATGTTGTTTTGTAGATGCGTCTGTATACACTACATACCTACATATTTGTCACAAATAAGCTAAAGCAACAGTATAATAAGGTGTGTATATGTCTATGTTTAATTCTTGTGATTTCTTTAAAACAATGGTAGCTAATATAGGGGTATATTTTCACACACTCAACCACAGGAACACAGCAAATGAAAACTGCGATATTTGTTTTTGAATGGCTAAATAGTACCGTTATAAACTTCAAACGATTTGAAAATTTTCTTTGAGTAAAATTAAAGTTCATGTTTTGTTCGGGACTATGACTGAATCCATCATAATTAGACCGATTTTCATAACTAAAATAAGTTTTTGTTGCAAGTCATTTTTTATTTAAAAACGCCTTTCAATCAAGGCCACCAATTATTGGGTTGTTTTGTGACTATTTCCGTACCATTGTTCCAGGTTATACCAGAGTTAAGTTCCAAGGATTGCGCCGAGTGTCGCAAAAAATAAGGGCGATATTCTATGGCACTCACAACCGACTTTATTTGAAGTGGTTTTTAAAACATTTTTTTATCAAATACTCTTCTATACTAATCGGTCTTCACCATACCGTAATTCGATTCGAGCTGTCTGCTTGCACAAGCGATCACTCAAAGCTTAGCACCTTTGAAATTTGAAGCTCCTTTAAATCGATTTATTATAGTATAGTAATATGGTCATTCCTTATCTTTTTGGACTAAAATCTGAAAAGTGTCCAAATGCCAGAGCGTAAGCAAAATGCGCTCAAAAAAAGAGAATAACAGGGAAAAGTAAAGGAAAGCAAAAGACGAAATTTTTAGTCCAAAGAATGGCAACAACGAAACTAACATCAAACAAGAATAGAAATGTATGTTCAAAACACATTCACACAAGCACAATAAACACTTACTATATCAATTATTTTTTGCCTCCTTCCAATTTCAATTCACTTTTTTTTTACTTTTTACATATGTATATATGTAATATTATTCTCACTTTTTGCGTATTCTTTAATTTCCGTTAATTTGTATTCAGTTGAGTTTGACACTTTTCAAGATTTTGCCAGCAAAAATTCATCTGACTAAATCTGACTACTTCGGACTGAAGAGTCACTCTCACTGAGTGTTGTTCTCTCATTGTTGCTGTCATTTTCGAGTTAAGGAACGCTTTTTGGACTAAATCTGACTACTTCGGACTTTTTCTGACTATTTCTGGGAGATAAGGAACGCAGCTAATATGCAAATATACTTATACATGCCTTTTACGGTATCCGACGGATGCCATCCGCACGGATCTAGTCCGATACGAACTGTCATAACAAGCGAGTGAGAAGAATTAGATTCATGAGAATGGGATGCCTTGGAAACACACCTATTCCGGTCCGACAGATACCATTCGCACGAATCTAATCCTTCGCCCTCGCTTATTCCGACTGTACGAATCTGATTAGATCCGTGCGGTTGGCATCCGTCGGATACCGTAATATTAATGAATATGTTGGTTTACTTTTCGTTGGTATTCAAGGATTTCATTTCGTTTCGGGCTCATTTATCGAACTGAAAAGTCAAAACTTAATTTCGGATTACTTATAAAATTAACTGTCAATAAAGGAACACAAAAATAGTTGTCGGCTAGTTGAACTATTAACAAAATGTTTTAAGTGTGTCTAAAATTCGGCGGCAAAAGTCTGTAAATTTAATTAAACGAGGACAGTAAGATATAAATTACCTGCAAAAAGAAACCTGCATCGGATTGTTTCAACTAAATACAAAGTTAAATTATTCTAATAAATTTATCATATCGGCTTAAAAAAAGGTCATAAAACGAATAATGGTTGCCGTGCCAAAAATTATGTCTGACACTTGTACATATAAATAATAATATGTACGTGCAACCAATACTAAATATAATGTATGCATTGTCTGCATCTTGAAAAAATTAAAAAAAGAGTGTTACCACTGCTAACTTCGTTCGAAGGGAAAGTAGCTTTACTAGCTGTAATTATAAGAACATACTTTTAAAATACCTTAAAATTTTGCTAAAGATTTTACTAGAAAATTGTAGCTTCTATCTAGCACCTGCTGTGGGAAATTCAGCAGCTTGTTTTGATCTTATTGGACGATTTCTTAAGTTATTTTCGGCTTTCGTCAAATCGGTTGGAATTTATTTGCAAATATGAGAGATATTTACATATGTGTAGATTTTAAAAACTTGCGCTGTGTTAATAAATGTTCCATCAAAACGCATAATTTTTATACCATTCTTTATTATAACAATAAAAAATCGTTATTATTAAATATATTTCTTGGTTTGTTTTTATTTCATTTAATTTATTATTATTTATTTATGATTATAACTTTATACATTCTAAAATTTCCATATTCGTTAATTTAGCACAACTCTAACTAACACATCGTATTTATTAAAATAAGTAGTATAATGTTAGAATAGACAGCATTTTCAAAATCAAACCGCACCTATCCACAAGAATTTCTTAATATTAAATTAAAGTATACTCACCACGACTTTCATCACTTCCCTATACACCTACAAATATGTTTGACATCTAAACGCATTAAAAGCACTAAGTGTATATTTATATCCATGTTAAACTATTTCACGAAACCAGTTTAAGGCCGCAAGAACGTAAATATGAAAATGAACGGTTTGGGAAATTAGAACAAAATTTGATAATTAAAAATCGTATTAATAAATATTATAATGTGTCAATATCTTACAAAAGCTACATCCTTCGTATAAAATACTTATGCATTATTTGAATAGTTAGTCAAATTTGTTTAAATGCATATTTTCGTAAAATGTGCCATTACACCTCGTGTCATAATTATAAGGGCACCACAAAAAAAAAATATTAAAATTTTTATCAGTTTATTAATTTTTTTCATAATACACATATATTTTGTTAAAGAATAAACAATATTTGTATAAAAAAAAATAACTAACTAACTTGTCAATATGTGATGCGCTCATAATTGTAACACGGGGTGTATGAAAAAACCTAGCTCCTTTCAATGATTTTAATCAGAGTTATTAGTTTACTGAGAGAGTGATAATATTAAATACTTGGAATAATGACTGGCTCGTTAACAAGAATTATTCACCAATAGAACTGATTTTTTATTATTAATTGTGCATCTAATATACCAAAATTAAATATTTAATTTTATAAAATAGTAATTTTAATGAAAACATCTAGTTTAGGAATAATTTTATTATAAACCACACTACTTAGAAGTCCAATTCAGTGTTGGCGCAAATTGAAGTCGAAAAAAACAGCAACACTCTCCATTTCTAATCAAATCAAATTATGCTGAGTGCTATATAAATGTTAAATATAAAACTTAAGAACATACATAGGCGAATTTTCAGACATGAAAATTTTATCTAAGATAAGGCTAACCATTTCTAATAGATTTTGAGTCGCTGAATTCGAATCTGAACTCAGAATTGCTCTATCGCACCAAGTCTTTTAAATACCCTAACCTAAAACTGCGGGAAATTTTATTTTGAATTTATTTTGAAAACTAGTACGGTGCATTTTTTTCAAAGGGTATGCATTAGCGCTGTGCGATTAATTGATTACTCTAAATTTTAATTAAACATAAAGTAAATAACTCAATTATTCGATTAATTGGAAATTATGATTACTCAAAAGTTCAATCACTGGAATAATCAAGATTTTTAATTAACAAAAAACAAAAATATTTGAGTAAGTTGCTTTATGATTAATCAACATTTCGAGTAAAATGAGTAATCAACATTTCCACTCTTTACATATGTATAAAGTAGTTAAAGTTCCTTGATACTTTGAAAACAACGTTCCTGTTTTCAAAAATTAATCAAAAAATTTTTTTCATATACAGAAAGTAAAAAAGAAAATAAGCATTTTCCAAAGCAAACTCTTTTAACGAGCAAAATTATTTTTTTTGAGTAATCATATTTCAAGTAACTCGATTAATCATCGTTTTGAGTAATCAAAATCTTGATTACTCGAGTAATTGATTAACCGAATAATTGATTATCCAACTTGCTCGAGTAATCGAATAATCGCACAGCCCTAGTATGCATACACTTATAAACAAAGGGGCAATAATGAAATTGCCTCAATTCAAATTTTTCGATGAAAAAAATATATTGGAGCAAACCTAACGATATGTGGTATGCATAATTTTTCGAGTAACAAAAACTTCCCTATGCTACGTAACCTCGAAAATATGCCGAAACAGCATTTTTCGCATTTTTGGGTTAGGATATTTAAAAAAAAAAAAACCTGATGTTACAGAGCAAAACTGAGTTAAGCTTCGAATTAAATTATCCAAAATCTACATATTAGAAATGGCTCACCTTATCTAAGACGAGTTCAAAAGTTAAAAGTTTGCTGAATAGTGAAACTAAAACTGTATAAAAATCCTCTCACACCGGGACTAATGCTGTAGGTCGCAAATTATCCACGTGCTCGGTATCGCTTCTTCGGTCCCATACACAGCTCGTTTTGACATAAATGACTTGTGATTCACGAAATCAAACATTTTTCTCTATGCAATCGAAGACAACTTGAATAGGCCAATGGCTATGACGTACTCCAAATAAAAGCTCGAGTAAATATTTTAGGGTTTATCTTAGGGCGTTCTGCTTCTCGTAAATTAACACATCCTTCTGCCCAGCAAGCAGTTCCAGTTGGGTTAATGCAAAAGAGACTTACTTGAATCTACAGTGCCCTCTAGGCACATTAGAAATCAACTATTTTCTCTGAATGACGTTCTTGGGCCTATTCTGAACGTTACCGAATATTTTATTAAGAAAAGTTCTCACTTAAACTTTATTTACCGGTTACAAAATATTTGTTACCAGCGCAGAATTGACCTTTTACACTGAGAAAAGAGTTTAGTTACGTCAACTAAATATGGTTTTCTCAACACATGATCTGGTTATAGTTACATTATTGTTTATAGTTACCAAATCATGTGTTGAGAGGAATATATTGGCCCGACTTTTTTCTGAGTGTAGTCACAAGTACGCCATCCGCTGAATTAGACAGACTGCAGATGTGACTTAAACGTTATTTATCCAGAAAAACTCGTACATTCATCACATTTCGCCCCGTGAATGCGGCCATCGGAGATGAACTTCCACCAATCGCAGATGAAGAGCTCGGACTGCTTCATAGGGATTCCTTATGGGAATCGACCTACATCAACAAACCTAACGTGTCTATGTACATATGTATGTGATGTGGGCAGCTCAAACCAATTCATTTAATACCCCTTTCTGGTCGAACCAACACGTTTATTGCCCTATCATTAGACAATAATTATGTTTGACTCCTCGTAATCCTGGAAAAAATTCTAAGGCCAGTATTCAGTAAGCAGCCTCTAGTCACTAATAGAGACTTTTCGAAGTGAACTTCGATTTTGAGACTATTTGGTATTCAGTAAGCTGTCTTACGTCTTTAAAATAAAAAAAAAATCACTAATTTGATAGCTGGCTCCGAGCAGGTCACAAAAGGAAAAATATGGGAGAAAACCATGGTACAATTATTACAGGTATTCAGCCTTATCTCCAATTCTATGTGAATAAATCGTTCCATGGTCTAACAGGTAAAACAAAAACAAATTGCTTTGCAAAGTTGCTTTTGTTTTGCTTTATAATTTTTGGGAATATTTTGCCACATGGTACAATTATTACAGGTATTGCCTTCCCAGAGAGTTTTCTTTCATATCGAAATTCGTGCTTCATTATTTTCATTTTGACGCATTACAATGTTGATTCTTTTACTTTTCGATGGTTTTGCTTTTGGTTGTCGCTTAATTAAATTTGTATAGTTAAAAAAAATTTTCTCTTTGGTTTGTTCTAAATAAAACTCTATTAAGCCTTTTTATTCTTAAAACAAAATTGTATGTTTGGATACCAAGAAATGTTCCGAGCTTTGCCCTCAAAATGACGTTCTGAGTCGCACTACAAAGAAAAAGAAAGAAATCTGGTCACTCTAGGTATATGGTATTCGAAAATATGCCTTTTCTCTTACAGTCAACCTTTTAGCGTGGGCTACAATGATGTTTTTCAAATAAAGCAGATCGGAATATGCGCTCTCTGGGAAGACAGAACGCTTAAAATAATTGTACCACGGGGAAAAACATAATTTCTTTCTGCTTTACTCTAAAAAATACGAAAATGAAGCGAGAAAATATTTTTTGGCAACAATTTTATTAGGAAATAAACCTAAATACTTTAATATCATAAAAATTAAATGAAATTAAAAAAAAAAAATCCAACCTGGAACTCTCGAAGGGCACGTCACTACTTTACTCACTCAGTCATTTCGACTGTGTTGGAGCAGCGCGAACAAAATGCCATATAAGGGGTCTTCACACCGAAGTTTGTTATTCGGTTACTCGGTGTTCGGTAATTTTTTCCCTATCGATGTTATTTTCTAAAATAATGGCACGGCTTTTATAAATATTTCTTAACTTTGTCATTTCAATGCACACTGAAAATTCGTCATTGTTATATTCATGATAAATACATTACCAGGTAAATTCATTCTCTCAATTCGTCGGCCATAATTTTTTTTCTGACGTTTGCAAACATTTTAAAATCATATAAAATTTAAAATAAAAAAATTAAATTGTTCACATATGTTTTGTTGTTTTTAAATTATATTGCTGGAAAACGTCACACTGCCTCTCAATGGTTTTACCTTGTTATGTTTTTATCATGGTTAATATTATCAAAAAAAAAAACGCCAGGATAAATTCATTTAGTTATCATAAGTAGAATTTTAAAGTAAAATAAAAAGATTATAAATGATCCCTATTTTAATTTTTATTAGTGCTGTTAACCTGACTTCTTAACTTCAGTGAGTTCCAATGTTTCGCAATGAAGTGGCAATTTGGTTTTTATTAATTAAATTTAAAACGTTTAAACTGAATCACTTTTACTGTAAAAGAAAACTAATCAATTATAATCACCTTTCAGTCTTTAAATCAACACATTTTAGTTCACCAATGTGCCAACACTGCGAAAAATATGTGTGTATGATATACTATGTACGAGTATTTCCTGAACGTCCACAATCAAACAACTTTCTCTATGACTCGGTATGCACTTATGAATTTATGAAATAAAAACTACTTATGTATATGTATTAGCGAATTTGTCCCTAAATAAATAAAAATTAAATAAACTTATACAAAATTCAACTAGTAACTCATAAAAAATAAATAATGATTTAGTACATATGTAAATGTATGTATAACTAATATAAACTGATATTTATACATACATATGTATACTATATAAGTAAATATCAATTCCTGCATATAGCAAAAATTCATGCAATAGCATATGCACATATGTATTGTTTATTTCCTATACTTTTGCTACTGTTGCATTACAGAAAGCGACCTACCTTCATACATCTACATACCGCAAGAGATATACATACATACATACATACATTTGTATGTGCGTATAAACGTGATGCATGAATCTATCGATGGATAAGATAAACTGATGCCAAGAGTGATTGAATTTAAATAAAAAGGCTCCTTTTTATTTTTTACCTTATACAAAAAATATTTTCGTAATTGTTGTATTAGTATAAAATGTAGTTGTTGTTTTGGATGTTCTTGCGTAATATGTATGTAAATCTGTAAACTTCTATGTTTATGTGTATATGTATGTAACGTTTGTATGTATGTCTTATATCTATAATTAAATATTGTGTATTTAGCACTTACATACGTACACACATATTTATGTAACTGTGTACTTGCATATAAAATATTTCTATACAAAAGTGTCGTAAATGGATTTTTGACTGTGTATATGTACTATATTATATAGAAAACCTAAATAAATAAATAAATAAAATAAAAATATTGCAACACATACATACATACATATGTATTTTAATATCGAATTTATATTTTTGATGTGCAAACATTTTTGCGTAAACCAAGACGAATTCAGAAGTAAATTGTAGGTAAAAATGGAACCAAACTGAATCAGCTCTTCTAACAACACTACTCGTTGATATACATATGTACATATCGTCACACGAATAAAGGCGCGGCATTGTTTTGACGGCGAAAAAGGACGAATCGGCGAAAAAAGACGCGTAAAAAAGCTTCGGCGAGAGAAGACGCGTAAACCTAGTTGACGCCGAAGAAATACACGTAAACATAGATTTATACCTATCCAAGGACTGTCACGTCAGCATCATTACCCAAAAACTCAAAAACATAGTTGAACGCGATGATAAGTTTACGCATCTTTTTTCGCTGTTCAAATAGGTTAACGCGTCCTTCTTCGCCGTCGACTAGGTTTAGGCGCCTTTCTTCTCTGAAGATTCCTAATGGGGCCCGATTGGTTGATGTCCTCGTAAGAACAAAAGCTGACATCGTCGCCATCGAACGGGGCCACGTGGGTCCTTGCGACGTCTACTACAACTGTCATGTAAGGAGCGCCAATCATTCTTTATTAAAAGAGTTCGTATTATTTTGGTTTTGTCGGATTTTCGGTGCCTCTTTTGAACTTAGCAAATTTTCCGTTCATATATCCCTTGCTTCCTATATCAAAATATGAGTTTTCATAAGAACTTAATTTAGAAACTTTTCACTCTAAGCTAGCGATATACATATATGTAGATGAATAAGTTCGTGGTGAGAAACATGAAAGAAAACGGATTTTTAGGTAAAAAAAAAAATGTTTAAGTAAATGTATGCACAATACTTAAAACGTAAGATCTATTGGCATCCTCGGAAATGTCTCATAAAGTATTTGAAAGCGAAGCAAACAAAACTTTTGAAAAAACTTCAATTTCTTATTTATTGGATTTATTTTTAAATATTTCACTAATCTTCTTATTCTTTCAAAAACATCATGGAACCACCAGAAGTACGTTCTTACATTGTAGTAAGAAATTTAGCTTTGCAAAGGAATTGCGTGATTTTGTTTAATTATACAAACATATGTACGTATGTATATCTACACTTGATATTCAAATTAGCTAATTATGGAGAAACCACAATTGCCAGTTCATTCTCCCTTTCCGGTCGACTTATGTACATGGATTAGCGCAAGATGTGCTGAGAATTTGTACACAACTACATACTTAATTACAAATATTTACGTAGATTATATGCAAAATTATATTACATCCTATCGATTTAACATTTAGCAAATTTCGCAAACCAGGTCAAAATATGTTTACATTTCGTTAGTTCTCAATGGCAGATAATTGGTCTAACCTCGTAGATTTGTGCCTAGGTCAGGCTAGGGAAGAGGTAACAAGTAATACAATACGTTAAAGCTGTCAATTTATATCCGGATTAATATATTGGCAATTTGTTACAATAATACACGAATTCTCTTGGTTCAATTTGTATTAGTGCATTTACATATTTGCTAACGAAATTATGATTTATGGCAAACGTTAGCGAAGACATTAAATGTAATTGAAATGAATCAAGCAATCAACACAACGTTGCGGAAAAGCGATGCCAGCCAAACACGCAGAACTTCAACGCCACCCTACGCCACCCTTTCACTATTTACGTATTTTAGACTACATACATACATATATATATACATACTTACATATGTTTGCACATATGTATTTAGATGAATGCGTAACTAAGCAGCGACAGACAAATGATATGCACACGTTTTTAGACAAATTCACTTATACCATCGATTTTAATGTATAGTTTATGTTTATTTTCCAGAAGCGCAATTCCCTCAAATCGTTGCGTCGAGTTAGTGTAGCATTTGCAGTTCCCCAAGCGCGGGTAAGACAATGTCTTTGTCACGACACGACAGCAATTTAACTTCGCCAATCTCTGTGTGTTTACAGCCGGTACTAAAATATCTGCCCACATATCGTCTAGAACCGAAATATCCTCTGAATAAGGAGGCCTGTGAGAAAATCATAAAAACGGTGATGAACAATGCTTTTGAGAACTTTACATATTCACCAAAACAATCGCTGGTACTGTGCGCACAAATTAGTGAGGAGATAAAAAATCGTGTAAAATCGCAACATTTTGACCGGTGAGTAAGTGTATAAGGTGTATATGAAATTAGTAAAAAAAAAAAAAAAATGGGAAGAAAAAGTGTTGGTTTAAAGTGTTGTATTCCATTTGCAGCAATAACTAAGAGGAAAGCTTAATTGCAGTTTATGGCTACAAAAAGAACTTCTGCGCATGTGGCTAATGCCAATATTCCAAGCCATCGCGGCATACTCGATCGAATGATTTCCAAGACTGCGGTATTCGTTTTGTCAATTTTGGTCAATAACACTGCAGGAAGCGTAAAATGACGCGAAAAAAAACGCCGAGACACGTAAGCTTAATTTTTGGTCGTAGATTACGGAACTGTATACCGTCAGGTCATATTCCCCCCAAGATATTTTCATTATGAATGAAAAAAATCCAACTCACTTCGGGTTTCCCTCAAGGTAGTATCTTGAGTGCTCTCTTATATGTCCTATTCGTAAACGATTTTGGGTCATGCTTTCTGTCGTCTAAGTATTTATTATATGCTGACGATCTCAAGGTTTACTCAGTGATCAGAAACCCACAAGACTCCATATTGTTGCAATCTGAGCTCGATTACCTACACTCATGGCGCTTCTTCCTGTTCAAACCAAGTACATATCATATTGGCGGCTATAATCTTAAATCGGTCGTTGAGGTTAATTAAGGAGTTTACTTTGACTCAAGACTATTCTTCTCAACTAATATTAATTACGTCATTTCCAAAGCTTATGCTATGCTCGCATTTGTTCATCGTAATAGTCGGTCCATATACCCTGAACATTCTCTATTTTACTTTGGTGATATCAGTCCGTCTATACAAACCGGACTGAAATGATTCAAAAAGTTTTTATCAAATTTCGCCTTGCGTTCCCTAAAGTTTTCGGATGAATCTCGTTGTCAACTGCTTGGCTTAAATTGTTAAATAGTAGGCACTGTCGATTGCTCTAGTCTCTTGGATAAGTTATCTTTAAATGTTCCGTCACATAACTTGCGGCATGTTTCACTATTAAATTTGGGATTTCCGAAATCTAAATATGTGAAATTCTCGCCTTTATTCAGAACCCTGTCTGAGTTAAATGAGCTTTCAGAATATGATCCATATCTCCCATTTGGAACAGTACGTTGTGTCCTGCTAAATTACTTTGGGTAGTATTTATGATCCTTTGCTTTAGTCAGTAAGGATTTGTATTCCATTTGAAATAAATGGGAAATGTTGCTCATACGCCCTGTACGAGTATGGCCATTAAGCCGTATCACGACATGTGAAAGAAAAAAGTTTAGCGTGTGTCAGTTTTATTTTTAACACTTATCTACGCTAAATCGCGTTTTTTCTATAACTTTCTTATTTGATATCTGATTTTTAAAAACTTTATGTCGTTAAAAAGGTCTCGCTCAGGACTATAATTCGCCATTAAACAATTTTGGCCTTCAAAACCATTTAATTTATACTTTCACTTATTTTCGAATTACTATCCCTAGATTTTTATTTGTTTACTGTAAATCATCTAATGCCCTGAAAAAACGACGGCGACCTTGCTAAAAAAAGAGTTAGGCTTTATTCACAAACAAAAAAGTGTTAATGTTTTTATTACTTGTGTGTGTAGGTTTACATTTACTCACCCGAGTTAATTTAAAAAAAAAAAAAAAAACTTATTGGAATTTGGGAACGAGCTAAGATTCCAATAGTGGGCAGATTTACAATTCGTAAATATATAAACGTAGTTATTGAAAAATATTATTTTATCACAAAAAAATTCAACTACATATAAAGACGAGGAATGGAGTGCTATCCCGGATCTCTATGTACCTGTAAATGCGGGACAGAGTTCAGGAAAAATACAACTGCAGCGACACAGCGCGAATACCATCAAGTTCAATGATTCTTTTAAACCAATGGGGATCGAGACAGTTATTATTACCTGATAAGAAATGATGCGAAATTGCAATCGAGCAAATACCGGAAGCAGTAGCAATTACTAATTGTTAGCCGTCTACATTTCTAGTCTAGTATAACTAGTCCCTTATTCCAAGAATAATTTAATTTACAAGCAGCACCACTTCCAAAAGCATTGGAAAGTATCGGACGTCAATCTTTAACTTTAATAGCATTGATAGACTAGAATAGATTTGAAAATACTGCACCTCCAATTTTGCAATTTCGTTTGCATTATCATTATTCGAACAAAATTATTCGAATTCCAAGTAAACATTTCGGTGCCCAGAAGTATTACATATTGAGCCCTATCTGCCAAAAATATGTAAGCGATATTTTTTTTTCTAAATTTTATTTTTGATGCAGAAATGCAACTAGATGCTCGATATGTATACATATTTCCATTACTTACTAACGAGAAATTTAATCAATTTATCAGACATTTTATGCCATACTCAAAACACCGAGAGTTTTGTCCTTGTTGTAAGTGAATCTCCACTTGCAGTTTCAGACACAGAACATATATGGGCATATTTTTGCTAAACTTGACAATCGGAAGGGATACAGCGTACTCGAATCACGAAAACAGTATAACTTTTTTGTTTGTGAATAAAGCGTAACCCTTTTTTAGCAAGGTCGCCGTTTTTTTTTTGAGGGCTTTAGATATATAGTTTAAAAATAAAAATTAGGGATAGTAATTCCAAAAATAGTGAAGGTATCAAATCTTAGCGGGTGCATAAAATAAAAAGTTACAACCAATATTTTTTCTCGGCATAAGTATTCAAATGAAACTGACATTCGTGATACGCCTTACTGGCTAACCAGAATGTAGTACCACAGCCACAAGCTATTTCGCTAGCTACATCAGCTACATAAGCAATAATACACCATAACCACAGCTACATATTGTGGCAAGTTTAGTGCATTTAGAATATTTTAACTTTTGACAGCTCTTGCTACATACCACACAGCTTCACCATTCTGGTTAGCCATGGCATGGTACTGCAGTTAATGGCTATGTACCAACTTACATCGCGTATGAGTAACATTCTTTGCTTCTTATATTTCACGCAAAAAACCATTACGCATTTTCCTTTGACCATTCACAACTTTTTTATTTATCCATCGATTTTCTTCATTAATACGAAGATTTTCTTGTAAAAAAACAGGCTTCCGTACTCCGTTTTTCGCTGTTAAAATTTGATTTTTGTTTTCTAAATTTGTCTTGGAAAAATTACCTGAAACAACAAAAACAACTTTTTTATTTATCCATCGATTTTCTTCATTAATACGAAGATTTTCATGTAAAAAACAGGTACTCCGTTTTTCGCTGTTAAAATTTGATTTTTATTTTCTAAATTTGTCAGAACACAGAATCGTAATCTACGACTTAAAGTTAAGTTCACGTGTTTCGGCGTTTTGGTTTCATTGCAAAAGTTGAGCTTTTCACTTCAGTGTAATTATAATACAGCGGGTGCCATAAATAAGTAAACAAAGTCAGGACGTTAGCGTTTCTGGTAATAACTGTAAACGTAGTAGTCCATTTTCCAAAATTGTATTTTCACAAAGAAGTTACATTGTTTACTGTCATAACTCGTGAAAATCGAAATTATTTTTGGTCATTTTCGTTTTTTATTCGCAAAGTTTGTTGCAAACCTAGTTTTCGGATGCTCCAAAACTAAGTAAACAAGTGCAATTTGTCATAATTTGTTTGAATAAAAGTGAAATAAAGTGCAGTTTTTGCTAGACGTCGAGTTAGAAACGCAAGGGGTATATGTTTTACATTGTAAGTATAAAATTCTTGTATTTTTTTCGGTTATATTACAAAATCCTAATTTTTATTTCAAATAATGGCAAATTGTGCGCGTTTAAGTACAGGAGAGCGAAAAGCTATAATTAATCTTCACAATAAAGGGGAAACTTACAGAAGTATTGCCAAAACTTTTAATAAAACATCGGCGGCAATATTCAAGGTTATTAAAACCTTCAAGAACGATGGACGCGTTGATCGCAGATATTCCCAGGGACGCCCGAAAATTACTACAAAAAAGCTAGATACTCGAATAAAAAACATGTCAGCAGCAGACCCAATGCTTTCTGCTCCGAAAATTTACTCCAAGCTCGTATCAGAAGGTAAAACAGCACCATCTCTCTCCACTATTCGCAGAAGGCTGCATGGGAGAGTTATTCGGAAAATTCCGTTCATAAGCAAAATAAATCTCCAAAAGAGGATGAAGTTTTATTCAGATCATGTCTTAAAGCCCGAAAGTTTTTGGCACAAAATACTATGGACGGATGAATCCATGATTCGATTGAAATATAGTGGGGGCCAGATGTATGTTTGGCGCAAGCATGATGAAGCGTTGTCCTCAAGTGCACAAAACCTACTCTTAAGTCCGGCGATAAAGGCTTGATGGTTTGGGGATGCATTTCTGCTTATGGAGTAGGCAAAATAGTGGTACTCGAAGGCAAAACTAATTCCCAAGTTTTCCTTAACTTGCTGAAAGACGTGATTATTCCTGAAGGTAAGCGTCTAATAGGAGAGGATTTCGTTCTACAACAGGACAACGCACCTATTCACAAGGCCAAAATTGTTACAAAATATATAGCTGATGCTAATGTTAATGCTTTGGAGTGGCCTCCGCAAAGCCCTGACCTGTCACCAATTGAAAACGCGTGGGCGTGGCTGAAAGCTCAAGTAAGTGAAAGGGGTCCTCGAAATCTGGCTGAACTGAAGGATTTAATTTTGGAGATCTGGCTGTCTTTTACCCCAGAAATGTGTAGAAAATATGTACTTTCCATGCCGACTCGTTTCGCAAGAATGTCGCGAAATAATGGCGGTCACTGCGGCCATTAACATAAGTGTTTACTTATTTTTCACACACTGAATTCTTGTATTTTTTATTCAAACCGCCATTAGTTAGTGGAAGCAACTTTTTAATTTTAACTTATGCAGCTCTTATTGTAGCTAAAATCCCGTATTTTCAAATATATAAGTGACTTTTATGTTTATCTAAATAAAACTTGAAAAATATGGACTTGAGTTCAAAATATTAGTCTGTTTACTTATTTATGGCAGCCGCTGTATTTTTGCGCTTACACTTTTGGTAAGTGTTTGGCTGAGCTTCTCCCCGAATTTGTAGTGTGCGTCCTAATGTTATAATATAAATGAAGGGAGCTACGATTTACGCCGCCTTCGAACGGCAGATTAGATTATTTTTCAAGGCAGAAACTTTTAGATGTTGCTCGAACCAGAGATCGAACCCAGTTCCTACGGATTGATTGTAGACACCTCTAACCACTAAGCCACAGCGGCCGCCAATTTATCGATGGATTGCATTAAAGAAAATGGTGTGTTCGCTTCAATAAATGTGGCGGGGTTATTTTTTTATTAAAGAACACCACGTTCTACGCGAAAATTAGGACCACTCTGCCTACATCATACGTTCGATGAACAAAACTTGTTTGTCATTACTATCAGATCTTTTACACTATACATATTTTTACTGTGCAATTTTTTGCACCAAGGTTGCAATATTGTGGTAATTACTTACTTAGCTCGAACAGACACAGGTCGCTTAATTTTGTTCACTGTTTTCATATCATTCGATTGCGAACGCTGTGAATCGAGTCCAGGGTTTTACAGTGCTATCTAATGTATTGTATTTACGGGTCCTTACGTGTTGGAGGCGGTTACTATCGCAGACAGTGGAACGGGGCCTGTTCGAGGCACGTAATAAAAGCGGCATTACTGCCGTACTGATGAAAAATGCAACTGCCCAACTGATAATACATTGCCAGAAATTCATACAGAACGCGATACTTAAATGATTCGCGCAACACTGCGGTTGTGATTGCAACTCGAACAAGCCCACGATGAGTTGCATGAGCTTCGCAACGACAGCGAATTTAAATACAGCGCTCTGTTGGCTTGATCATGTCGTACGAATGTGGTAGCAGAGGAAGAGGAAGGCATCCTCTGAGAACTTGACTTCACTTCGCAATTCAGAAAGGCATCAATTGTAACAATAGAGAAACGACTATTGGACTCTTCTAAAATCGCTTAGGCGATTACGGCGCCAAAAAAAGATAACAAACAGAAAATTCATTCCACCTCTTTTAGAAGAACACTTCCCATTCCCACTCCCATTCACTTGTATAGGGACAATGCTTTTTCTTTGTTTTTTTTTTTTCTATTCACCATTTTTGGAAAAATATAAAATCAAATTTTATTTTCAAAATTATGATTTTTATTATATACATCATAACCGCTAAGTGAAGTGAAGTATGGTAAAAGTCAATTTGGGGAAATTTTGAGTTGCGTCCCTTTTGTATTTAGTGTGCGATGTGCATAGGATTTTACTTTTGTGCAATATTAATTTCGTTCATGAATTTACCCACCTTACCGAGCTGTAATCAGTATGGAATTACATACTGCAATCGGCTTACCAGATGCATTATAACGCTGTGACCTGTGGCTGCTAAGAATTTCTATGCGTATTACGAAACTTGGCAATTACTATCTGTAAATTTTTAGGTATTAAAAAAATCTAAATTAAAAAAGGTTCATTTAGTGAAATTAAAGTTTCAAAAATTACAAAAAAAAACTAAAATATAAAAACTAATTTATTCTGGAGCATATCGAAACCTGAGTGAGATTTTTTAGCCGAATTCTGCGATATGACGTTCTTCAATCAAATTCTGAGATAGGGCGTTTTTGAACAGGCTGCCGAGATAGGTCGATCTCCCGCTCAGGTGTCGATATGTACATACATACATATGTATACGTTAACTTATTACAAGTATTATTTTAACAATATTTACAGATACCGTTATATTTGCGTCGTTACCATCGGCGAGAAGATAATGCAAGGCTATTGTTCTTTGGTCAATTTCCTGTGGGATGCGGATAAAGACGGTTACATTTCTTACGTTCATGATACACCAAAATTTTTCGGTGTTGCTACACTTTATTATTTGTATTATGATTAAAAACAATAACTCTTTTACTTTATTAAAAAATAGTTTTACTTGCATTATATGTATGTAGATATTTGCTAAATCAATTACTAAAATAAACAAATTTCGATTTAAAAATATGCGAGTTTTATTTCGTATTTTGAAAAATTTTGCATATTTTGTACTACCAAATCTTCTGCTAAACAATTGCTCTTTAGGTACTTAAGTAATACAAGGAAGGTTTTAAATAACTCTTGTCTGACCCGAAGACTAATCAAAATGAGCTTGCACAGTTTTAAAGTTTTGGTTTTGATACGCTAAAGGTCCTGCTTTTTCAAGATATTTTGAGGACAGGTGAACTCACTAGGCTTCTAAAAGCATTCATAGCAAGGTCGGTTAGTTGAATTTGTATAAAGGTGAGTTTTCACAGGCTTGGATTTTTATTCCTGAATTCTTTAAAAAAAAAAAAGTATTTTCTAGCAGCGCAATTATATTTTATTGTTTTCTTTAGATCCCGCCTAATTGATAACAGCAACGTCATATTGAAGAAAAAAAAATGTCAAAGGAAAAAGTGAAGTTCAGAAGACAAAGAAACAAAACCAGAGCACTTTTTGGTGCTAAAAATTTTTGTTTTAATCCTTTAAATGGCTAAGGTGGAATAAGTTCAGAATACAGCTTTTAATAAAAGCGATAAATTCATATGAAAGGGCGGACAAATGTATACATAAATGATTAGAATGAAAAAAGAAATCGATTAAGCGGTGACTGTCTGTCCGTCCGTCCGTCCGCCTGTGCACGTGATAGCTCGAGTAATAATTGAGATATTAATAACTGGCTTAAATACTGAAGCTATTTTATTCAAAATTGATGTTTACAATAATTATTTAGCAAAAAATACGTTTATGATAGCATTTGGAAATGTGCACCCACTTATGAAATACACATATGTGATTTCGGTAATCGTTATATCAATTTGTACCACACTCGGTATGATGTATGAAGCTACAATAGCACTAAATCAAAGGGAAAAATATAGATTTTTTTTTGAGGGGGATGCTCTTAAGTTAATTTCAAAGTGATTTTGGGACATGTATAGTATTCGATTCTTAGTTTTTTACGATGTTTCCTCTTAATTAAATACATTTCCAAAAATTAAGATGTATACACAAATATCAACTGTTTTCTATATTTTAAGGTTTATCGTTACCTTAATAAAGAAAAGTCTCGTATTTTATTTTAAAATCCAGTTTTTTAGAGATGTCGGCTGATTACTTCTTAACTTTCTAATAGAATTAAAAAATAATTATAACAATATTAAATTACATACAAACTTTAACGAAACACCGAAATCAAAAGGTATGATCGAAATTAAATATTCTCGTAGTTTTTTCCCCAGAACGCTCAAACCCAAACCCGAAATGAGTACAAAACTATCGAGAATTATAAAAGAACAAACCACCCCGTATAACATTCCCAAAAAGAACAAAATGCGAACAATACTTTCGGGATTATTTCTAGGCGAACAAAAGTCTCGGGAACGTTTTGGCAAAGAACAAAACGGAAACGAAAGTCTAAGGACTTTTCTCTCGAAGAACAATTAGGGAACTGAAGTCTCAGGAACTTTTAGAAAGAACGAAACGGGAACAAATCTTCTCTGATTGGGTTGAATTGAAAAGTTTGGAGAGTTACAGAGGAGGAGATACATAGTTGTCAGTACATTTAGAAAAAAAATCTCTGCAGTTTTTAAGGCAATAAGGTCCTATGAATTTTTTGAATACAGAGTAGGCTCGAATATTCGCGAATGGATTACATCAAAAACATTAGGCATTGCATAAAACAGTTTTGACATTCATTATTTTCAGTATATAAAATACAAACGGCTTGAACACTCAAATATCAGGTATTTATTTCCTACCGCGTGTGCACTTAAAAATGCTTAAAACACGAAGATATTCTAGCTTTAATAAGAATCCGCAGTGTGTCAAGTTCATTATTCGCGAGTTCGAGTTTCGAGTTTCCGAATGCTGCAATATTTCTTCAATGAATGCAAAGATAGATGCGGCCCAAAAAAAAAAGAACTGAAGTCGGAAAATTATTCCAAGAATGAAATAACTGTGGTAAAAAATAGTTTTGCGAAACTTAAAAGCCAATTTAAAGAAAGTGGACTGAAGCCCATAGAATAGCCGATACTTTTATAAAAAATAATCAGGAATGGATTAAAGGATCCTTTTCTATACCAAAAACGATCAGTCTCCCAGGACGGCCTACCAAACCTTTGGTTGAGTCCAGCGATAGAACGAAGACGTAAAACCGAAAATTTACGGAATTGTAGTGATATGGGAGGGTTGACTCTAGCTACTATAATAAAATTACGGTCAGCAGGAATGAGAGATGCATTTGATGTACTTAAACAAATTACTTCATCACCGAATCGGGCACATAAATATTAAATCGCGTACCAAGAGAGTCAATCAAACTCGAAATCTAACGAGTAGTTATCAATCTTAAAAGCTCTTTCAATGTTTATCGAAGCTAATTTGACATAATTAATTGTGCCTCTTTTAAAAATTACATACAAAATTCACTTGTTTTCATTATTTTTTTAATTTAAACACCTATAATTCAAAAGTTATGCAGCAAGTTGGTCCAAATTTTTGTTGAGGCTTCAAGTATACGTCAATGAATTATATCCAAAAGCAACCAGCTTCATATAGTTTACAACAGTGAAAATAAAGCTAAATAACACAAAGGTTACCTGTTTTTTAGATTTGCCCATATATGATATTCATATTGTTATAATTAACTTAACCTATTATATACATTGTATTTAATTTTAAATTTAAAAAGTGGCAGCCCTGTTTAAGATAGTTTCAAACTATAACCTTATAAATTAATTTTTAAACAGATGGTAACCCTCCTACACGTTTCTTGGAAATAAAGCCTTTTCAAACGCATTTTGAATCTGGCAACCCTTTTAATGTTCTAACTTAGATATAAAGCTTCTCCTCGCCGATACGAACACGTAGGTCTCAATTTTTCTACAATTGGACCTCGATAACATGGAGTCTATCGATGTCGAACATTAAGCACCTTTTTTTCGTTTTTTTGGTGGAATACTTGGACATCCTCCCCCTCTATTTACTTGATTTTAAACATTTATAGTTTTAAATATCGTAATACGTCGTTTCTAAGCATTTTGAGTTAAAATTTTCATAAAAATAATGTTGGCCGCCTAAATCGGTCAAATACCCCTATGTGCGCCGTCAACAAAAAAAAAAATATCACCCCTTTGTTTTTTTTTTTTTTTAATTTTCAAAAAATTTTAAAATCGTGTTTAGACGTAGACTATGCTATATTTTTATAAAAAATTAATGAATATCAAACAAACAAAAGGAAAACTGTAACTACTAAGGACTGTAAGGTGCGTTATTCAAATAACGAGTGTAGGGGCGGTATTATCACTTGCGAAGCGAATGATTTTGGCGAAGCGAACGGTATGGCGAAGCGAATTAAAGGGCAGAGAAGGCATTAAAAGTGTTCGCGATGCAAAGAACTTCCACAAGCTGGTAAAAAAGAACACTCTTATTTAAGTTGCGGCCGCAAATCCATTCGCTTCGCCAAATTCATTCGCCTCGCAAGTGATAATACCGATATTTCTTAATTATTAGCTTTTGTACTTCGTACCTCGCACTACAGTCAAATGTACTTGTTTGCAATATTTTGTACTTCAGGTTCTGTACTTGTCCGATCTTCGGGACGATCGTCACATGGCCTGGGCGATAAGTTCAAGTCGCCGGGGAACATTGGAATCATACCTTCGGAGCTGCAAAGGGCTCTGGAGGTGTCGTACAATTCGTCCAGAAGGCCGGGAAAGGCTCTCATGTTTCCCTTAGGGATTTTAGGTCTATCATTCTGTATTCGTTTTTGGTAAAAACGCTAGAGATACTGATATACCTGTACTTAAGAAATGCGATTCCTCCTGTTCATAAGAAATGCGATTCCTCGTGACTATCTTTCAAGAGCTCAACATGGTTATTTCAAGGAAAGGTCGGCGGATACCGCCCTGTAAACATTGGTAAAGTAGTTGGAGGAAGCCTTCACGAGGAGGCCTTCAACAATGTTACTGCAGAGGCAATAGTCAAGTCTATGAATAGTCAGGGGGTTGAGACCAACCTAACCAGAACAGTCGCGGCGGAGTGGTGGAGCGCCCGCACCTAGCGCAGAGGGGAACTGGGGAAAAGTGGGCTGTCGGCTGATCGCCTATGTAGATGATGTGGAACTTTTGGTTAAGAGACGACTTCTAGACTCCTTTTTGATCTGGCTCAAGGTTACCTGGGCCAGGTTACGAGGTGGGCTATCAACGGCGGCCTCGCAGTAAATCTCAGCAAATCGAAACTAGTCTTGCTTACCAGGAAGTACAAGATACCCGTTGTGGCCCCTCCCTTGGGAGTGGGTGTTCGTCTGCGGCTCTCAGATAGGGTTAAGTACTTAGGCTTAATCCTGGTATTCCACTAATCGATTGTTAATTTTAGTGGGAATTTTTTTTATTTCACTATCACTATTGTACATAAATACATATTGCACGTTTAATAATATACACAATTATTTCAAAATGTCCATTTTGTGGGAAAACGCAATCAAAGTTTGATCAACTCATACAGTTGGTATACAAAAAGACAAATGAAAAGATCCATATCTTCACCATTTTTGGGAAGCTTAGTCATCTGTTATGCTGAACATATGTATGCATTCTCCTTATCAGGCTTATTAATTATATGATGAAATCTTCAAAAAAATAAATTTCGAATTGCTTCTCTATTTTGTTAAACGTGCGATATAGTGAGGCTGATTTATATATTGCAATGCACCATTAAATATTAGTAGTGAAAAATTTTGCACTGCCACTGGCTATTTGTGCAGACTGAAAATTTAGTGGTTTTCAAGATATTTTCAATTTGCCGCTATTCAGCTTAAATCAAAAAGTGGTTACACTTAATCACGTATATCTTACGAACCAATTTAACAATCTTAATATGAAATACGGCAAATGCAAGCTAACAAAGTTACCATTAAATAAACCTTACTTAAATAAACCGATTGATAGTTTGACAAATTAATTAATCATTCCAGATTTTTTGTTTTTTTTTTTTTGATGATTATGTATATAAAAAACACTTTAACAGAAGAAAATTTTTAAAAGTAACAGGTCCTGTGACGAATGTTTGCCTTTTAGCTAAATCCTGCTCTGTTACAAAAAAAAATCAAGTTACTAATGAAGAAAATCCATGGATAAATAAAGAATGAGTGATCAAATGAAAATGCGCAAACATTTTTTGTATAAAATATGAGCATACTTAGGTGTACATGGCGTATGAGTAACATTATTTCCTACTCATTTCTCATTCATTTAACCACCCATTAGTTCTTCATTTATCCATCGATTTGCCTTATTAGTAACTTGATTTGTTTGTAACAGAACAGACTTCAGCACTACTGAAAAAATTTGACACAGAACCTGTAGTTTTTTAATTTATCTCCTGTTAAAATTTGATTTTTTTTCATAAAAAAAAATATAAAACTGGAATGAGTCAGAAACTATCAGCCCTATCGGAAAGTGACGTATAGACGGTTAATGTACATTTCTTTAACTTTCATTTGTCGTATTCCATTTTCAGTTTGTTAAATTGGTTTATATACATACACATACACTGCCGGAACTAAGTATTGGCACAGCAAATTTTTCACAATATATGCAACAATTTTTATTCTAATATTTTTCCGCCAAGTTTGTATAAAAATATGGTTCATTCAACAACAAAAAACATAAAAATAAAATTCCTGAACTTTGTACAAAACTCGCGAAAACTCGGCAAATTTGCATCAAAATTTTCAACTTTTTAATCAGATTTCTTAGATTTATTCGAGTATGCAGTCTGGCAGCCCATTAAATTCTTGTAAAAAAATGCAAATTCGGAGTTAGTCAAAAATCGCGTTAATTTTTGAGAATCTTTTTTGTTGAAGGTGTTTTGCATTTTTTTCATATAAAGTATTTTCGAGAAAAATTTTTTGTATGGAAGCTACTTAATTCCTAGCTACTTAAAACTTGCACTTTATTGTGATAAAATTGATTGGGCTACAAATCTGCATAAATAAATTCTAAAAAAACTGATTGAAAAGTTGAAAATTTTCATGAAATTTTGCTGAATTTTGACAACTTGTGCAAGAAGTTTATTAATTATATTTTTATGTTTTTTGTTGTAGAATGAACTAAAATTTTTTTACGAAATTAACAGAAAAATATAAAAATTAAAATTGTTGCATATATTGTGAAAAACTTTAATTGTAGTGAAAAATTGTGCACTGCCACTAGCTATTTGTGTAAACTGAAAATTTAGTGCACACCCCCGACTCTGACCACTAGTCCATTGCCATTTTCACAGACTCGGAACACTTACCCACGTTTGTATCTGTGTGTACGCATATAAACAACATTCGATATAGATTTGCATTCAGACATCTGTTTGACTTTCTTAATAATGACACATCACTCCACAACACTTTCACAGTAATAACACAAAATTTATTTTATTTATAAGTTTATTTGATTAAGTTTTCCGTAATCCAGTAGTGATTATTACAACTAACGCACTTTCAGCTGATTTTTTATTTTAATAAACGGATGGTGTACGCTTTTGTATACGTACGTTACAAGCATGACTTTCAATATTATTAAATTAAGTTATTTATGTAGGTATGTTGTATGTAGATACAAAACTTCAAAATCAATGATTTAACACACAAGAAAAAATAAAATATTCAATAATTTAATAATATTATAGAAATCAATGGTAATTTTTTCGGTCAAATTCATCTATGTAAACTTGGCTCTTTTTAAAAAATTAGTGTGCAGTGATACAGTATTCACTAGGATCAGGAAACAGCATTTGACGTCGGTGCGCAAATTTAAGAAAACAATGTAGCATTCGTAAAACCCTTTATATGCAGCAATTAATTTTAAACAAATGCTACACGTGGTTCTCTTAGCATGGCTTCAAAGACATTAACACCCACAGACATTGGAGCAAATTTGACTCGCCAAGAGGTCAATCGGACGCACTTCATTTGTTGGGCACTCGCGTCTTTATTGTTGGCAGCAAACATATTCACACGAATGCATGTTGAATTGAGGTTCGGAAAGCATTGAAACATGGAAACGATTATGCTATGCAAAAATCACTGATTAATATTCAAGTAGAGAATTAAGTTTCTACTTTTGATTGTACTACAACCAAACAACACCCTCATGAAATAAAACTCAATATAGAGCTGAAATCGCCATATACAAATTTATGTATGTATGCAACACTGGTTTGAGGAGAATTCACTTTCAGATTTTAATTAGACACAGTTTGCTACGTAAAGGGATTTTTTAATGCAGGCGGAACTACTACTTTTCATATTATAGCCAATTTGCATATCAGAAAATTGCCACAAACAAAAACACCCACAGCACACTACAACACACCTGCAATTCAATCTGATACTTCACTTTTAACCACCTTTGAATTGCATCTTAACAGCACAGGAAATATCAACGGCCAGAGGCGAACTGCACTAGTCTCAAACTAGATTGAATACATCTTTAATATGGATACTATTGAACTTCACTCTCTTCCAACTGGATTCTTTGCGCTTGGCAATAACAAAAGTAATTTCTAATAAAATTATACAAGTGGCCATGCATGGTAAGTATTTTTGATACATTTAAAATGTAAAAAACACAAACTCAACTTAAAAAAAAAACTTAACACAAATAATTTGCTCAGTCACCAATTTTGCTAATGTACACTTCCTGAAGCATAAAGGTCACCACCGGAAAATTGCCACAACGCTACACTGCATCACCCACTTCGAACTGTTAAGCCAGGCCTCATTGTATTTTCACCACGCGTACAAAATTGGACAAGAATCGTTTTACTTTCATATAGTATATACATATGTACCACCAATTCAATTTTATTATTTTTATACAAATTTCTCTTTGTTCGAATTTTACACACCAGTCTGGTAGGCCATGATATGAGATTTGGGTATTATTATCATTGTTGGGAGAAATTATTGTAGAATTAAATCGAATTAACTAAACTTCACAAAATTGGCACAGCAACTTTTTTCACTTTTTGAACTCAAAACATTAAAAAGAAATGTATTTAAAAAACTTTGTTTCAGGTGCATACATTAAAAATACTATAACTATGTAGTAGTAGTGGCTTTATGACTGATATTAATGAGTGGCAAAATTTCGTGCTTTATTAGGTTGCACGCACAGTAAATATAGCTGATTAGTATAATGTTATGTACAACTTACATAGAGGTACTGATACGCAGAAAGTATCTAAGATTTTTGTTCTTTAGGTATTTCAAAAACTTGTTAAGTTTTGAAATATATAAAGATCTCAAATACGCACTTTCCACCTTCCAGTAACGATCTGTAAGCCGAAGAGTAATATGTATGCAAATTTAATAAAAAAGTTAATTACTACCCAGTGAGTAAAATATTAAGCCACAATCACTAACAGAAGGAATTTCGATGTTTTGTTTTATAAGTAATGCTGTGAAATTTTAATGTTTAAAAACGAATTATTAATTTTCTAAGAAATGATTTTTCGCTCACAGCTTTTAACCAGAACTCTGTTAAATTTTCAGTGAAGTCCTAATATTTTACTCATCCTCCATTAAATGTATGTGTGTTTAGAACGCTATTTAATCTACCTTATATTTACTGAATATTGTGTTGAATGAAGTGTTGAATCTTAAATCCTAATATCTCGGTATAAGTAATAATTTCACTACCGACGCGACGGAAATAGCTTCCTTTTTCGTTACCTTATAGAACGTTCAAATTGGCATCATTTAACAAGATTAATTTAATGAGAGCTGTTTTTTTTAACCAAGCCGTTCAGACCGCAGTTTTAAGTATTTTTAAGTTTCAAGAACTGTTTGTTTACGTATGAGGACGTCCCTTTTTGGCCGCAGAGGTTATAAATATAATTTTTCACAACTGAATAGCGAGTTCTCTATAAGCTTTCATTAAACATTTTCAATTTTTGAATTCCCCTCTAATGGCCTCTTTAGGAAAAAGATTTTTTACAATTCAATTGTTGGTGCTAATTTTAGTTTCAGAAATAGCTTAGCTAGATTTCATAAGTTTGCAGGAATCTTGCTGATACCACCCTGTGCCGAATTTTTTTCAAACAAGTTAAATGATGTCAATTCGAACGCGGCATACGGGGACTAAAAGCGATGTATGAAAAAAAAATTGCAGTTTCCTCCAATGGTGTACACCTTTAAGCGGTGCCACCTCTTACAACAACTACCACAAGATGATCTTCCTTGAGACCTTCATCACTCACACTTTGGCATGTGCGCTTCAAAAGTTCAGTAGAGAAATCGCATGGTGGAAAAGCGTATAGCACACCTGTCGCTTCGGTATCTTTATTCAAAAGCGAGATAACTCCAGCGGCTTCCTTTTGCTTCAAGTATGACACTAAATTCCGCAAAGGGCGTGTTTGTACGCTGCTGTCCTCTAATGTGGTCGCAGCAGATGAAGCCAATCCCAAAAATATAGCATGTGATGATGATGAGCTAATGCGTTTTTGTACATCTTCCAACTTGGGCGGATCTAGCCGCAAACGCTGTGTGATGCGCAAATTGTGCTTTCCTTCTTCGTCGCGCATCAACGAGTCGACAATATCAGCATCACCATCGGTCAAATGGAACTTAGCCGGGAATAGTGAGCTTTTCAAAATGAGTGCTCCCTGCCATATAACAGTGCACTTACGTGCAATATCGGGCAAAGTTCGTGCAGTGCTCAAAGCACCGTTACGACGCGAAGAAGAATCTGAGTCCGACTCAGGCGAATGCGCACGTTTATGCGGTGAGCGAGAACGCGAACGATCTGCACCTGGTTCACGGGAACCAGAACGTGCTCTTTCGTACGTATCGCCTGGCGGACGACGCCATTCATCTTCGGCTCCAGCTGGTGGTGGCATTGATGATACGGAACTGCCATGTGATGGACGATGTACGTCATTATGATAGACATGATAGGAACCGCGTCCGCGCCCACGATAGCCACCACGCCCTCTGTAACCACCTCTTGGTTGATATGGAGCATAACCACCACGTGGTGCGTAGTGTGGGGTTTCTTCATAATGATAATCATACTCAGGACGCCTATATTCATGTGGATCATCATAGCTCGACTTGGTTTTGAAAGGCGCAGCCGGTGCAGTTCCTGGCAACTCTGCGAAGTCTGAACGCAAACGACGCTCTGGGCCGCCCAAAGGAAAACCGCGCATTTCCTTCACTGCAGCAGAAGCTGCCTCAATGGTTTCATATTGAATATATGCGCAAGTATCGCCTTTTTGATATTCTATTTTCTTTATCGCACCGAACCGATCAAATTCTCTTTCCAATTGCGTTACCGAAGTCCAAGCTCCAAGACCGCCTATCCATATACGAGTAGCAGGCGTCACTTTACCGTAACCAATTTTACACTGAAACTTTCCAATATATTGACCGGAAAGCTCGATTTTGGCACGATGAGCCATGTCTAAATTTTGATAGCGCACAAAAGCAAAGGCATTGCCAGTTCCTGGCGGTGGTCGTTTTATATCAATATCATCCACGATACCATATTTGCCAAAAATGCGACGCAACTCTTCGTCTGAAATATTCACTTCCAAATTGCCAGCAAATAAAGTACGAGTCGCGAGCGGATCGTCTTCTGGTTGAACATGATGCAAGTAATTGGGGAACTTATCCTTCTTGCTTTCGGGTTTCTCATAAGGAGTATGAGGACGCGGTCCCATGTGACGCATAGGCGCATATTGATGTGGCGGCGGTGGGCCATGTAAATGTGGTGGCACACGATGCATTGGTGGGCCACGTGGAGGAAGTGGATATTCGTGGTGTATAGGACCGCGATACTCTCGTGAACGACCATGCGGATGCATAGGTGGGCCATAACGGTCATAGGGATCAAGTGGTGGCCTACGATGTTCTATTGGTCCTGCTGGGCCCATTGGGGAACGTGGATAATGATAACGATCGTACTCAGGCGGAGTAATCGAACGACGAGGCCTAAAATTTAATAAAATACATAATAGTATGTGTTAAAACAACTATAATAGAATTTAAAAAACCAACCTATATTCATTATGTGAAGATGACTCGTAAACTGGTTCCACTAGTGCCATTTTATCGTACAACACAATGCGCGGCTTGTGATGTTTTGCTTCGCGTGCATCCTCCGAAGTGCGAAAACAAACGTAAGCTACACGTTCGTCCAAATCATGCGAAATACGGATGCTGAAGTCACCAAATTTCTTGTATTCACGATACAACGTTTCCTTGATGAAATCATCTGAAGCTTTCGGATGTAAAGCACTAACACATAGCACTTTATAAGTTGGCCTATCCGCCACTGGTGGTGGACCACGCAAATACTCCTCTCTATGGGGTGAAACACCATACCGTGGACGTGGACTTGGTGACCTTCCAATGCGACGTCGCATGCGATCTGGAGACATACGTTCGGGCGAATCGCCCGGCACACCGCTGCCATTGTCATAACCACGACCCATGATTGTTCTACCGTGTGATGATCGTCCTAAATGATTTCCTCTAGTCGGAGAATCTCCTGAAGCACTACGTTTCATATTATGAATTTCAACTTTAATATTTTTTTGTTTTCAGCTGCGTCTCGATGAAGACTCAAAAACAGCTGCCCCTAACTGTTGAAAATTTCACGCCAAACTTAAAATGTATCTGGCAACGCTAACCTGAAATGTATAAAAAAATTATATAAGTATAAGTGTTTACACAGTGATTTTGACGCAAATTATTTTTATTAATAACACTGTAAGAAGACTAAAATGACACACAAAAAACACCGAGATGCGCAAACTTAATTTTGCATTGCGAACAAACAAAGTAAACTTTATCTAACATGGAAAGTGTTACTCATACGCCATGTACGAGTACGGCCACGCACGACATGGCGTATGAGCATCATTATATTCTGCCCCTATTTTATACAACAAATTATTGCACATTTTTATTTGATCATTCAAAACGTGTTTATGTATCTATCGATTTTTATCGTTAAGGCAGTGTCATACAATTGGTACATCTGTACATAATTGTACATTTTTCATATTGGGCTATTGGTACAAAATAAAAATATTGGGACAACAATTTTTTTTATTTAGTCACACGATTGGTATAATACAGCGAACTTATATTGAAAAATTTTAACAAGTTTTTTTCATGATTGGGATAAAGAAAAATATTTGTGCCCAAAGTTTGGTCCCATCACAATCGTGTGAGACCGCCTTTAGCAGCTTGATTTCAGGTTTTCATACATATGACTTTCATGTAATTTTCGAAATTAAAAAGTTATCAAAAATTCCCAAACCGTTTGAATTTCGCGACAGAGCATTTCTAAAAGCATCCAATTTATGCCAAAGGTAGGACTGAAAAAGGAGGAAGCCCCATAGCGAGAGATTATTTAATTTCGTTTTTAGTGCCGAATTTCCACTAGGCATTGAAATGACGAAAAATGTATACCATTTAAAAAAATGCCATATGGAAATGAGCTTAATGACTATTTTTTAACAATGACACGATTATTTTTTAACTTTGTAATTTTTGCCATTTAAGACCTAGTGCAAATCCAGCATACGTTCCAATGTTGCATACAAAAAATAAATGAAGTATTAAAAAGAATAAAATTATCCCAAATATCGCCTGCAGCAATAATAAATCGATAAGAAAACGACTAATTCTGTAGCCGTACGCCGATTTCCTCCATTCTGAGACCTTTATACTTACCCCCCTTTGTCCACCATAAGTTTTCATACTCAGAAATCGAATAGATTCAGAACTGGTGAATAGGATGGCCATTCATTCCAATAACCCTATCCATTTTTTCTATTCTTTCCTTTTTTTTATAGGAAGTCTTTAGAATAAATCCACCTGAAAAAGACTTGCGTGCCGCTTACGTACTTACACCTGCGTTCCACTAATCAGAAACGAAATTCAAAATGATATTGTTTGCAAATTATGTTTATTTTTTATTTTTAATAATTTTCATTTAAAATATAATTCAATCTGTAACAGAAACCACAATAATAAAAGTTTTAAAGACTGCAAAAATTTAAAATTATTAAAAATAAAAAAATTAACATAATTTGCATTTCGTTTCTAATAAGTTGAACGCAGGTGTATCTCCCAACGCTAACATTGCTAGCAAATGCAAATAAGGATTGAAATTTTAAAACTTGTTAATAAAATTTAAGTTAAACATGTATGTAGGTACAAAATTAACAATTAAATAATTTTTTTCGCAAAATCTATAAAGGACCCTTTTATTTTTCAAAAAAACCTGTACGACAGTTGTTCGTCGCCACCCTGTACAAACATGTAGAAAATTTGTACGAAAACTCATTACGAGCTAGGGCTTGGAGCCCGAGTATCCGGATATTATTTGGATACTCGGATAACAAAATGGAACGGATAATAACCGGATATGCGGAATTAATCCGTATACACGAATATCCGAACATACAAATAGTCACAGCCTTATTACGAACGGATTCAATAATGCCAATCTAGGAATTACGAATTTACGTTAGCAGCTTTTCCGACTTATAGCCAGTTTCACGAAAGCAATTTAAATGAAAAATGATTTTTTTTTTATTCAACAATTTTTATTGAGCATGAGGCTGTTTTTTAATTAAAATTTATTGTGGAAAAGCAACAATAATTTGAAAAAATGGTAGAAGTGGGAAAAAAATGGTAGAAACTATTGTTGCTTTTCCACAATAAGTTTTCATTAAAAAACGGCCTCAAACTCAATAAAAATTGTTGAATATAATTGTTATAAGGCCATAAAATAACAAAAAAAAAAGAATTAAGGACGAGCACACCTAAAATTTAAACATTTTAATAATAGAAAATTTAACAAAAACCAACAAAACCAACAACAACATGATCAAGAGAATTGCAGCGGAATAGCTGCGCTTGATTGTAGTTGGCTTAACAAGTGAAATAGTGGAAATAAGCAACAAGAATTAACAAGGTGAGCTTAGCACCGTGCGTAGGCAACTGGCTGAGTCAGTGGGATCGTCGGTTCGCATCCTATTGAAAGAAGAATGACGAGGAAATGTGATGATTTCCGAAATAGCTTACACTTCTACCATTTTTTTCAAATTATTGTTGCTTTTGCACAATAAGTTTTCATTAAAAAACGGCCTCAAACTCAATAAAAATTGTTGAATATAATTGTTATAAGGCCATAAAATAACAAAAACAGATTTTTTTTGATGTAATATGAATACCGGCAATTACAAAAAATGTGAAAATTACAAAAAAATTAATTTCTTATTTATTTTTATAAAAAATGGAAAAAACATGAAAATAAAATGTCCAAACTCTTTGCAAAACTGATAAAAAATCGCTTTGAATTTTGAGAATTTATTATTTTTTATTTTTTTTGTTGAAGTTAATCCCGGCCGACTAAATAGAAGTGCAGCCCGATTGCGTTCAAACCAAAATATCGGCCGACTGTTTGAATTAGTCCGTACACACGAATATCCGAACATACGGATATCGGCCGACTGTTTGATCATCAAGGCGCACTTCTACATGCGCACAAGCAAACTTGCAATTTATTATTTTTTAATTTGACACCAAGTTGAATAAAAAAGTTCGTTTAATTTAAAAACTTATAAGCTTTAACGATTTTTTTATGAAAAATGTAAATAAATACTTGTTCACTTTTAATTTCAATGATTTGAAAGGTACTTGGCTGAAAAAACTGCATTCGTAATCGGAATGCCATAGCAACCAGAGTCGATTTTGGAAACCCTACCATTACCAGTAAGAAATTGAAACGTATGTATTTTAATGAAAGTTATTTCTCTGGTTGAGAGAATTTGAGAAAATTTTTTTCTTATAGGCAAAATACACGACCGCAGACCGTCTAACATACCGTATGTGAATAATCCAAAAATTTCGTCATAATTGATTGGAGAGAAAAAATGGAGTAAGATAAAACAATTTCTGTTTAATAAATGTTTAATTTCTGTTGAAAGTACTCGCGATTCATGATTCAATAATAAAAGGTTTGCTCAGAAAACAGTTTTCTCGCTCCCTCTTGACAATATCGGCTCCCTTACAGTGGCCACACACGACGAACATGTGTGCGTGTGCGCTGTCGTTTGCCACCACAATATAACCAGTAAACAACCTTCGGTGAATTTGGCGGCTGCCTTCCTCGGGGATGAATATGCTAGGGATGAAATTATTGGTACACACGCCTTCCAAGCACGCAGGGTTGCTTTTAACAAACAAAAAATAATTACCTTCAAATATTTTCAAAAAGTATAGTGTAAAACGAAATTTATTGAATAATTCCACATAAAATGGTATACATCATGGAACTTTTCTACTAATTGACATGAAATTACTATCTCAACG
>NW_023458561.1:38725180-38728029 GCF_013731165.1 Rhagoletis pomonella
CGAGGTGCGTATTGCTCTCCTATCAATCAAAAAGAATACTCTTGGACCTCTCGCTTAGGAGACATCACTTTTTAATCCTAAACGAGTAATAACGGAGTACAAAACCGACAAATCTCGCTTATTGGTCCCAAATCATGCCTCAGGGAGTATTATTTCGTCGCTCGCTTAGGAGATCTCCTATTTGATTCTTAAACGAGTAATAAAGGAGTACAAAACCGACAAATCGCCCTTATTGCTCAGAAATCAGGTTAAGGGGAGTACTCTTTTATTCCTCACATAGGGAGATCTCCCTTCAAGTTCTAGTGGGTATGTATACGTACATACATACACACATACGTATGCACAGATATTGTGCTAGTGGATTTACATAAGTTTTGTGCTGGGATTGCACTGAAAATCTGTTTCCCAATAAAGCTAAAATTATTTTTCTAAATGCGCATAGTTTGATCTGACACTATTTGATTAAGTAAACAGCAGATTTTCTTTGTTTCTTAGGCTATGACATTTGCGGATGAAACTCAATATCAGTAAAATGCCCACCAGGAGTCCTCTAGAAACACAGGATACGCATATCAACATTATCCACGACTTTTTGGCATAGTTAGGGCTTTTTTTATTGTCATAGACGATATTTTGCACTTAGTCCAAGAGAAAGTAGTCCAATGGTGTCAAATCGCAAGCTCTCGGCGGCCATTTGACACGTGAGATAATGCGTCCTAGGAACTTCGTTCGCAATAGGGCCATTATTTCATGCGCTGCGTGGAAGGTGGCACCGTCCTGTTAAAACACAAATTAGTCCAAGTCAGTAGAAAAAGTGTGTTATCAGGGCAAGATAAAAAATAAACATTAAATACATATCACAAATAAATGAATAACCCCACTAGAAAATGTTTGTGTACGAAGAGTTTTTTGTTTCGTTAATTTTTTATAAAAATATAGTAAATTCTATAATATAAACCATTTAAGTATATTTAACTTTCAAACTTTCTCTATAATTTAGAAAAATCAGAATTTTCACAAACTTTTTTGGCATACAGTTTTATAGATCATTCGATTTTAGTATATTATCTAATGTGCAGGTTTTAAGTTACTACAAAACTCCGTTGATTTTTGATAACCTTTCACCGTCAGAGTCTCGGGCATTTTCTTCCAAATAAAGAAATTTTCGAACATACTTTGTAATAAAAACGCTCGGTACGTAAAATTTTTCTAAGTACTTAGGGTATGTAAATAATTTCGTTTATGAAACTATACTGCAAAATATGTATGTACATCCATTCGTACTCAAGGTACATTGAACAGGTAGTATCAGTAGAGCAGCTGATTTGATTTATTTTCAAATTATTTGGTCTCGAAAATGTCAAATATTTTTAATTTTTTCTCACGAATATTATAAGTTGTTAAAATCCATTTGCTTGTGAAACCTTTTTCCATACAAAACAAGCGATTGAATAGCAGCTTTTGGAACGTTCGCCCAACTCGGCAGCACGACCGCTGATTACTGGGCCTTGCAAAGGATGGATCAATGCTTCGAGAAGCAAACAAATTTACTAGGAAAGAAGTTGCATCAATTTTTATTTTTTCCAATTTCAATTTTTTATTTTTTATAATTTTTTGTATTTCACATGGCACGCTTTGATTTAGAAGAAAAAATTCAGAACAGTTGTTGACACTTTCGATACCAGAAGCAACAACAAAATACACGCAAATGTTGTTTTTGCTCTACTGATACTACCTGTTTAATGTGCCTTGATTCGTACTTAATTCAACTTAACTTTCGGATATACCCACATAAACTAGGCGCAGAATTGCATAAATTTGTATTCAGTATGAATGCGTGTGTTCTTTTATTCATGTATTCAACCCCTGGTGCAATTCTGCATATCTTCAACCTTTCAAGTTTTCTTGCTTGTTTGTATGCGTACATTATTGTAGTGGTTTACCTCACAATGTATTGCATATTTATTGGCGTTTGCTTAATAACATTTAATCTTCTAATGCAACTACATTTATAATCGATTTAATATGCATCTTTTTTATAAACGTCTGTCAATAAATCTTATATAGCGGTATGGAACGTATGCGTCGTTGTCGCACTCAAAGTTTCCGTTGACTCGTATAATTTTGCAAATATTAATTTACTGTGATAATTCATTGCAAAAAAAAATGCGGTTACGTTCAATAGCACTGTAAGAAAAATTTTAAAATTCGAAATGATACAAAAAACGCCACAACACGAAAACTTAATTTTGGGTCGTTGATTACGGCCCTGTGACGTTTTTCTGAATCAGATCATTTTCGCAAGATATTTTCATTTTAAGTTTGCATTGTGCATGAAGAAAATGCAAACTTTAACAACGAAAAAATTTAAAAATTAAAGTTTCTTTTTTAACTGCTTGTGGATCGTACGGTTTCAACGTATTTTATACAAAAACAGGTATAACAGTAGTTTTTTAGTTAATGTATATTATAATGAAGAAAAAAATATTTCCTTCAATTGAATTGTAAAAAAATCGCTAAATTTTTTTTCAGTTGATCGCATTTTAGATCTAGGTATGCGATATGTGCATTTTTAAAACTTGTTCCCGCGAACACTGTGTATTAAACAATTTAGGCAGCAAAAAAGTATAAATGCAGTATTTTGGAAAAAAGCGCAGTATCAATTTTTGGAATCAAAAAAGAAGTATTATACCGCGAAAGAAAAGTACAGATGCGAGCTTTTATGCATAGACAATACATATACATACATATATTCACGCAAAATATGTACTCTTCATAGTGGTGTATTTCTAAATAGTCTTACCATCTAATTTTTAATAAAAGATATGTATTTAATACATTTTATTTAT
>NW_023458561.1:38728129-38730232 GCF_013731165.1 Rhagoletis pomonella
CACAAAGAAGAAGACATTTACGATCCAAAAGTGGAACGTATTCGCTCTCTATTACCCATTTTTCTAGCGTGAGGAACGCTTTCTGGGCTGTTTGGGGCACCCGCGTGTACCCGCGGGCTCGTGTGGAACAAACCTAATATTGCAGCGATATGTACATACATACAGATGCATATTTGTGTGGAAATCATTACGCATTTTCATTTGGCCATTTACAACTCGTTGTTAAAGTTTGCATTTTCTTCATGCACAATGCAAACTTAAAATGAAAATATCTTGCGAAAATGATCTGATTCAGAAAAACGTCACAGGGCCGTAATCAACGACCCAAAATTAAGTTTTCGTGTTGTGGGATTTTTTGTGTAATTTCGAAATTTAAAATTTTCCTTACAGTGCTATTGAACGTAACCGCATTTTTTTTGCAATGCATTATCACAGTAAATTAATATTTGCAAAATTATACGAGTCAACGGAAACTTTGAGTGCGACAACGACGCATACGTTCCATACCGCGATATAAGATTTATTGACAGACGTTTATAAAAAAGATACATATTAAATCGATTAAATGTAGTTTCATTAGAAGATTAAATGTTATTAAGCAAACGCCAATAAATATGCAATACATTGTGAGGTAAACCACTACAATAATGTACGCATACAAACAAACAAGAAAACTTGAAAGGTTGAAGATATGCAGAATTGCACCAGGGGTTGAATACATGAATAAAAGAACACACACATTCATACTGAATACAAATTTATGCAATTCTGCGCCTAGTTTATGTGGGTATATCCGAAAGTTAAGTTGAATTAAGTACGAATGGATGTACATACATATTTTGCAGTATAGTTTCATAAACAAAATTATTTACATACCCTAAGTACTTAGAAAAATTTTACGTACCGAGCGTTTTTATTACAAAGTATTTTCGAAAATTTCTTTATTTGGAAGAAAATGCCCAAGACTCTGACGGTGAAAGGTTATCAAAAATCAACGGAGTTTTGTAGTAACTTAAAACCTGCACATTAGATAATATACTAAAATCGAATGATCTATAAAACTGTATGCCAAAAAAGTTTGTGAAAATTCTGATTTTTCTAAATTATAGAGAAAGTTTGAAAGTTAAATATACCTAAATGGTTTATATTATAGAATTTACTATATTTTTATAAAAAATTAACGAAACAAAAAACTCTTCGTACACAAACATTTTCTAGTGGGGTTATTCAATTATTTGTGATATGTATTTAATGTTTATTTTTTATCTTGCCCTGATAACAAACTTTTTCTACTGACTTCGACTAATTAATTCCTGTTTTAACAGGACGGTGCCACCTTCCACGCAGCGCATGAAATAATGGCCCTATTGCGAACGAAGTTCCTAGGACGCATTATCTCACGTGTCAAATAGCCGCCGAGAGCTTGCGATTTGACACCATTGGACTACTTTCTCTTGGACTAAGTGCAAAATATCGTCTATGACAATAAAAAAAAGCCCGAACTATGCCAAAAAGTCGTGGATAATGTTGATATGCGCATCCTGTGTTGCTAGAGGAGTCGTGGTGGGCATTTTACTGATATTGAGTTTCATGCGCAAATGTCATAGCCTAAGAAACAAAGAAAATCTGCTGTTTACTTAATCAAGTAGTGTCAAATCAAACTATGCGCATTTAGAAAAATAATTTTAGCTTTATTGGGACACAGATTTTCAGTGCAATCCCAGCACAAAACTTATGTAAATCCACTAGCACAATATCTGTGCATACGTATGTGTGTATGTATGTACGTATACATACCCACTAGAACTTGAAGGGAGATCTCCCTATGTGAGGAATAAAAGAGTACTCCCCTTAACCTGATTTCTGAGCAATAAGGGAGATTTGTCGGTTTTGTACTCCTTTATTACTCGTTTAGGAATCAAATAGGAGATCTCCTAAGCGAGCGACGAAATAATACTCCCTGAGGCATGATTTGGGACCAATAAGCGAGATTTGTCGGTTTTGTACTCCGTTATTACTCGTTTAGGATTAAAAAGTGATGTCTCCTAAGCGAGAAGTCCAAGAGTATTCTTTTTGATTGATAGGAGAGCAATACGCACCTCG
>NW_023458561.1:38730332-38744907 GCF_013731165.1 Rhagoletis pomonella
TACGTCCTAGGCATCAATCAGTTTATCGTTTACAATGGCGATGACTTATCAGAAAATCTTTTGCGGGAACTAAGGAGGCATAAAGATTTGCATGTACAATCGTTACCATTTAATTTTCCTTTTACGAGCAAAAATAGCACATCAAATATACGAGACATCATCAAGACCGATTGCTTACTGCGTTCCATACACAGAGCGAAATTCGCTATATTGCTGGAACCAAACGAATTCTTTTTCCCAAATGCTAAGATAAATGTGGACAATTCTGTGTTGAATTCGTTGCATTCTTATGGGGCTGACAGTAATGCATTTGAGTTACAAACTTACTCGGTTTGTATTGATCAGAAGAATAAATTGCTTACAAATAATAGCTTTTATGACCCAGAGGTCGCGAAACCACACACCATTTACATATATAAACCTCGGGTGCCTATGACAGCAACAACTACGTCGGCAGGACCTATAAGTACTTCTGCCAATTTAGCTCCATCTTTAGCTTTTGCTCACAGATACATTGACTGTGCAAATATCGGAAAAGACGGCTTACATTCATGGCATAATGCATTGCGTCAAAATTTCATGAACAACATAAATAATATAAGATTAGAAGTAATGAAGCTAATGTACACATAGTGGTAGACTGATTAACTTAGTTTTTTTAGTCAAGGGCGATTTCCCTAATACATACATATGTAACGCACGGTATACACGGTATATAAAAGTTAACAAAGAAAAACGACGCACCACACCTTGTAAAGCGGGTATTTGATTGCAATAATTGTATTGAATAAATACTCAAATAAATGAAATCCAAGACTTCTTTTCACACTTATTCAGAGCGATGGTATTTTAATAGCAATACATTGTATCTTGCTTTATTTTTTTATATTTATGAACAAATCATGTTTAAGAGTAAATATTTTACAAATACACCGTTCAAGTAGCCGAGGTTTTATGCCCCAATGAAAAATATGTGTGCGACTCAGTTCATTCGTTGTAATATCGATGCATTTTTAAGGCCAGCTAACTCAATCGTTGCGGCATCATCTGTCAATTCACGGGTTGGGAATGACGATACTAATCTGAAGTTTCCATCCGCATATTGTGGCCTTGCGCTGAAAAATAAGAGGTTATCACATTTTATATATTATATGTCCTAGAAGTTTACTTAATTATATAGCGATGTATATCAGCAACAGTGTGATTCAAATTGAATTGTGCCATCAAACGGGAACCATCGGCCAAACGTATTTGCAACGTTGTGGTTGGCTGAGAAGAATCTATGTTGAGTTTCTCTTTAGCAGAAGCATCATCTTCTTTTCCTTGAACCTTTGGCGTTGGCTTGGCACTGCTGGGGGCGGCAGCTCCTTCGACATTAGGTGTTGGACTATTAATCAAGTTAGTTGAACTGAAGTGGATTATTCTAATGGAAAACAAAAATTTGTTACCTTCCTAAAGTATGGCCGGACCCTTTGAATTTCGGAGGTACACTTTTCCTTTTATAATCTTCGTGGCGATGATCTTCCACATCTACATTCACCAACCAACCCATCTCTAATAGCTCATGTGGTATTTCTCTATATGGTTTTAGTAATACAATGTATATGACATTAAAATTTAAGTCATAAACTAATTACCCGCGCATCACAGTCTCTAAAAATTCTTTATTTTCGGGATCATCATACAGGCGCAACTCCCCATCGTCAATGGAAAACCCTTGACTCCACAACTTCAGGACTACAATAGGTCTTTTTTCCTCTGTAGCGTTGCCATCGCCTTGATGCGACGCTACGACGGAATGATCGTTATCAGTCATGCCCAGTCGAACCCCCTGACCCCAATGTACAGCACCAGATGTAGACGGGCCGGTTGAGCCGCCTGCCGAGTCTCCGGTACTGTGCTCTTGTGCCATACGAAACATATCAGTTAGCTGTTCTCGGAAATTTTTACGCTTCGGTGGTCCTAAAACCTGTTGTCCTGAACGCTCCGAGCCCCCGGCGTAAAAAGCTTGTCCCTCTTCTTCGTTCGACGTACGTTTGGTCATATCATTTAGTGTCGCAACTCTGTTGTTATCAAAATAAATAAACAAACATGTAACATATTTTTTCAAAAGCCCCATTAATTATAAATTACTTGGGTCTGTCCGAGGTTTTTTTGGTAAAACCTTCAGCGCCGATTTCCGGACGACTGCGACTGCTCGAATTGGTTGAGGGCGGATCAACGGACGCTCCGGCTGAATTTCTGTCAACTGATTGTTCTTCACTGTCACCCTCTCCGTCAACTTGATTGCCAAGGAAATGAGAAAGTGCATCCTAAATTTTGTAATCATGCAGTGAAACCGGAAAAAAGAATGGGTACGTACACACATACACATGTATGTATGTTTGGATGGAATTCACATACCTCCAAAGACCAATTGGAACTTGCCAAATAAAATCTGGCGACGTTTTCATCTCCACCGCTTATCTCAATAAATTGTGCAATAAGTTCATCGTTATTCGACATATTTTTAGCATTCAATTCCTTTTTCTTCCGTAATGCCGCTTATAACAATTAAAACAATGATTTCACAGAATTAATACAAAATCAATGGGAGGTTGCCAGACCACTTATTTTTATGACAAACCACTGAACTGTCAATTTCCTGAGCGGTGATGTGACAAAAAATGTGGCAAACGAGATCGATTTTTTAACAAAGTATATAATTTTTTTTAATTATGAGAGTGTTCCATATACAGAGATTATGCCAAAGAACGTAGATATCTAGGTTCTTTGATTATGCTTAAGTCTCTAATCTGTGATTTAAAAAGCGGATTAGCCACACAAAATTCGCCCATCCCTAATATGTAATCGTGAGCTAATCTCAGATTCAACCAATAACTTTTTGGTGTCACCTCTAGTTTTATCAATTGTTTCTTCGAGGAGGGACAAAAATGTCAAATGTGGGAAATGAACGCTAGCAAAGAAAATAAAATATTTTAAAGTATGTTCACCATTCTTGCGTGGAAAGCAGATTTATAAGTGGATATTTATTTGTGGGTAAGTCTTTTTGATTGTGGAAAATCGTGTCTGTGGCATAGCGGTTTTTTTTTGTGGTACAAAATGGAGGACGCTTCGGCGTCACGCGCTGTGTCCAAGATGGCGTGCGCATCGTCAAAAAATGCGCAGGCCAATTTGGGCAAAGTGCGTAAGGCTAGGAAGAAAAGGGCATCGGGCTCCTTAAATTCCAAGAGACCTAAAAGTGTTGAAAACGATTTAATTAGAAAATTTTAGTGAGTCAAGTGAGGGTATGAGCTGTGACGGGCTTCCGCCGCTCAGTGGCATGCTTGTAAAGAGGGGTTCGGCTATTAATTTAGCACAAGTGCAAGAGGCTCCCGCTGGAGTTAGTGGTACAGTAGTGCCAAGTGAATTGGGACCGACTGTCTCATTTGAAAGTGGCGTTGTAGATGCTAGTGTGTCGAATGTTAATGCAGGTGCTGATGCGGTTGGCAATAGTGCAGAATATATGTATTCAGGGGTAGGGGAAAAGATGTTTGCCAACGCTGGCTCAAATACGGCGGGTGAACGAAATGTAAGGAATGTTTTTCAGCGTCAGGAAAGCCCGAAGTACAGTTGTGACTTTAAGGGCGATGCGGTTGTGCTTATGGACACGTCTAGATGTGTGGGGTTGAAAGTAAAGGCGTCAAAAATGGACTTTTTTGTTTGGAAAAATTCGCAAGTTGAATGTAAAAGGGCTAAAAGATATTGTGGCGATCGGTAGGTCCCTGTTCAAAGTTTTCTTTTATTCGGCTGCTGATGCTAATGCTAGTTTGGTTAAAGTTGATTTGCAGGGTATGGGTATACGGGCTTTTATTCCGCGTAGCTTTTTTGAGACTTATGGTGTGGTATGACAGGTACCGCTGGATTTTCTGGATGATGAAATTTCGGAGAGTATTCATTCAGATATTCCAGTGTTGTCGGTTTCCAGAATAACCAGAAGGGACCCTGTAAATAAAGAAAGATTTATTCCAACTCTGTCCATCAAAATTGGATTTAAGGGCAGTGTTACTGTGTGAGGATTTTTTGTGTGGGCTTCAGGGTAAATCATTTTTTCCCTAGAGCAAAACAGTGCTTCAAGTGTGGGCGTTTAGGGCACACAAAGCTTTCGTGTAGGTCCACAAATCGGTGCGTAGTCTGTGGCAAGGAGGAGTCCTGCCCAGAAAAGTGCACGAGTGCTAACCCGAATTGTATTTTATGTGGTAGCAACAGTCGCGTGTCGCTAAACAAGAACGTATGCCCTAGCTGGGAAAGGGAGAGACAAGTCATAGAAATTATGACTGTAAAGAAGTTGTCCAAAAAGGAGTTTTATGATAAGTACAGAAATGTGCTTGAGGGTAACAGTTTTGCTTTACTTGAAAACTATAGTGATGCGTTCCCAGCTCCAAGTGGGGCGGAAAATAGCAGTCAAAACAATGAGGCTATTATTAACAGGAGCCTTACAAGGAGAGGTTTCAATAATGTAGTCAAGCATGGTATGAAGATTGACAATGATATGACAATGAGGTTCAGAAGAAAGCAATAAAGGAAAATAAAGTTAAAGAAAGGACAGTTTCAGTTTTTGACAATGCTAAATGGGAGATAACTAGTGAGATTGATCAGCTAATTGCCAAGTTTAGTATAGATGCTGAGGAGCCTATGGTCTTAGGGAAGTTATCAAAAACCAGCGTAGATGACAGACTCACTATAAACAGAAACTATAATGACGATAAAGGTCTTACAGTTTAACTGTCAGAGCCTTAAAGCGAATAGAGACTACATAGACTTTTTTATAAATCACAATAATATTGATATAGTGGTCCTTCAGGAGGTTTTTTCTCTCGGGGACATTAATGAAGGGCATAAGTTAATTAACTTCAATTTGATTTCAAAGTTCAGAGCTGACGGGTACGAAGGTGTAGCTGTTGACGGGAGAAAGAACATTCGTTTTCAGAAGATTAGGTATAACTCAAATTTTGATGTGGTTGTGGCGAAGACCACAAATCTCATTCAAAATTTTACGATCGTGTCAGCATACTTTCCTCCTACGTTGAACAGATATCTGTTTGACTATGAGATAAATCAGTTAATGCTTTTTTTGGAAGGGCATGAGAATGACCTACTGTTGGGCGATTTTAACGCAAAAGCGAGGGAATGGGGCAGTCCCAGGGATCTCGCCAAGGGGAGGTCTCTTCGAAGTGCGATCGTCAAGGCCCAGTTCAAGTGTTTGAATGATGGGAGTCCTACTTTTGCCAGAAACAAGTACAGTAACGATGGTTTAACGGTTTTGGATCTCTCGTTTACAAACTGTATGCCAGCTGAGCTGGAAAGTAAATCCTGTTTTTGTCGGGGGTAGCCATCATTGGCCAGTTATTATTGACATTGAAAGCGCTGAAAAAATACCAAATCTGTTTATTCGGAAACGGAAGTTAGAATCTGCTCTGTCTGGACTTGTATGTGAGGAGAGTTTAGGCGATATCTGCAATGCTATTAGTAGTGAGGTTAGTAAGGCAACCATTGATCTTAATTCGATAAATGGCTCACTCAAAGCGTGGTGGAATGAGGGGATTGAAAAGCAGTATAGATTGTTGTCGGCATGTAGGAAGAGAGCCAGGCGGTCAAGCAGTGTCAGGGATTTTGAGGAGTTGCATGGCAGGGAGGAAGAGTGGAATAAAGCGGTTAAAAAAGCTAAGGCTGATAGTTATCGGGCCAAAACTAATGAGCTGAATGATTGTCCTAACTCGGTGGATGATTGGAGGTTCGTAAACGGCGTAAAGGGTAGTCGGAGGACTGTTACTGGCTGGTCGAGTGAAGATCAAGTTAAATACCTGGAGTTACTTAAGTGTCAGGTGGTTGCTCAGCCTGACGACAGGTTGCAGACCAGGTATGAACCCACAAATGAGGGTGCGGGGGATTTTGGTTATTTCTCCATAGATGCACTGAACAAAGTTTTAAGCAAAAAAAAGAAATCTGCAGGAGGGGTGGATGGAGTTACTTTCAGTATGCTGAAAAGACTTCCGAAGATCACTAAAGTGGCCATGTTGCGGGACATGAGAAAGTTGTTCAACGAAAATCACGTGAGAGAGGAGTGGAGGGTTGTCAAAATTGTGCCCATTCCTAAACATGAGAAGGATCTTAGTGATATAAGGAATTTCAGGCCTATCTCACTACTGTCTGTGTTTTTCCTAAGTGCCTCAATATGATGGTCAAAGAAAGACTTATGGAGTGGGCGGAATCGAATAATGTTTTCCCGGAGGGTAGTTTTGCTTACAGGAAGGGTAGATCGGCTGCTATGTGTCTTAATGAATTTTTGTACTGGTCTGGGAAGTTAAAGGCTCGCAGGAAGGTGTTTGTGTGCGTGCTCGATATTTCGGATGTGTATAACTGTGTCCGCATCGATAAACTGAGGGTTATAATGGAAAAGCTGCATGTGGACGGTAATATACGGGAGTGGGTGTTCAACTTCTTTTCAAGGAGAACCCTTGTCTTGGGGAGACACTCGGTTCAGGTGGGAAATGGGCTGCCTCCAAACTCGCCTGTACATGTGAGGTACGCACTGGCGGGGGAGCTCCCTCCCCTGAAAATAGCGGAGTGGTTGACAGCCAAGGAATTGGGTAACCAATGGTTGAGAAATCGTCGCCTTAGGGAAGACCTGAGGTGTGGTGCGAGTTTTAAATCGAGTTATTTCGTTTGTATACAACAAATATAAGACTATCTTCAATAGAGTTGGAACGGAGACTAGGTTCTGTAGGCACAATAATTTGTCAGTTGAATTATCTGGTCTGTCTGCTTCAAAAGCTAATTATAGTGTATTACAACTTAGAAGCCGGTACCTGTGTAGATTTAGTGAGCTTAAGGACGATGGCTATTATCTGGTTGCCACGGATGCTTCTGTGGGTGAAGGGGTGACGGGTCTTGCCGTTTATGATCCACAAAACAATTTTTCATATTTGTATAATATCTCGGGGGGGATTTTGCGTCAACTTTCGGTGAGCTTGTCGCAATTAAGGAGGCGGTATCGTTAATGGTTAGGACCAATTTCAAAAAGATTGGTATTATCTCTGATAGCATGGCTGCGTTGAGGCTTATTGATAAGAAATGTACAACAAATCATATTGTTGCTTCCATCCATAATAGTTTACATGGCTCCGGGTGCGAGAGCATAAAACTCATCTGGGTACCTAGCCATGTGGGCATTTTTTTACATTGAGCAGGCAGACATAGCAGCAAAGGCAGCAGTTAGTAATGGTAGAAGAGTGCTTGTTAAGTTAACGATTGAGGAGGGACTCAGAATTATCTGCAAGAATATATGGAGCGAATGGGAGGAGGAGTGTTTTGAAATATTTCTGACGGAAGGTAAGACTTTTGCTGAAAACGTAGGTAGAATAACAAACTCGCATTGGTTCTGTAATAAAAAATGTGACTTGGAAGTCCAAGATGTTAAGCTAATAAACAGACTTGTTTCAGGTCACACCTATGGGAATGTTTTTTTTTGAGTAAGTTCAACAGAGATGTGTCGGACACTTGCTGGTCTTGCGGGGTGAGGGAGTCCAATGACCACCTAATATTTGTACGCCCGAGATTTTCTGCGATCAGGGACACGTACGCCTTCTTTGAGAAGTTTAATTGTTGTAAAGAAATTTTTGTCACAAACGACTTGGTCTGCTTAGGGAGTTAATTTGCTTTGTAAAGGAGGCAAAGTTGAATGAGGTTCTTTAATTGTTAATGTAATTTTGACAACCGATATCAGGGTAGTTAAAAAAAGGAAAAAAACAATAATAATTATATTAAAAGGACGGGGAGTTTGACGTAAATGTACTTTAACAGAAACATGTTTATATTCAAGTATTTTTGTATTGGTTTTAAACCGGAAAAAATATATATAAGACTATAAATAAATAATGTTTGTTGATCTTTCTTACGCTCGTTGTTATAAAAAAAAAAAGAAATCTAAAGAAAAGAGAAATCTAAAATTACTTTATAGTACAAATCTAATGTGATACATAAAACAGCTTATTGTATTGTATCGGATGCTAATTAACATGTTCATGAATTTTTGAAATTTGTCTAGCTCATATAGAGCGGAAAGAACCTTTTATTATTTACAAAAGGCTTAGCTAGTGACAGTATTTTTTAAAGAGTACTTTTAATAAGGATAAGTATTTGAATCAGACTGGTAGGTTTTAGTAGGTATACACAGTACATTAGTTTTAAGTTTTCACTTGTCATTTGAAGTTCGTTGTAGTCATAATTCTTTTCATTGTAATGTTATATTGTGATCGCAATGATGCTAAAGCAATTTGTATGTTTAGTATTTTGTTGTTGGTTTTTGTATGTGAGTCACCCTGCGCGCTTTTTCTTCGGGGATTTCGGATCTTCTGTGGAATCAGTTTATCGGGTATCCGCTCACTTATGCTGTCAACAAATCTAAGTTATTGGCATAACACGGCGGTGTAGGGATCAGGAGTGATTCCTTGCCATTTTAACTCGACGCATCATTTGCGTTACAACCAAAAAAAAAAACAAGTATGTTCACATATAAATATTATCACAATCAAAGCTCGTTTTTAATCACCCCGTTTACACAGGTAAATCTCAGATTATTAGCCATCAAATTTGTTGCGCTTGTTATTCTCATATCTCAAGGAAAAGTTATGTTTCTTCTCTGTGCCACCGTGATCACGTTTTTCTGCTATATTAAGCAATATAAATATATTTTAACTTAACATTTTATTAAAAATACCTTTACAAACCTCTTTTCCTTGCTAGCGTCCACTTTTCTTTACTTTTACATTTGGCATTTCTCCTCTTTTTCGCAAAAACAATCGATAAAACTAGGATGGACACCGAAAAAGTTATCGGTTAAATCTGAGATTATTTTATAATTACAGATTAATAAGGGACGAATTTTATATGGCTAATCTCTTGTTCTAATTACAGATTAGGGAGATTAGGGATTAGGGAAAATGAGGACAATCGACTTATATGTGAACCTAGTATTAGGGGATTCCCTTAAACTAATAAAGTCTTAATAGTTGCGTAAATTGACTGTTTGACAGATCAACCAGGATTTTGTGATGCCTGACATCCTTGAATCATGATGGACGCTAGCAAATAAAAGAGGTTTGTAAAGGTATTTTTAATAAAATGTTAAGTTAAAATATATTTATGTTGCTTAATATAGCAGAAAAACGTGATCACGGTGGCACAGAGAAGAAACATAACTTTTCCTTGAGATGTGAGAATAACAAGCACAAAAAATTTGACGGCTAATAATCTGAGATTTACCTGTGTAAACGGGGTGATTAAAAAACGAGCTTGATTGAGATAATATTTATATGTGAACATACTTTAATTATTGCATTACGACTGCTTACTACTACCAAATTATAATCGATAATTTTTTTATTATCGAAATCGGCTGTAGTATAAAAACAAAAACAACATCATTAGTCGATAGGAATGCAACATCAGATTGAGCGGAAACGGAAATGAGAACGTATTTAAATAACTTTTTCAAAGATTGCTTTTGTAAATATAAAACAAATTTTAACGGTATTTGTGTGTTTGAGAAACTTGACGCAGTATGTTTCATGAGTAACAGTTTATACGAGTACTTTCCACAAAATTTCAGCTGGCAATTTGCTATTTTAATTAAATGCCATCAGCGCTCGGTATTAGATTTTAGGTGTAAGCAAACATACATAATTCCGTGTGCCAAAACAAACTGCATCCAAAGAAGCTCTTCTACTAGCAGTTCGACTATGTTAAGCCTTTAACTAATTTGTATCCACTTTCTAATAACCGCATACATATTATGTAGATACTTATACAGATTTAGCAGCTTATCTAACATCAAGTAGAATAGAAAGCAAATTATAAAATTTTATTTATTTTTATTACATATAAAATAAGTTTACAATATATATTAAATAACATTTTTAGAAATACATATATGTATGTACATATTTCAAGTCAACGACCTGCTTATTTCACATTCAGCATTTGATAGTATAACTAAGTTTTCTTAATGAACAATCATTTCTTATCGTTACCACTCTGCAAAAGGATAATAAAAATATTTGTAAGTAAATACAATTTATATATGTATGTATGCGATAAATTTTAGCTCTACTTTTAGGATTTATGCATTTAGTGCAAATACAAAACAAAAACTTCCACAGATTGTGTTTTATGTAGTATTTTATGTTTGCAAATACATTCATTTTAATAGATTTTTATAGGTTATATTTAATTAATGAATAAATGTGTACTAAGTTGATATAGAAAGGATTTTCGTGAATTAAGGTGCAAACTATAGCTTATTGAGTAATTATAAGTATATTAATGTGCTGGAGCGCCTTGGAAAAAACATAGACACAGTTGTATACATGTATGTACCAGTTTAAGACACCACCACGATGAGATGCTGATCATCGAAAAGCCCACTCGTACATAAATATGTATGTATATATGTATATAAGCAAAACCATCAAAGCTTGTATGGTGAATGTGTTGATCAATATAATGCATGTACATATGTAAATCGGCCATAGGAAGAGCGATATTATCGTGAAAATAATTTTCCTTTTATCGCCTGGATACGTTTATGTTTGTATTTTTTTTTTTTTTTGTTTTTTGTATGAGCATATTGCATGTATAGTATATTGCGCGCATGTGCAAGTGAATGTTTACCGTTTATCATAATGTTAAACCAAAAATAAAATGTAAATATATGTAAGTGTTTGGGTAGATATTAAAAGATTTTATTTTAAATTACCTGTAAATAATGAGTAAAAAGTACTGTGATGCCAATACCCAGTCCCACGGCTAATAAATGTGACAGGTATATTTTCGGAAAGGGCCGACGTTTGCGCAGCAGAAAACCCAATAGCGAAGATTTACGATCTGAATAAGGCGGATAACGACCACTAAAATATAAGGAAAATACATATGTACATATATTGTAAGTTTTTAATTGTCATACGTATCGTTTATTGTACTTACGATGCCAAGAGTTCGCCCAATGGATTTAAATCCTTTCCAAGGCACGATTTCTTATGTGTGAATGTTTCAAATCCATATTTACCGTGATAGCGTCCCATGCCACTAGATCCAACGCCGCCAAAAGGCAATGTATCGACTTTTGTAGGAAAACATTTTTATTAGTTTTTGTGTTTTTGCGTGATAGAGATTTGTCAATAACATTGAGAGTAAATTTACATTAAAAATTGTTGGTGGGTGGAAGCTTCGTCAAATATACAAATATTTAAAAAATGCTTATAAATAATAAAAATATTATAATACTTAGACTGCGGATGTTTATGCAGAAAACGAAGCCCAAAAATATGTAACACTTAACTATAAAATAAATATTTGAAATTTTTATGTGTTACATACTTTTAAGCTTCGTTTTCTGGATAAAAATCTGCAGTCTAATAATAACAATAGTTATTAAAATAATAAAAATAAAATTTCACTGTGAATCGTAAATGGGAAATTTTGATAAGCTTTTATACATATTTATTTTTAATTACTTGTAAATAATAAGACATATTTTTGAACATATTCTGCCTTATCCTGAGTTTTGCCCGAACAAAAAAAAAATCACCCGAAAATTTGTATTCCGCCCATAGTAAATACATGGAAACCAAACGTGAAAAGTGAACCGGCTCGGGAAAATTAAACTCATGATAAGGCTGATTGTCTAAGTATATCTACATATGTATATTGAATAAAAAGGTTACATTACTGCAGAAGAAAAAGCATGCAATCAAAAGAAGCATTAATCATGCGCCTCAATTATTAAAAAGTTAAGGGTGAGCAAGGTTTATAAAAAGCATAAATAGTAAAATTTATTAGGTATTATGGTTGTATAAATTGTAGTTTGGTTCATTTAACGAAATAATGTGTAACAAAATTGTGCATATGTATGTAGTTGTCATCGTTATAAAAGGCCCTGTACCAAAATACATTACCAAGAAACTTTAAATTACATTTGTATGGCGCTATTCATTAAAAATTAAGCAAGTTTAATAATAATAAAAATAATAGATTGGCTCTTACACATATGATAGTGTTTGGCCGAGCTTCTCCTCCGACTTGTGGCGTGCGCCTTGATGTTGTCACACAAAGCGGAGGGACCTACAGTTTTACGCCGGCTCCGAACGGCGATTGTATTTTTATGAGAAGCTGTTTTTCATGGCAGAAATACACTCGGAGGTTTTTGCGATGTTGCTTTGACCAGGGCTTGAACCCAGTTGCTGATGAGTGAAAGCGTGCACTGCTTACCACTAAACCACAGCGGCCGACAAGCAAGTTTAAAAACTTTATAAAGTTACGTTTTCACAGATATAATAGAACCACATTATGTAGGACTATTAAATTACATCTGCCCTTTGTAATACCATTTAAGGGTTAGGGATGAGTCAAATCGAAATGGGGGTGCTAACAATAAAGTTTCAACAGAAGTGAGAATTAAGGTGTTAACCACCTCAACGTGATTTTGAGCATGGATTTCAATCGGACAATGACCGACGCATTGCTCAGCCGTAAGAGCTTTTTAGACCGACTGCGCGATCTACCTGAGGCCAGAAGAACTTAACCCCTTTGCATGCCAAGTTTTTTTTACTTAACGCTCGTTGAGTTAATTGAAGCCCTACACCCTTTTTAAGAGGCATTTTTATTTTGCAAACAGCTTTCTTTTATCTGTGCGAACACCTTTGAAGCCACAATAAACAAAACTTGTTTTTAATCTGTTATCGATGTTGGTCCGGACATGGTATAAGGATGCAGAAATGGCCGCTAGCCCTTTAATATTGCACAAACAATGCCTTACTTTTTAGTTATTATTTATTTTTATTCGATGCCGAAAGTCTCATTTAACAAGTGATTTTTAAGCAAAAAACAAAACCGACTTCAATTCAGTATATAAAAATTTAATATTATCGTAAATTTCTTCGTGATCCGATTAAAAAAAAAGAATTATAGAAATCGGTTAAGGTGGTCCAAAGTTAGATATAAAAACAAACAAAAAAAAAAAATCCGACGAATTGATAACTCCTTTTTGTGAAGTCGGTTAAAAACTAAAGGCGTTTTTTTTCGTTATGACGCATACATACATATTTTTTTGTTAGTTTAAATACTAAATACTTTCTTTATGCATTAATCTAATAATGTACAAATGCATACGTGTTAGATGGCAAATTTGTGGTCCTATTATGTATGGCGACTGGAGTCTAGTTGCTGGTCAGAGCTACCAGTATCGTATTATTATTATGTATAGCGGTTAACCTCAGAATACAGAATGCGCAGACAACATCTAAATTAACTTTCTTGACATATACATTTAGAAGTAATTTCAATTTTGATCCAATGTGTTTAAAAATTTATGTAAACAAATAACAAAATCGTCATAAATCGGAAACAGAAAATGACAACATAGAATAATAGTAATGTTGGAATTGTAATATATTATTTGATTATTTGTAGGGTTGCATTTTATAATTAGTTTATGCCATTACAGCGCCTGAATGTCGTTTTTTATTTTAATTTGGTCGTAAATGAAATTATATCCCGGGATCCCGGGCTTTCGGGACTCAAAAAAGGACTCGGGATCCCGAATGCCGATACTAGATGACTTAGTAGTTACCCATCGACTATTAGTCGCCATACATACTAGGGCCATTAGTAAATTTAGAAAACTTTAAATCTTTGCCAGAATTGTTTCGTTTGCGTGGCCGGTTAAAAATTCAAAAACAAAATTTTGACTTACAATCATATGGGTAAAATTTTGCGCAACACTGATATTTTATCAAAAATTTTCATCAAAATAGTGCAAATTTAAACAATGTGTGCTATAAGTAGATATTTAAAAAAAAAATGCTAACTGAAAGATGTGTGCTTTTGCCGAATTAAGCGCGTACAATTACAACAATTTAGATTTGCATTTCATGAACAGAATACATATTTCCAAATCTGTAATATGAAGTATATACTTATGAAAATAATAAAAAAAGTGTGCAAATATTTTACACATAAATACCTCCACAATGCATTATAGTTTCATTGCTGGAAAATCCGCCGCTGGTTGTGTTTTGTTTGAATTCTTTAACTACTTTAGAATTATTTGAGAAAACGTAGATCACTAAGGGCTTCTCCCTAATTAACAAAAATGCATATACATATATTTTACTTTTTATTGGATGTAATACATATGTACATCAACAACATGAGTACTAATACATACATACATGTACATATAAAATGTAATGAGCAGATTTTCACACACCTACATATGTACATATATAAGTATGTACATATATAAGTATGTATGTACATATGTATGTGAGTGGATTTAATGGTCTGATATTGATGGCAAATTTTTTAAATTGTGGCCAAAAAAAATGAGAACCTATGTATGTATGTACCTACATATGTATGCGCATGAGTAGATATGTATATGTTAAAAACTAGTTTGTCATAAGATCGGGTTTGGCCGGTAACATATACAAATCGTATAACGTACACGAGTAAGACTACTCTCAATTAGCAATATGAT
>NW_023458561.1:38745007-38747413 GCF_013731165.1 Rhagoletis pomonella
TATAAAGTTACGTTTTCACAGATATAATAGAACCACATTATGTAGGAATATTAAATTACATCTGCCCTTTGTAATACCATTTAAGGGTTGGGGGATGAGTAAAATCGAAATGGGGGTGCCCACAATAAAATTTCAACAGAAGTGAGAATTAAGGTGTTAACCACCTCAACGTGATTTTGAGCATGGATTTCAATCGGACAATGACCGACGCATTGCTCAGCCGTAAGAGCTTTTTAGACCGACTGCACGATCTACCTGAGGCCAGAAGAACTTAACTCCCCCCTTTGCATGCCAAGTTTTTTTACTTAACGCTCGTTGAGTTAATTGAAGCCCTACACCCTGCATTTTTATTTTGCAAACAGCTTTCTTTTATCTGTGCGAACACCTTTGAAGCCACAATAAACAAAACTTGTTTTTAATCTGTTATCGATGTTGGTCCGGACATGGTATAAGGATGCAGAAATCGCCGCTAGCCCTTTAATATTGTACAAACAATGCCTTACTTTTTAGTTATTATTTATTTTTATTCGATGCCGAAAGTCTCATTTAACAAGTGATTTTTAAGCAAAAACAAAAACGACTTCAATTCAATATATAAAAATTTAATATTATCGTAAATTTCTTCGTGATCCGATTAAAAAAAGAATTATAGAAATAGGTTAAGATGGTCCAAAGTTAGATATAAAAACAAACAAACAAAAAATCCGACGAATTGATAACTCCTTTTTGTGAAGTCGGTTAAAAACTGAAGGCATTTTTTTTTCGTTATGACGCATACATACATATTTTTTTATTAGTTTAAATACTAAATACTTTAATGTAAAAATGCATACGTGTTAGATGTCAAATTTGTGGTCCTATTATGTATGGCGACTGGAGTCTAGTTGCTGGTCAGAGCTACCAGTATCGTATTATTATTATGTATAGCGGTTAACCTCAGAATACAGAAAGCGCAGACAACATCCAAATTAACTTCCTTGACATATACATTTAGAAGTAATTTCAATTTTGCTCCAATGTGTTTAAAAATTTATGTAAACAAATAACAAAATCGTCATAAATCGGAAACAGAAAATTACAACATAGAATAATAGTAATGTTGGAATTGTAATATATTATTTGATTATTTGTAGGGTTGCATTTTATAATTAGTTTATGTCATTACAGCGTCTGAATGTCGTTTTTTATTTTAATTTGGTCGTAAATGAAATTATATCCCGAGATCCCGAGGCCTTGATCCCGGGCTTTCGGGACTCAAAAAAGGACTCGGGATCCCGAATGCCGATACTAGATGACTTAGTAGTTACCCATCGACTATTAGTCGCCATACATAATAGGGCCATTAGTAAATTTAGAAAACTTTAAATCTTTGCCAGAATTGTTTCGTTTGCGTGGCCGGTTAAAAATTCAAAAACAAAATTTTGACTTACAATCATATGGGTAAAATTTTGCGCAACACTGATATTATATCAAAAATTTTCATCAAAATAGTGCAAATTTAAACAATGTGTGCTATAAGTAGATATTTAAAAAAAAATGCTAACTGAAAGATGTGTGCTTTTGCCGAATTAAGCGCGTACAATTAAAACAATTTAGATTTGCATTTCATGAACAGAATACATATTTCCAAATCTGTAATATGAAGTATATACTTATGAGAATATTAAAAAAAGTGTGCAAATATTTTACACATAAATACCTCCACAATGCATTATAGTTTCATTGCTGGAAAATCCGCCGCTGGTTGTGTTTTGTTTGAATTCTTTAACTACTTTAGAATTATTTGAGAAAACGTAGATCACTAAGGGCTTCTCCCTAATTAACAAAAATGCATATACATATATTTTACTTTTTATTGGATGTAATACATATGTACATCAACAACATGAGTACTAATACATACATACATGTACATATAAAATGTAATGAGCAGATTTTCACACACCTACATATGTACATATATTAGTATGTACATATGTATATAAGTATGTATGTACATATGTGAGTGGATTTAATGGTCTGATATTGATGGCAAATTTTTTAAATTTTGGCCAAAAAAAATGAGAACCTATGTATGTACCTACATATGTATGCGCATGAGTAGATACGTATATGTTAAAAACTAGTTTGTCATAAGATCGGGTTTGGCCGGTAACATATACAAATCGTATAACGTACACGAGTAAGACTACTCTCAATTGGAAATATGATTGTAACAAAAATAAAAAAATTGTCTCTATCTCTATTTCTATCTCTTTCTCTCTACCTCTCTATCCCTCTACCTCTCTCTATCTCTATTTCTCTATCTCTCAATCTCTCTATCTCTCTATCTCTCTATTCCTCTATCCCTCTATCTCTCTATCTTTATCTTTATCTTTATCTTTATCTTTATCTTTATCTTTATCT
>NW_023458561.1:38747423-38756660 GCF_013731165.1 Rhagoletis pomonella
CTTTATCTTTATCTTTATCTTTATCTTTATCTTTATCTTTATCTTTAGGAGTATCTTCATTTTTATCTTTATTTTCTTCCCTCGCTGTCTCCGCTTTCCTCCTTTCTCGTGGCGTTAAACGTTTAACGTAATCATCACCGAAATCGACTAAGAATCGCTACTTCAAAAATAAAACCAGTAAAACTGAATTAGGGAATCACTAGCGTCGTGTTGTGTTCACATCTAATTAGCCATACATTTATAATTTTTTCTATTTAAAAGACATATGCATTTTATGGTTGCGTTTGAGGTCGGGAGGATAGCAATACATATGTAGATACAATACACACATGACTACATAGTTACCTATCGTCAGATTTAAAGTTCACACAAATTTAGTAACACCAACTCCAATTAAAATTCGATTCTTTTTGGTTCAAATATGTACAAGCATTCACTCTTATTGTAAATAACCCAAGCACCAGATGCATACATATGTACAAATAATTAGCATTTAAGAAATACATATGTAAAAAGTAAACAAAATATATTTACAAATTATTTGCAGATAGGAGTAGCCCGCGCCAACACCACTTTGTCTATGGGAATTTTACAACTGTACAAATTAATGGGAGCATAAACGGGCAGTTCAATAAGAGGCATTGATTGCAAAAACAATGCGCTGGTGCAAGTAGACACTATTAAGGGTCGGGACAATAAGTCGGTGTATATTTGCATTTTTTTTACTTCAATATGTACAGTCTTCGCTTACCAGCATAATGCATTATAGTTTCATTCATACACATTCCGCCCGATTGGATGTCGCGTTTAAATAAATTTTGTACCGCAGCGTCCGCTGTGAATATATACGCGCAAAGTGGTGCTTCTCTGTGTACGTTTATGTGTAAATTTGTGTGTTAAATTGTGTATTATTTTTTTTTATAAACAATGAGTTTTTTTTAGACGCACACAAATGTTGAGACATGGATGTAATAAACGAAAAATAATAAATGAGAAGAAAAAATGAATTAAATACATCAAATACAAAAATAAACAGGGACCGTAAAGTTGTGATCTTTATAATAAAAATTATGAACTAACCGTAAAAATTGGATGTATATTTTTCCTATCAAATTTAATTGTAATTTTATGATTTTTACTTTTTCAATTAAAAAATAAACATTATTTTTGGATTTTTTATCCAATCATCTCATAACCGTTATTTTCAGATTTAAGTTTTTAGATCATAAAGCATTTTAAACTATCGAAAAAATAAAAGTCAAAGTTTAACGATTATTCTTGGTTTAAGGCCTATATGCAGTTCTCAAGAAAAGCTAAAATTCCATACAAAATGACGTACAAGAAATGGCTAAGAAATTTTCTTGAGTCAAATTTCCTTCAGGCAGTACGCAGTTCTTAAGAAATTTGCTACGCTTTTTACTACGGTTTTCTAAAGTTTTTTATGAAAAAAGAGCACAAGGCAACCCAGGTTTGCAACAGAAATATATGCTCGTTCCATTATTTCTTGAGGAAAGAGTGAGGCAACAGGCTGTGAAGCATCAAAAATGTCAAAATTCCTTGGACACACGCACACGAAATAATGGAAAATTTTTCTTGGCCGATTTCTTGAGAGCTGCATACCAGCCTTTAAAAAGAAAAATAATTTGGTACTTTATAGATATTTTCGGTCCCTGGTAAAAAAAAGAGTAACCTTGGTTTTTACTTAGCGCATTGAGAATCGTACACCCAGTTTTGGAAAATTTTTATGAAACAACATATGGTTGATATACATATGTACTGGTTGGAAATTTTGAGCATTTTTAAGCGCGATAGATAGGCGACAGCGTTGATGCAGTCCTGCTGCTAATACATACTCGAAATTTAACCAGTTCAGGGGAATTAAAGAAAATAAATGAAAGTAAAATTGAATGAATTAAAAAAAAAAAACAGATTAAAACTCTACCGGCTGTGGGACTCAAACCCACGACCTCGCGGATTAACGTTGACATCTGTCTATGCTTTAATACGCATTGCAATTGTTTATTTATTGGTATATAAAAGTTAGGCTATAGTGGCTACTCTCATCCAGATCCCGGATGGATGTGAGATTTTAAGCGGCTAATGTCGAAATAGCAATTAATCGCTTTTAAACAAATTAATTTGTTTACCTTTCCAAACCGTTTTGGGTGTACGTTATCATATAAATCACAAATAAAAATCGTCACCTGAAATGCAAAATAACGTAACAACATCGTCACTGAAATCCAAAAAGTCGTAACTTATAAAAAATTCAAAATTAACTTTTTGATTGCTATGATGGATTTCATCGAATTACAACTCCCCACATCGATTTATAAACAAAACGAAATTGTCACGACTTTTTCCATTTCAGTGACTATGTTGTTACGTTATTTTGCATTTCAGGTGACGAAATAAAAAACATTTGAATTTGATGCAATCACAAAAAATTTGTGCAATTTAACAATGCTGAACATAAAAAATTTTCAACAACTATTCCGTTGCCATTCTTTGCGCATTTTACCTGGAATTGATGAATTTAATTGCATCGTAGGCATTTTCTACTGTGAAAATTGGCAAAAGCGGTCCGAATATTTCCTCTTGCATAATGGGGTCGTCAGTTTTGACATCAGTTAGTATGGTTGGCTCAATATATCGTTCAGAAGCATCATAATTTCCACCGACAGCAACTTTGCCGCTCTTCATCAGTCCAAGTAAGCGTCTAAAATAAGCAAAAGTATTAGCCAAAACGCTAGAGAAACTATACGCCATATCTCAAGTAATGTGTTGTAATTCTATTTGCATGTAATATTTACTGAAAATTATTATGATTAATAATACGACTGAGATCCGGACTGCTTTTGATATCCTCGCCATACCACTCTTTGAGCACTTCTTTTGCCTCGGCAATGAACCTATCTTGGATTTCCTTCGAGCACAGCACATAATCGGGTGCAATGCACGTTTGACCACAATTGATAAGTTTACCCCAAAGTATGCGTTTAGCAGCTGTGCGCAATTCAACTGATTTGTCAATATAGCAGGGACTGCAATTAGGCGGGTGTTATGAAATAAAAAAAAAATAAGAAATGAAAATGTATTATTGTAGCAAATATGTATGTACATATGCGTGAATGTATAAGTATTAGACCACGTAAAAAAATCAAAATTCTGCAATGCGACCGCCATCGTGTTCAGATTTTAGAATTTGCTATAGTAATGATCCTCCATAAATCTCTCCTCTCTACGATAATTCTAAGAGATCGCGCACCGAGCGTTCATTTTTCCCATAGGAATTACACGTAAGAAAATGAGTTATTCTCTTTTGATGTCAATACAATTTTCTGGGATTAATCAAAACGCTCGAAACTATATAAGAACACATTGATTACATGCCATTTAAGTATTATGCATGCTCAGATTCCTTAAATTCCGAAAGTATCGTATAGCAAATACTAAAATCTGAGTCCGATGGCGGTCGCATTGCAGGATTTTTTTAATTTTTTCTTTGACGTTGTCTAATAAGTATATTATACCTTTTGCCGCCCAATTCTAAAGTTACTGGCGTTAGATACTTATTGGCAGCAGCATGTATTATTTTACCCACTCTTGTGGAGCCAGTGTAGAAAATGTAGTCAAAACGTTGTTTCAACAATTCAGCGGTTTCCGTGGGTCCCCCACATACAACTGGATAGCAATCCTGTTTCAGATGGACATGGTATGTTTAAAATAAAATTAAAAGTGTTTTTTTTTTTTTTTGAAATTGTTCAGCGTGTGACTTACGTTGTCTAAATATTTTGGTACCATTTCTGTAACGAATTTAGCACAGTTGGTGGAAATTTCACTTGGCTTGATTACGACGCAATTTCCTGCAGCTATAGCCGATGCCACTGGCACAAGTAGCAGTTGTAGTGGATAATTCCATGCACCAATCACTAGAACTACACCATAGGGATCATTGAAGATCTGTACATCGTCCAGTAAATTCACCAACGATTTTTCAGGCTGTGTCAAGGAATTTAAATAAGTATATATACATTTATTAATCATTATGCTGGATTTCCACTAGGCATTAAATGGCAAACATGACAAATGACAAAGTCGGGCATTAAAAAATAATCGTGTCCATAACATTGAAAAAAATAGGCATTAAGTTCATTTCCACATGTCATTTTTTTAAAAGGCATACATTTTTTTTTTTGTAATTTCAATGCCTAGTGAAAATTCGGCTTAGGTGTTAAAAAAAATTATGCATAAATAATAAAGCTCGCGTGTACTCACTGTTTCGGGTTTTACCCAATCATTAAGGTTATATAATATGTGTTTGATATCGTTCTTGAGAAATTCTGTTTCAACAACTAAACTTTCTTGCTTGGGGCGTCGCAAGTCTGCATCCAGTGCTTGAATCATTTCAGTTTCATGGTCCTCATACATCTTTAAAAGGCTCTCTAACTGTTTACGCCTGCAAAAAAAAGTCAAGAAAAACGCCAATTAGCACAATAGTAACAAATATAAGTTTTAATGATTAATGATTGTATCAATAACTGATATTCTCAACTCCCTACACACATTATATTTACAAATAATTTTTAAGCAAAAAATAAAACCGACTTCAATTCTCATATAACAAAAAAAAAATATATATATATCTCATGATCCAATGATCGGATCTAAACCAGATTAGTATGGGACCACCTCTGAGATACTACCTTACCGATGCAAAAAGAATTATCGAAATCGGTTGACGTGGTCCAAAGTTATGAGGTAACATACATACATACATAAAAAAATATATATATATATATATAATAAAATAAATATTCCGACGAACTGATAACCCCCTCCTTTTTTGGAGTCGCTTAAAAATTGTAACAGGCCGATGTCTGTACATTATAGACAATTAAGAAAATTAATATGGTGGCAAGGGGGAGGGGGGTTGGTGGTGGTCTTTATCAGAGCAACAGAAGCCAAATCAACCATTTTTACAATTTTTGTCTAATACATGGAATCGAATGCAGTATTCACCGATGTATTACTATAGGTCCAACTTAAAATATAGAAGAAAAAAATTTGAGAGTTGTTTGAAAATTTCAATATGGCTGTCACAAGAAAGAGCTTTACTGGCTAACCAGGCATGTAGCAAGAGCTGTCAAAAGCTCTACGCTGCCCACAATATGTAGCTGTGGTTGTGGTGTATTATTGCTGATGTAGCTAGCTTGTGGCTGTGGAACTACATTCTGGTTAGCCGGTTAAGAAGGCTTACTGCCGAAAATATTTATGAGCGGGGTTGACGCCTGTTGAAAATTTTATTCATTTAAATTGAGAAAATAAATTAAATATTACACAACCCGTATTAAACTAAAGACGTTGAAGAAAGTTTACTGTCGAAAATATTTTTGAAGCGGGTTGGCACCTATTTGAAAAATTTAATTCAGTTAAATTGATAACATAAGGTAAATATTTAATTAGTACACCTTATACATGAAATTTCCAACAAAAAGCCGATACTTTACCTACTTTCATTAAAAACCAAGAATGCTCACTGAGAGAAAAATCAACTAAAAATTGGTTAATATTACCAAATTCAAACTTAATTAAAAAGGAAACAACGTGATTTTTTGTTAATAATAACAATGCCTTGGTTGATATTTTCAACAATGATTTGGTAATATTAACCACTTTTGCTTAAATTAACCAAACTCTTGTGGTTGTTAATTTTTTCGTTTGAGTACGCTTATGTTCTGCACTTAACAGATGCTTTTTCATAATTCGGAGATACAAAACAAAAATTTGTATAATCATTTTACAGTCACTTTAAAAACGTGTCTTTAAATGTTCAAACTGAATCAATTCGTCGTTTAATTTGGTTTAGATGCTTTTTCGTAATTAAGAAAAACCAAAAACAGAAAAAAATATATAAAAATTATGTGTTGCCGCTGACGGCATTCATACTCGAACCCAACGTATGTACGGAAGCCAAAAAATAACAGAAAGCGCCTCTGCACGTTCAGCCACTGCCGGACCGACGAATTTTTTTTTCAAATATTCAACTTGAATCACATTTCTTACAATCGGTGTATTAACCATGAAAAAAAAAACAATAACTTGGTTGAAAAAACCATTGTACATTTGGCTCAGTGCTTCATAAATCGAACATTTTCTTTTTATTTCAAAATTGCACCTTACCTTTTTCACATGCATTTTCGTACCACTCTAATGTAACTACATAGATATGCACATACTTATTTTGTTTGGTTGTAGGTAAGGTGGTACATACATACCATTCTAATATATGTACATGCATACATATGTATGTACCTAAAGAACAACTTTTATAATGTGGAAGAGTTAAATAAACAATAAATTTAACAACAGGGATACCTGTTTTCATACATTTATTTTGTGAGAAAAAAATTTATAAAATTGTTAATGCATCTTTTGTTTGACCAGACAAATGGAAATAACCTTTTATGCACTCCCGAAATGCTAAAGATGTTCAACTTGTAGATGCTCATTCAGACTATACAACTCTAAGCACAAATATGGTTAACAAAAGCGAAGATTGTCGAAAGCGTTTGGTAGGGGGTAGAGAAGCAGCTTTCCGATGACGCGACTTAAAAAATTTAAATAAGCAGAGAAAAAAAAATGCAAGCATCCATACAGACAAAAATGAATACTGATAAAAAAGATGTTTGAAAACGGTATCTCACAACGGTATCTCACAGCAGCGATGTTAAGTAGCGAAAAGCCAAGGTCAATGTTATGTTTTTATAACAATACATGTGCAGATAAATAAAAATTAAAAAAAAAAAAAAACGAACAAATCGATTAACATATACTACAAAAGAAACTGCAAAATGTGTATGTATGAGCTTGGTTGGAGTCATATTAAATTTAACGTATGTATGTATGTAAACTGAACTCAACCTTTGGAAGCGTACTTTGGGAGCGAGTGTAATTAAAAATAAACATTACTCCAAATACTTAACAGGAAATTTGGTATTTATTTAAAATATTTATTTATGCTCGGTCGAAAAGTATTCAAATGTTTCTTTTTGTATGGTGCTAGATAGCGCATACATGTGTATGCACATATGTACATGCATACATATGTATCGTTACCTTAATTTAGAAAAGTCCTAACTCATTTTCTTTCGAAATTCAGCGCTGTGCAAAAGTCGGTACATTATCCACTAAAAAGAATTCAAAACCAACTACTACATCCATCAAGTAGTTTCAGTGTTTTTTAATAACCAGTCTTTTTAAGAAAATTGGAATTGATTGACTTAAGTTTTTATAAAGTTTTATAACTATTTTATAAGGAAACGAAAATGTTAGATGGGGGCTTTCTGTATTAAGGAAACCATATTTACATATGCATGTTTTTAAAGAAAGAATTTAGAAATACTTTGAATGAGAAATTTACAAAAAGTGTGATACAGTAAAACTTGCTTAGCTTGAATCAGAAGAATTCAAAAAAAAGGTTCGACTTATAGAGACTTGCGAGTATATTTGGCTTTATAATTGCTATTGGCACACGAGTTAAAGATTTGTTTGTAAACGACAAACTCTCTCAGCATCGAAAATTGTCTCTCTAGATTCTAGATTCCAGAACCATGCAAGAATATTTCACCAGGTAATGAGTTATGGGCAGAGTTGCCAGAATTTTTACAGCAATCTATCTAAATAGACTCTCAAATAAGAGCTAAAAACAGCTCGATAAAAAAAGGCTAAAAAAGTAAAAGAAATTATCCAAATGTTTTATTAGTTTTTTTTACAAAAAACAGCAAAATAGGTATGTATATCTTCCATCCAATAACAAATTAAAGGTTATTTGCATGATGCAAAAAATAAGGTAATTAGAATAAACAACTTTTTGATAAAAAAAAAACAGATTTTTGTCAATATTATTGTGGGTTATTAACATTTTTATTTTTAATAATGTTATTGAGCTTTGTACCACGATTATGTTTAGTCTGCTATAACTTCTACCGCTTAGACGTTGTTGCTTTTTCCATTTTTTCCAATAAACCACTATAACATATAGCCCCCCATACAACTGATTGATCAGATAGGAGATTTTGTGTTATAACTCCTCCACTTAGGCAGCTAAGCGCATGAAATTTTTCACTCCCTTCACTTGCAATCAATAGAGAGATTACAGCGAAAATCATCAAGATCGGACTACTATGTATAAGTTATAGCTCCCATTTAACTGATTGTTCGGATATGAGGTTTTGTTTCAAAGCTCCCTCATTTTGAATAAGAAGACTGTAAAATTTTGTGAGCATTTTACTATTTAATCAAGCAAAGTGTACTGAGGGAAGCTTTAAGATTGGTGTTCCATAAAATATATCTCCCATACAACTGATTGTCCAGATATGAGCTTTTGTTATATTACTTCTTCATTTATATAGCCAAGCTCCTGAAACTTTATGAGCTATTTACTTATTAATCATACAATATTTGCTGATAGAATCATGACGATCGGCCCACTATTACTCAAATCTCCTATGCAACTGATTGTTTAGATATGGGGTTTTGCTTTAAAACTCCTTAATGTAGATACCTAAAACCCTGAAATGATGTGAGCTATTAATTTTCAATCGGAAAAGGTCTACTGAGTCAAGAAATCCAATCAATACATGGTTGCAAGAACCGAAATACGCATTTTACATTTTTTAATGACGCATTTAATGCTTTTCTCATGTAAAAAATTATTGGAAATTAAAAATTTTACTTTCGAAGGTAATTTTTAAAGTAAAGGTAATTTTATGGTGCGCTAGCCAAGCCTTTATCTAGAGCCAAAATGAAACAAGTAGGGAGGACAGCGTCTATGCCTACGATTTTTAAACTTTCCACCAGTAGATCTACGCAAGATACTAATTCTAAAATGACCGGGAATGTCTTTACAAATTTACGGGCGGAACAAGAGGAAATCCTTTACCGACACTTCCAATAAAAGCTGCAATTTCCTAAACTTCAGAAAATTTCCCTTAAGAATTTTGGACAACTCGATTTTTTTTTACTTAAAAAATGTTTTAGTATGATAAAAACAACATTCACTGTGCTCTACAGCACATTTTTATGCAGCGCATCGGGCCTATCGCTGAGCACTTGTAAAACTATAAACGCGTTTCCTCGAAACCACTTTTTTTTACTCTGTTGGTGAAAACGCTACGTCTTGACAATTGCACGGATCGATTTGAAATTTTAACAGTAGCTTCCCAAATATATACA
>NW_023458561.1:38757060-38774448 GCF_013731165.1 Rhagoletis pomonella
TGCGGCATTCGCAGCATTGCGAATGACTCACTAGTGCCGAGCCGTTGAAGAACTTTTGGCAAATAGACGAGCGAATAATAGTTCCGATACTAGCAAGTCAATATTCTTATTAAGTCTCATCAAAAAACGCCTTGTCATTTAAAGGATAAAGGCAAAGCCGCACTATACATACGAAAACAGATATGTAATTATGCTATATATTATATTACACATACATACATACATAAGCGCATAAATCATCTCGATTCTAATAATCATATTCGAAAAATGCATACCATTAACGGCGCCATCTCATCATCATCATTACTTCTAATCGTACGCATGCACCTAGTATTTATATGTCAATAAATACTCGTGCTAAAATTTAATAGTTTAGTATCTACGCACACGCATAGTTTGCACATACATATATACAAAAACAAATATAACTGGGTATAAAAATACGTTTGTGTGTATGTATGTATGTACGTTCTTGCATCAATCGTGCCTTTTTTTCAAAAGTTTCTGAAAATCTTGAAAACATTAATTGCAAACCTTGAGCAAGAGATGCGGCAGTGTAGAATGACAACAAAAACAACAAGAACAAAAAGCAGCACACAACATTCTATAATACTTCCGTTAGTTAGGTTTGAAATGCGAAATCTCTGCTAATTCACGCTGACTGATTTAATTATCGAATATCTTGAAAATAATTTTGGTCAAAATTTTGAGTTTTTTTTTTTTGTTTTAAGTTAAGCAAATTTGTACTAAACATTCATATGTACATAAATAGAGGCGTGAGTAAGAAATCAGTAACGAAGCAAATATTTTTGCTTATACATAGCACTTTGCAAAAGTATAAAGACAACACAGTTGGAGTTGGTTATTTTAGTTTTTGTCTAATAAGGGCACCCATCTCAACTTATTTGAAGTTTTTAAGAAATTTATTGCTTTCACATTTACATACTTAGATATCGTCGGTGAAAATATAAAACCGCGTATAAAGATAAACCCTCGCATGTGAGGTTGCCAAAATTTGATAGGAGAGGCTAAAACTTGCCTTATTTCAAAACGGTTCTCTCCTTTATCCCTAATTATCTCTTCTTTCTATATCTAAGTATCGATATTTTAGTATGAATGGATAAGGGTTTGATGCCAGGAGCTTTCGGTGAGCAAATATCTTTTTGCCACAAATTTCAGTTACGAGGTTTTGCAGAACGCCGATATACATATTTTTCTGAGAACACATAAATTGAAATGATTTATCTTGTCGTTTGCTTAATTTTAAATGTAAGTACATGTAAAATAGATTTGTACTAGTTCAAAAATAGTGCTGAAGCTATTGCTCACTTTATCCCATTAAAAAAAAAATTCGAGCATACTGCGAAATGCCTAACACCTCAGCAAAAAAACTCAAAAATCGACGAGGTTTTTGAGCTAAACTTGCACTAAAATTGAATAGGCTATAAAATTTCATGCCCCATTGTTTTCTAGAAATTCTGTTTAAAAAGTTTGAAATTTGTGTGAGCATTTTTTTTTTTAATTTTGTAAATTTTAATACATATTTTTTTAAGGTTTAAAACATTGAGTTGTATGGTTTTCATTGCAGTATGAACCACATTTTTTGTAGAAAAAAAAATCGAAAGAAAAAATTGTTTCTCAAAATTTTTCAAAGAAGTCATGTCCCTTATTATGTGCCCACCACACTGTAGGTATATACATACATACTATGTATACATACATAGTTACTTATGTGTATATCCATAGGCTTCTCGGGAACGGCTCTAACGATTTAGTTGAAATTTTGTAATCAAATAATTCTTTGCATTTGATATAAAGGTTGTCACCTACGCGAAATTAGTTACAAATTAAATAAAACCTCATAATATGGGTATCAAATGAAAAGTATATTATTAATCCCCAATTACTATTTCCTATTACTATTTTCCATTCTATAAAGTTTAACTAAAACCACTTCTTTTTTTTTTGGAAATTCATAAATAATTGTTGTTTGTGATAAAAAAGGCAAACGTATTTTTTATTATGACCAAACAATTTTCTAAGAGGTCGCACTGGTCGGTTTTTTATAAAAACGCCGATGTTCTCAATTTTTCAGATTCGTAATCAGCAACCTCAGAAACCTACTGATATCGAGTTCCAACCCATGACAATGCGTAAGTCGTTCAATAACAACATTTTAATTTTAGTAGTTTCTTTTCGAATGCACAATTTCGGACACTAGGCCTATTCTAACTGCCTAAGGAAATTAAGAGACGGTAACCATTAGTACCGATTTTGGCGGGATAGTACTGATTTTGAGAAAATTGTCCCGCTGAATATTTTTCAAAGTTTCAATTTTACATATTTGTACCGATTAAGTCCCGATTTTCAGTGTTTCCTTTATTCATTTATTAAGACACTCCCGTACTCTGGCCCAAAAACTATTTTTCGTACAAGCGAGGCAGCACATGTTTATCACAAAGGACATAGAATATAATGGTGCCATAAACATAGCCATCATCCTTATTAATAATATAATTATTAAAATTATAAAAAATAATGCTAATACCTTCAAACAAATCATGGATATGAAAAACATAAGCTGTAGATAGAGTGGCGAAAATATAAATAGGGAAGAGACATTTTGGCTTTCGAGAATATTTATGCTGAATTCCCATGTATGTCAAAATTTCAAACTTTGTACAAAAAATTATCAAAATTCGACCAAGTTTCATAAAAATTTTGAGCTTTTTAATTTGATTTCTTAGCTATGAGGTGCCATATTGAGGATAAAAAAGTGCCATAATGTGCCAAATAAAAAAATTAAAGGGCCAATCCAATGGTGCCATCCTTTTTAATCCTTCCCATTTCTCAATAAAATAAGAACCACATTTCTAAAACAAAAGTGAAATGCCAAAATAAGATAAACCAGTTGGATAATCTTATTAGAAAATTTTACTTTAAAAAAAAAGAAGTACACGCAAAGTTTTTGACAAAAATGTATTGAAATATTACTATTTTTGAAAAGTGCCATTTTGGCACTTTGTGCCAAATTGAAAAATTAAGTTCCATTTGGTGTAAAATAGGGCCAAAAATGGCACGGTTTGTGCCAAGTTGGCAGGGCTGTTTGTTCCACACGAGCCCGCGGGATCCAGCGCTATAAAAATGGGCAATAGAGAGCGAATGCGTTCCACTTTTGGATCGTAAATGTCTTCTTCTTTGTGCCCGAAACAGCCTGGACTTTTTTTCCGGGCACAAACGTGCAAAAAGTTAAATTGCCATAACAGCTCTTGTGGAAATTAAAAATACAACAGAAGTTTCGAAAAGTGTAGTTATTTACTAATTTTATTCGCCATATAAGATAAATACACATAAAATCATTGTTTAGAGCTGATTTGCTGATTCCGGGCAGTAAATGTGGTTTTTTTCGTCCCTCATGCTCCAGGGACTTTTGGCACGTGTTGACACTTATGAGAGAGTAACTTATTTTTACGCTCTAATTACCGAAACAGCCCTGAAAGCGTGTGGAACAAAGCTATTGTGTATCGAAGAAAATGCCCGAACAAAAAATTGCCAAAAATCAACGGTAAGTCCAAGCTTCTTCCAACTTGCACTTTACTTACTAAAATTTAATGCGCTACAAAATGGCATACACAAAATAATTGTAGAAAATCGGATTAAAATGTTTCAAATTGTGATGAACATTTATTAAACTTCGTGGAATTTTCATAAATGTTTGAAATTTTGATTTACAAGATTTTTTTTTAAGTAGTAAGTTATATTTTCTTAAAGAAATAATAAACATTTTTAAATTTTTTTCTCTTTGTTTTGTTTTAGATAAAACTGTATTATGCATTTTGATTCTAAAAACGAAATTGTATGTTCGGACTCCATGCATTAGAAATGTCCTGATTTTTTTTTCAACAGAAAACTGATCACCGTACCAATAATACCAGAGTAATTACATGTAAAAACCATATTTTTAGCTACATTTTAACATCTCACGAACATAAACAAATTGAGAACATCAGCGTTTTTATAAAAAACCGACAGGCGCGACCTCTAAAAAATTTTTTTTTTCAAAATAAAATAAATATTTATCACAAATAACAATATTTTGATGTAGCGTTTATGAATTTCCAAAAAGAGTGTTTTTGAACCACTCTAATGTATGTAAGCAATTATTTGTGCATATGAGTACATAGAAATATCTATGTATCTGTAATAATAATAGGCTATCAGTAGAGTTCAACCATGATTTGTTAACTACATAGCTACATACATATGTACATACAACTGTAAATACATGTAAGAGTAATTTAATGTACATATGTATGTACATTAGGGTGGCTCAAAAACAGCAAAGTCGGAATTGTAATGCTCTCACCCCTAGGATTGTTCTATATCGAAAAAAGTATACCCCTATTTTTTATTTTGAAACCAAAAGATATTTAGAGGTCGCTCTAAGCGCTAAAGGTTTTCCATGTATTTTTATATGGGAAAAATCAATTTTTTCGTAGAAAGGGTATAGAAATCTTGAAAGTCAATATTTGTGGCCGGAAAACTCTGGTTCCCTTCAGGAGACTTTCAATAATAACACTCAATTGTTTATTTAACCATTTTTTTAATACTAACGATTTTTTATTGGTCGCCCCATTGCATTTTTCGGGATTTTTGTTGGTTTTTGGCTGACCTATAAACTATAGTTGCAATGAAAAAATGGTTAAATAAACAATGTGGTATTATTATTGGGAATCTCCTGCAGATAAGAAAAATATTAATTTTTAACTATTCTATACCATTTCTACGAAAAGTTGTTTTTGCCCATGTAAAATACGTGGCAAACTTTGGGCGCTTCGAGCGACCTCTAAATATTTTTTGATTTCAAAATAAAAAAATTTGGGTATATTTTTTCGGTATGGAACAATCCTAGGCTGTGAGAGCATAAAAAATCCGATTTTACTTTTTCACATGCATTTTTGGACCACCCTAATGTACATATGTCCAGGTGCAACTGATTACTTGTATTTCGGTAAACATAAATCCATACATATATTTTAATCTGCATGTGTCTGCAGTTTTGATTTTATAAAATACATACATACATACATACATACAATGTATGAACGTTAGTGCAAAAATTCAAATGGACCTGCAAGATGTTGGTTAATGTTCAGTTATTTATAAACTGCGTAACGTGCATATAAACTACCATTATTATAAAGTACATTGAAACAATTAAAATTATTTATTGAAATACCAGTTTTGCAATGACTTAAACCTAAACATGTACATATGTATGTATGTATGTGTATATATCTAAACACGATCGCGTTAAACTCATTACTATTGCAAAAATCTAGTAGGTAATTATGGTTTTTTTTTTATTATAAAAACATTTAGCAGAGTATTATTAGAGTATAACCTGTATTCCGACATTTGTCAATTAAAATTTAAGTAAATAACTTACTTATGTACATATGTGAGTATAAAACGTAAATATTTATTTACATACATATATGTATATGTGTCAATTTAAACTGTAATGCACAATTTAATATGCCAGTTAACGATGTCTAATAGTAACAGTTTAATAGAATTAAAAGCTGGTATATGCGTTATGTATGTATGCACGTTGTGGTGGACATCGCCAGTTGATAATGACAGTTAAACTTTGGCCTTGACTTGTACAAAGATAATTTGAAAGTCATTTAAATGCAAATTTTTCGCGTGTTATTACAGTGGTTACGTATAGGGTAACCACCTTTTCCGATGCCCATACCCCGAGATTGAAAAATGGCATCAAAAAGCTGATTTGCCTCAACACATATTTCTTTCGAGCATTTATACCTTTGTCGTTATGGCGCACTCACTGAAACCGTATTCAAAAGTAAACAAAATTTATTATTTTTATTCGATATTTCTTAAATTATTTATTTGCGCGGTGTAGCGAAATGGAAGCGAACAAGAATTCAAATTTGTTATAATAATAATTCAAATTTAAAACGGGCTGTATAAAGAAAACCAGCCTTTTTTTCACTTCGCATCAAATGAGTGATGTGTTTATATCAGTTTCCTAACCGATGTGAGAAATAAAAAAGCGATTTGAAAACAAATTCGAGTCAATACACTTTCGAATTTCTGAGCGTATTGAAAGTTGGTTTATGCTTGCGTTTTGAATCACAACGAACTGGGTGAAAGCGCTTTATGTGTTGGTATAAACAAGGTAATTTATTAAAATATGGATTTTCACAAAAAAGGGACTTGCAACTTTTCAATCAAAGCTAGCGATATGTACGTTTCTTTGGAATAAAAATGTAATTTTTCTATGAAAAAAACGTATAAATACTTAAAATTTTTTCCAAACCCTGAGATTTTAATGGCAAACCCTGAGCACCGAGATTCGATCGGAAGCCCCTGAATCTCAAGGCGAAAAATCCAATCTGGCAACTCTAGTTACGTATTTTTTTTGTAACTTTGTCGAAGCAAAAGTTCAGGTTACTACAAATTAACACGAATTTATATAAGGTGGTGTTACTAGATCAGCTGATTTTGTGTGTGTGTTTCGCCACAAGGCTTCTAATGTCAAATGTAAAAATTTCGTTTGAATTTCCAAACACACTCTTACAGATTTTGACAGTTTATGACGCCAAAGAAAAAACAAAATACACGTAAATTTTTGTTTTTGTACTCCTGCTATTACTTTATATAAATCGTATAATCTCTGTTTAACTGTGTTACAAAGAATACCAGATAAATTTAAAAATTAAATTTGATAAAAAAAAACACTTTATACACATGTTTGTACATTTAAAGTTGCTCTTAAATATGCGCTTAAACAGGTAAAAAATCAATTTGGTTTTATAATCAAATAAAATAAAATAAATTTTTTTCGTATTAATTAATAATTAATAATAATTTTGTTCTTGAATTTTGTTTCTTTTGAGGAGGGTATGCGATATGTATGTATGTATGTACGTATATTAAACATATGGATATACCATTTTGCAAGTTTTTGTAGCACATATGGTGTATGTATGTGTAACACATATAGTGTATAAATATGTATATACACAAATATGTATATACATAAGTTGTTATATGTAACCAGTTAATTTTATCCTATATAATAGACTTTGGCGGTTATCCCTGTGATTTTTGGACAGCTATTAAATCTGCGATTAAGCTTAATGAAAGAAAATAATCAACACTTGATTACGAAATTGATATGTACGTATGGTTAACAGTGCGCGCTACCGTTCCGCAGGGCCTGAATTTGCGCTCAGTCTCCGACCAACATCAAAAAATAGAGACAAAATAAAAAAAATTGTCTAATAACGGTCGCTCCTCGGAAGGCAATGGCAAACCTCCGAGTCTATTTCAGCCATGAAAAACAGCTTCTCATAAGAATTCAATCGCCGCTCGAAGTCGGCGTAAAACTATAGGTACCTCCCCTTTGTGTGACAGTTTCAAGCGCACGCCACAAATTGGAGGAGAAGCTCGGCCAAACACTGACATATTGTGTAAGCGGCAATCTAACTGTTATTATTATTATGTACATTGTACATACTTACATCAATCGCAAAGAAAAATCATAATATGTAACAACAAAACTTCAAATCATGCAATAGTCAACAATATTCATACAGTACGCGCACCATCTTGCGCGCAATACGTTGTTGCATGTAGACCAAGTAATTTTGCAATAGGTATAGGCCCCTACATACCCACATCGTGCACATAGGGAAGTATGTATGTACATATGTACATATTTTTCTACGAATATTGTGGTTCAGCAGATACCAGTTTTTCTTGTACCACTTGATAAGCGTAGGAAAAGTAAAATGAAGCAAAATTATCTTTAGGATACGTCCCAATAAACAAAATACTTTTGGGCAAGCTTACGAAAAACTTACCTCAGTAAGCCCGATGTTTGAAAAATATTTAATCCAAATACTTTAACTCATTTACTTACAATTGTAGATTGAACAAATCACTTATTTATGAATTGAGATTTTAGTTCGGAAAAAAATTTTTAATAAACGTTTTTATGCAATTTATAGTAAAGGTAGTTGAAAAATGATTGAACAATTTCGTTATAGGCAGCGTCGATGATGGATGTGGAGTAGCCGAATGCGCACGTGTTAGCCTAGCCATCCGAAGGTAGCAGGTTCGAGTCCCGAAAATTATTCTTTTTTTTTTTTTTAAAAAAAATATTTTTTGTATCTAAATGTATTTCCATATTTCTCACTCATGGCAATTAATTTATTTAAAAATTTAATAAACAATAAAAAAGAAACTACATACTACCCGAAAAAATGTCTGATAAAAAGTTGTTGATGGACATATTTTGAAGTTGGATTACTTTTTGTGGAATTTGTGCAAGCTTTCAAACTTTTATTTATATATGAGGCCATGAGGGCTAGAGGAGCCTATCTACAAAAAAAATTTTTAGTAATATGAAAAATAAATGCGGTCTTTACTAAAAAGATCATTGCACCTACGCGATGCTACATATTTTATTAAAATAATAGTAAAAGGGCGTGCCTCGGGCTATTGCCGTTTCTATTCCAGTAATCTATTTTATGGTGCACCTCAACTGTCAGTTAGGCTACTCTGGCCCTCATGGCGTCATATGTACTTATGTTGTTTCTGTTATACATATGTAGATTGAATTATATTTTAAATGAAAATTATTGAAAATAAATAAATAAACATAAGTTGCAAACAATATAATTTTGAATTTTGACCCTATATACTATATCGTTGTCATGATTGCTAAAGGCTTCGATTGACAAAATTTAATTCTTAAAGTAAAGCAAAAAGCATAAATAATACATAAGAAAATACTTTGACCGCATTTCTCAGCATGTTGTTACATATTAAAGAAATTTGTTTACATTTTCTTTAAACTCTGTGATGGCTGTGCAAAGTGAGGGCATATTAATATGGCTAAAATAATTTGATTTTAGGTTTACTACGCCGCACCATAAGGCTGAATATTCCACATTGAGTGCATAATAATAAATAAATACATACATACACTTATTATTTCGGGCTATTTTACTTGTTTTAAGCCATTAGTTTATTAGTTTCGCTTATGCTTAGATAAGCTTGGTCTGACGATAGTTTAAATAGGTCGATTAATGAACTTTGTTATTCATCAAGTACAAATGTATTAACTTAACGCTCAATAACTCATTGAAAGTAAAAATTTCGTTAAGACTCACCTGAAATTCACGTCTTTTGTTTTTCCACTGGCGAACGCGGTGCGACATCTTTGCACAATCTTTATTTGATATGTTCATTTCCAGGTAGTTTTGTTTAGTTCATACATTGGGTGTGTGTATTTTTTTTTTAATGTCACAAAGAAATATGCAAATGAAATACAAAATTATAATTTTATTAAATTCATATTCTTTTACACGTATTAACATTAACATATATGTAAATATGTACGCTATCGCAGAATATATAAAAAACAAAATTGCAAATCACTCACATCTTCGAAATTTGCCATTTTGTTGAACCGTTCGTTATCGGCAACGATTGCGTTATCTGCAAAAAATAAGGACAAATTGAAGTAACTTTTGTTTGATCTACTGTAGTAACAAAGAAACTTTCTTTATCGTTTGTCTACAGTACGACTGTTAATGCCGCAAACTGTCATTACATATACATATGAATGCATGTATGTATATACATATACTATGTATCTTTGTATGCATGCACATAAATACATTCATATTTACTCTCTGTATATTGAATTGCCAATAACACAATCTATCCACCTTTTTTAGTTATAAGATTTCGTTGCTCTTAATTATACAAAATGGTCAAAGAGTTAACGTAATCGGAAGGAACTGGCGGACCGTAATCAGTTTATAAACTGGAAAAAAACAACACAGTGATGGAATACTTTAATATACAAGCGAATCACCGTTCACGATTTGCACTACCGCACACGAGAAGTAGAAAAAAACAAATGATAAGTAACTAGTCCAATTGGAAATGCAGCTCGCCACTGCTACTCGTTCAACAAGCAAACAGCTGTTGGCCGTAGTGTTGCCGTATGCAGTAAACAGGAAATAAAAATGTAATTACGAGTAAAAAAAACACGGTTGAAATTTCTCAAGCGGTGGTAGCATTGGATTTTTACCTTGCGAATTGTTTCCTGTGTTCGTAGAAAAGGAAGGAAACATAAATAAATGTGTGAATTTTTTAGATGTTTTGTTATCTTATAAGAAATTTTATCGCTTTTCTGTTACATAGTCTAGACGCGTATTGAAATCGCACATTTACAGATGGAAATATATATCGTGTAAGAACACTTTAAAGAAAATAAACTTTTGTTTATGTTTTTTTTTACTGTAAAAGGCAAAACGGAAACCCGCTTATATACAGATTTCAAAGGCGCCTAAACGATATTGGTCGATTCAAACACTTAGTCAATTTTCTTCATCGAACAAGTTGCTGTGTAATGGAATTCCAGGTGAAGTTTAATCCTTTTTATCCTTGTGTTCGCGTTTACATACTTATATTATGCCGTCTGGTCATTCTCGCCGAACAAAAAATACTAAAATGAACTTAGAAACACAGGGCTTGGGTGATACTTTTATTTCATTTAATTTATTGAGTCCTTACAGACTAGATTCACAAGTTTGACTTAACTAAACATTTATGACTAAGAATATAAAGATTAAATTATTTAGCCGAAACGAGATCTCGGGAGTGCAAAATCTAAATCAAGGCTACTAAATATGCGATTGAATTCAATGAGGGCTCTAGCAAACGGGTACTGAAAGCTTAGTGTTCGTTGCGGAGCATTGAAGCTTATCAGCTCAAGTAGCTCTGGGCAATCAATGAGACCAGCAATGATATCATAAACAAACATCAGCAAATTACTGGATATTCTCGATTCAAGTGACTTCATCCCTATTAGCATACAGTAAGCACTATAGGGTGGCAAAGGAGCCGTGAAATTAATTGGTTTGAGGGCAAAACGAATAAATCTACCCTGCACTCCTTCATTTCTATTAGAATAAGTTGAATAAATCGGATTCCTGATTAAAGAAGCATATTCCAATTTAGAACGTACTAAAGAATTAAATAAAATATTTCGGGTATAATAAAAATCCTCGGGATCTTTAAAGTCCCTTCCATAGCGTCGAAGAAAGGCTAGATTAGAGTAGGCTTCAGGGATAATATGGTTAATGTAATTCATAAAGGTCAAACAGCACTCCAAGATCCAAAAACAGTAGAAAGGCTTGCATAAAAAGGAGAATATGTTGACCTAATGAAGTTTAGATTTTTAGAAATAGTCATGTGAAAACATTTCTTAATATAGAGAGGTAATTTATTTCTTGTACTCCAAATAGCCAAGTTATAAGATCGTCTTGTAAAGACAGAACATCTGACTGACAAACAAGTAATGATTCTAAAATTTTTAAGTCGTCCGCGTAGAGTAAAAACTTTGAGTGCTTTAAACGATTTCCAATGTCATTAATAAAAAGAAGAAAAAGAATTGGGACAATAATACTACCCTGTGGTACCCCAGAAGTGGCGATAAAAGCGTAAGACTTAGTATTTTCAATTTCAACATGGGAGATTCTGTTGAAAAGATACGAACTAACCCAGCATAAAAATGCTGAGGGGAACCCAAACCGTTCCAGCTTATGTAGTAAGATACTGTGCGTAACAGTATCGAAGACCTTCGAGAAATCTGTGTAAATTACATCGACTTGAGATCCACTCTTGAGCGATGAGATACAAAACTGAAAAAATGAAGCAAGATTCATGACTGTCGAACGACCACAGACAAAACCATGTTGATGCGGGTCAATTATTTCTTAGCCTTATCTATAGATATTTCACGTTACGGCTGAGCTCCTTCAACTGTTTCATTTTTTGTGAAAATTGCCGCGGCCATTATTTTCTGGGATAATTAAAAAAAAAAACAGACATGTACAACCTGTTTTAGTGTTTATTCCACCTGATAATGTTGCTCGATTTATAAATTTAATAAGCTGAACTTTATTTAAGTTGATTTGTTTTTTGTTCTACTGTCGTCGCACATAAGGACAAAGTGACTAATTACGACGACAAAAATAGAAGAACAGAAGTCTTTAAATCTTAACACACATACCTTTTTAATACTCCTTATAAACCAGTCCGCAATGTAACACACAAATTTTGACTTTTGACGCACCGCAGAAGCGTAAAGTTGGGTTTTCTATCGTGCATGGAATTAAATAATTTTTTGTTTAAAGCGATGATAAAATAGTTTCGCTTGTCATTTCATTCTTATTAACAACTAATTGTTTGGTCAAGGTGAGGTGAGTACTTTATTTTGCATTTTTTGTAAAATGGGTATAGTACCTATTTTATAAATTGCCTTTGTTTTATTGAACAAATTTGAAATTTTTATTAGTTAGATAGAGTTATAAAAAAAGTTCCAAAGAGTACAGGAATTTCTCTTCAACCCTTCATTAAATAGAGCCTTCATTAAATAGAGCATTTTTTTCTTGGGTCGTTTATTGGGACGAATCGAGAATATAGGAGGACAAAAAAGTTTACTCCATATGTATTTGACAGATTTCAATGAAATTTGCTATCCAGGGGATTTCGTTGTCAATGTCTCCGAAATTGGTATCAAATTTTCAAAATTCAAAATGGCGGATACAATATAGGGGACCCCTTTTTTAAATTATAGTTTGTTATGAAACTTGGTATTTAGAGATCCTCGTTATCTTTGATTACGAAATTGAAACGCCTATTGTTCGGGACGCCATATTCGATCCGCCATTTTGAATTTTTGAAAATAAAATATCAATTTCGAAATTAGTGACGACGAAAAGCTCTGGATACCAAGCTTCATAACAATCTATACATTTTTTAATAAATCGTCCGCCATATTGGATCCGCCATTTTGAGTTTTGGACATTTAATTTAATATCCGAATTCACTGACGACGAAAATCCTTAATTACCAAATTTCTTTGAAATCTATCAAATACATATCAAATACACATGGAGTAAATACCAAGCTTCATAAAAATTTATAAATTTTTGAAGAAATCGTCCGCCATATTGGATCCGCCATTGTGAATTGTGGAAATTTAGTTTAATATTCGATATCAGTGATAATGAAAATCCCTCAATACCAAGTTTCATTGAAGTCTGTCATATACATATGGAGTAAACATTTTTGTAGTCGATTTATTTTGGAACGAATTTTTGTAGTCCCTATGTGCGCCGCTGTCAAAAGTCCCGTATGAAATGGCCTTTTAATTTAAATTATTATATCTTGGAAAAAGTATGTACATACAAATGTATGAATGCATTTATTCAGCAAACAAGGAGGATTCGAAATTATTGGATATTTCCAGATAGGTTCGCTGCCACTTTTAAGCAGTTAACATGAAGTGTTTTTAAAGTTTCGGGTGGCAGATGATTAAAAATATTATTAAGATAAATGAACCTATGAATGATAAAACTAACGTTGTAGGTTGAAAGGGGAAAAAAAGGATTATAAAGTCAGCGGACTATTTGTGTTTATTTAACTCTGCAAGATGTCAGCTTTTTAAATTTTTCGCACTCTCTCTGTCGCAAAATGAAGAATAAAATAAAATACATTTATGTAAATAATAAATAAATAATTAAAAGATAAACCTGTGGTACAAAAGCTATTTCAAAAAAAGTTTACCTCCTTGCCTCAAAATATTTTAAAGGAATAATTTTAACATTAATAACACTGATAAACAGTGGCTTTGTTAAACAAAGTTAAGTTGTTTTTTAGAAACTAATACCTAAATAGTCCCATATAAACCTCATACTTAGTTTTATTCAATTACCCTCAGTTTTCCTTAAAAATTGACTGAAGTGATTACGCGTATTTTTTTACCAAAATGTGGTTCTGATAAATTAACGTTAAATTATTATTGACATTAAAACGGTATTTTTAGTGATTGTTGTTTCTACACATCCTAAGAAGATCCCCAGAGTCTAACTAACTGTTAAAAGTCAATATCGTAGTAAAAAAAAAAACAGAATAAAAAGAAATACCCAAAAATCAGCGATGCCAAATTAAAAGAGGGAAATTTGTAGGGCCACTAATTGGATACCTATTGGCTGACGAACAGTTTGAAGAAAAACTTAATCCGATCGAAAAATCTGCAAGGGCATGTTTTCGAAATATTATTCGTAATTTTGTTGGAAACCACAAAGCCGAAAACTATGAAGAGTTGGTCAGCAACCTTTTAACAGCCTACAAGAATGTGGGATGCAATATGTCGCTCAAGATAAACTTCTTAAACTCTCATTTAAATTTGTTCTTGGTGATTTGCCAAGAATCCCGGGATGTTCGGGAACTAAAAAAGGCTCGAAATCAGTACGCAAAATCTATTTATTTTTTGAGTTTGTACTGATTTTTACATTTACGGGAATGTCCGGGATCCCGGGATTAACATTCCTAGTATGTACATATTGCAAAATGTGAAGTACCTCTAGAAAAGGACTATTATGATGAGTTGAATTCAAGCAGTTGTTATTTTGCGAAATGCTAGGATACGAAACAATTGCAAGGCGACATCTTTTGATAAATTCATTTCAATCTGCTCACACGTATGAATTGTCAAAAACCATAGTTTTGAACATGTCAACCTCAAGTAAATGTCAATTATACCAATTCACAAAAATATTTATTAACTGTAAAAATCAGTACAAAATCAGTACAAATTCAAAAAATCAGTAGATTTTGCGTACTAATTTCGGGTTCTTAAAAATCAGCACATGTACTGATTGAATCAGCGCATCTGGGCACCCTATTCGAATGGTATTACAATTTTTCCTTAGTACACTTATGTATGTAGTTCAAATCAAATAATTAATTATAAATTAATAAATTTTCCTAAATAGTAATAAGTAATTAAGTCATGACATAACTTCCATGAGATTTTCGTGGAAATCTTCTGGAAGTTATGTCTGATGTTCGCGGAAACTAATTCCATGGGCCCGTGGAAGTTATGTACGTGGAAGTTGTGTCAGTTACTCCCTGATGCCAAATATTCCCTAAAATCCTAAATAAATTACTTTTCTTCATTAAATACAGTTTTTAAGCGTATTTCATTAAATTTAATTTAAATGCTGTTGCAAAAAAACTGAGGATGACTGAGTTATTTTAATAATGTGGATTAGTTACAGGTTTGGTTGTAGATACAAAATAACCCTTTCAAATTCACTTAACTTTTATTAAGGTCATTTTTGTGCGTCAGTGTAGTCAGACATGAGCTTTGATTTTCAATTTACCGCTTTATTCCCACAACATTGACAAAATTCATCATATGACTATTGTCACAATTACTGCGCCTAAAACACAATATAAACATTGTTTCGCCGTTGTCACTTACTCAGTAGGTCATAACAATAAAACTGACAATTGTCATACGACAGCTTAAAATAAATTTGCGGCATAGTATTAGGCGCAGTAGTAAAAGCAATAGTCAGCCGCTGAGTTTTGTCAGTAGTGTGGGAATAGGGCGGTTAGATTAGTTATAATACGATACTCACAATGACTCGACTAAAAATATGTAAGTTATTGTTGCATTTAACACGTTTGTATGATTAACAAGCTATATTTTTTAATAATTCGTACACACATACATACATATGTATATTACGGTGGCTCACCAAAGAAAGTTGCGACAGTGATAATTTTGTAACGACAGGCATTTTCCATGTTGTCAGTGACAATTCGACAGTATGGTGGGTGTTTTGTTTCATAAAAACAATCGTCAGCTCTCTTTAATTCCATGCGAAATTCCATTGAAAAAGTGACAAATTGTCATTGTCGGGGCTGAAAATTGTCGTTAACTAAATTGTCGCCAGTCATATGAAGTTTATATGAAAATCATATGTAATAATTGCATTTGCATTATTTTAGTTCTCAGAAATATTCAAATTATTGAAAAGTAATGAAATGCGCGCAATTACCATTTAAATACATTTACAAAACTCTCCTGTGAAAGCTTTCCGACGGTGCTATTTGGTTTTGTCGCTATTGTTGCGACAATTTTGTCAGAGTGACAATTGTCGACAATATTCCATATTACATATCACTGTCGTTTCCGGAAAATTGGTACAGTTGCCTACAAGTGTATATGAAACAGGAAATTCTCGCACCTGTTACTTTTATGAAATTATGAAATTATGATTAACGCAATAAATAGACCCAATCGGCTGACTTTTTGCCCTTTTTAATTGAGACAAGATATTTTTACTTGCTTTTTTTTGCAAAATTAAATTTTTATGGGCAGTTACATATCGTCGTTATGAATAAAAAACCGCGTTAAAAAGGCCTTAAATGGCCACTATTGGATGAGTGTTTCTAAATTTTTGCTGTACGTACGAACTTCTAAACTCTTCTATGCAGTCGAAAAAATGGAGAACGGTTTCGGGCAGGGCTTTTTAAATAAGACTTCTTTGTAAGCTGTTTGAGATAAGGCAATAATAATAGTTCGCAGAGAGCAAGGCGTACTTACAGCACAGTAAACAGTATCCCATTCACATACCACGATTTTTAAAGCCAATAAATTGTCTGAAATGTTTAGGTTTTTCAAAAAAGCTAAAACAGGAAAACACCCTTTCAATATTCGGTCATTTCATCGGTATTTCGACCTATTTTTTCCCCCAATTTTAAATTTACAATACAAACATTCTTATCTAAAATAACTTTATAATTTTCATTACTCACCAATCTCGATGATTGCGGCGCCATCATTATTGTTGTTAATTCGTTTATTTTCAATAACTATAAAATGATATGACAGTTAGTTTATGTTTGTGTAACAAGTTTATAACATACCGTTATTATTATTATTATTATTAGTATTAGGTATCACTATGGTAGTAGATGACACAAACAACTTGTTGGCGTTGTCTAAGTTTACAACAGCACTCATTTTATAATCAGTGCAGTAGATACAAGTCCGTTTATTGGATCTGAAAATAAAAATGTATATAAGTTTAGATCACAATCTACAAATTACATATATATATATGTATGTATGTATGTATATGCAATTCATCTAAACGCGCAAATGCCTCGTAACCATGTAAACCTCGTAAACTTCCTTAGTTTTGTGTGGAAAATCGGCTTATTTATGAGGCATTTACACGTTCCCATAATAATTTAACGCTTACGCCCTTTGTTAAGTGCTTAAACGTGCTTCCCCTCTACTCCCTAAGTGCAAAAAAAAATCATTATAAAGAGGAGCTACAAGGGGAGTTCGTTCTTACGGAGTCCGACTGTAAACTTAGTACCTCTGGATTCTATAAAAATAATATCTTGAAAAAAAAAACACTTTATAAATAAAATGTATTAAATACATATCTTTTATTAAAAATTAGATGG
>NW_023458561.1:38774848-38813189 GCF_013731165.1 Rhagoletis pomonella
AAGGGAGTATACAAAATTACATGCTTATACACAGAAGCATAGGGAGCGATGGGGAGTATTCGTATACTCCCAAGGGAGTACTCACCGAGCAATCGTACGATACTCCCAAGTTCTACTGGGTATGTATGCCCGCATTTAAAATCACTAAACACTTACAGGTGCGCTCAAAAATTATAAAAGTGCATGTAACTCAATATTTCTACAAAATATGCAGTAGAAGAAATTTTTTTACTTCCGTAATTTGTGTAATTTTCCACTTTGCACGCTATCACAAACTCAAAATAATAACTAATTTCAAATGGAAGATTTTATTTTATTTTAAATATCAACACTAACAAGCTAGAACACCTCAAAGTAAAAGCACGGCTGAACAAAAACACACTCGGATGCTCTCACAATTAGCACAACACTAAAGGATTAATATTTCAAAGTTATTAACACGCTATCTCATACTCAAACTAATAACTAATTTCAATTGAAAGATTTTTTTATTTTTATTTTAAATATCAACTCTAACAAGCTAGAACACCTCAAAGTAAAAGCACAGCTCAACAAAAACACACTCGGCTGCTCCCACAATTAGCACAACACTAAAGGATTAATATTTCAAAGTTATTAATATTTCAAAAGCCCCACTTGCAGGTGAACAAAGGTCATTCGCAATTCCGTATTTGCTTTCGTATATACTCGCAATTTCAAGTGCTGCACAAAAGTCATTTGAAAATAGAAAAAAATTAACTATTCAAATAAGTATCTACTAACAGAGAATATGCATATGCAAATATGTACCTACAAACATTTAGAAGGCAGGGCCCAAATACGGCGAAAAGGTGAACGCTGAATTTATGTATGTATACACTGTAAGCTCTACTGCTTGCGATTTGACACCACACACGTGAATATGTAAATATGTATTTGTTTACTTGTTTCCGTAGTGCACTGTATTTTTGAATACTACACAGTATCATACGATATCGGTATATTTCCAATTCATAAAACATTACATGACTTATAAATATTAAAGTCAAGTTTTAATTAAAATTTTTTACATGGCGCGCAAACAGTAATTAAGTGTTGGGTGTAAAATTACACTGCTGTATTCGTCCATTGACCTTCTTCTTATTTGGCGCCATAACCATTTGTCAGTTTTGGGACTAAAAACTGCACTAATTTCCTCACTCTTTTACAAACTTACATCAGTTGTTCATTCCAACTGCAGACAGGTATTCCTGCGCTTGGTCCTTACATTATGTTCGTGAGCAGCTTTGTTTTCGCTGTCCACCCATCGAAAGATCTTTTTACCAGACGATCATCATCCTGAATCTTTTATGGCCCTTCACAATGTCGGAGTGAAACGAGTTCGTAATAAATTTTTACCACCTATGGAAATTTATACTGATCTGATCTGAAAATATGTTTTTAAAACAATTTCCACGGTAATGAACCGTGGATCCTTAGGTCGCTAAATTTGGGCTTAAGCACGTCCTACACGTAAGCACGTCATACATATATACACACATATGACTGCGATCAAAAATTGGTTTCTAAACTTTTTTTGTTTGCATTCCGTTGACTTGGAATTTTTCAAATGCTTTTTGCGTATCAGATATCGCTACCTTAAAGTGAAAAGTGCAGGAAACGAAAAAGACCTCTTAAAGCCATTTTCTTCAAGTATCTCGCATTCGATCTTTATTAAAATATTTTGTACTATTTTGGATTTATCAAAATTTCGGAGGCTTTTTTTTTTGATCTGGGATGGGTTTTTCTCTCATTGAATATAAACAAGCAAACATAAAACAAGGATCTTTATTCTTTTCAAAACGATGCATTTTTAATTTCTCTAGCCTCCTGTATCAAAATAGGAGTTTTCATAAAAAGCGGACTTAGCAACTTTTCACTCTAAGCTAGCGATATGAAAATTCCATAAAAAGGCCAATACATACATATGGGCATATCTCCGGAACCGTGCGGTTCAAAGCTAAAAAAACGTAAATTTTTTAATTGAATGCACAAAAATAAATTTTAAATCAAATTGTTTGAAATCTACTGAGGAAACATTAAATTCTTGTGTGATTAATTTTTCTCAAATGCTTAAAGAGTTATAAGTAAAAAACGATAATTTTTTTAAATTCAATGTTAGCGAAACTTCTAGAGGGAGACAGTATTTAAGAAGGTCAGGCGCAATCTGTATATCATTTGGTACAGATTGGTGAAGTGGTTTTCGAGATACAAACATTTGCCATAAGTGGGCGGGCCACGCCCAGTTTTCAAAAATTTGAACGAAAAACTAATTTTCGCTTAAGATCCATTGAAAATCTAATTTGGGAGTAAATACCGCACTGCCCAAATTTCTGAAAATCCTTACATACACACATATGTATATATTCATGGCCGTATCTTAGACAAAAAATATTTATGTATTTAGCATTTTCCACGAACTTTGTGAAGAATGTTATCTAACGATCACGCTTAATGCCAACCTGTTATGTTTTAGTCTGTCTGTGTGCCATCAAAAAAAAAACGGAAATTTTGAAGCCATTCACGCAAAGACCTATTCAGGCAATATTTGTTATATTTTCAATATTTTCAAAGGCACGCAGCTTTAAAAGGTCTTATTTTAATCTTTAATTAAAAGAACTTTAAATATTACATTTTTAATAATTACGAGTGACAGATTTCAAATTGTTACAGTTTATTTTCAATGAGTAGCACATATTATTCTCAACGCCTAATGCATTTTCCAATACTACGTGTACTATTTACCATGATATTTGAAAGTTTCCATTTTGCGACGAAAAAGTTTTGCTCAAAAAACGTACAATTTATTTTTTATCGCAGTCATAATTCGGTATATTTTCAGTAAAAATTTTAAAAATGTATACTTCTAAAGTTATATCACCAGAATATACAGAAAATTCGTTTCGGATAAAGTTTCATAAATTGCACTTTATTTACATAAAATTAACAAAGGATTCAAACATTTTTAATCGACTTCAAATAAAGTTTGAGGTTATCAATTCTTTGGAATTTTTTTTCTTTTTTATGTATGCTACCGCATAACTTTGAACCACGTGAACCGATTTCAATAATTATTGTTTTTTTTATCGGGAAGATGGTAGTTCAAGGGTCGTCCCGTATTTTGGCTGAAAATTCGATCATTGGATCGGTTGTATTTTTAGCTAAAAAATTACTTTTTTAATAAAACGTTATACAAACACAAGATTCGCTCAACTTTCAAAAGTAATAAAAAATTAAAAAAAAAGAATTTTAATAAAAATAAATAAATAAATTCCGTACTGCAGGATTTAATCAGAAATAGGCCGAGGTCGTTCCGTGCACATAAGTGTGGAATATCAATAATCTAGCTATGCCAAAACCCTAAATGTGGCTCGATAGAACTTTTTGTGCTGATATTAACCCTACCAAAATTATTTGGCGGAAGTAATAAAGAAGATATCAATATTTGAACTCCAAAACCCACCCCTTGTGTGCGCTCGTGTGTCCAATGCAGTGGCGGATCCAGCGGGGGAGTTTTGCGGGTTAAACTACGTGTCAGTCAGTGGCGGACCCACGGGGAGTGTTTTAATACATAGACACCATTTTATACATACATATGCGCCATATTAAAACACCCCCGTGGGTCCGCCACTGACTGACACGTAGTTTAACCCCCAAAACCACCCCACTGGAACCGCCCCTGGTCCAATGTAATTCGTCGAAAACCGTTGCGCAACCAGGAAATTAATATCAGCAAAGACAGCACTCACTTGGAGCTCAGCGCCGCATATTCTAGACACACCGGTCATTTACTCACAGAAGCGTTGAAATCAAAACGTAAGTCAAAATTTGAAAACTTTGTTTCGCCACTACGCAAAAAACGGTCACAGACGAACTAGGTTTACTGGCGACTAAATTTTAACTGGACGAATCGTTCAATAAGCAAAACAATGAGGGTATACTCTGGCATCACGATATTCTTCCGAACTCGTTCAGAGGAGTCATCGTGTCCACCGCCCAGCTTCTGCGATGGCTTCAACAAGGCTCCGCTTCAGCTCATAAGGCAAAATCGACACAAACCTCTGATGTTCCGAACTTCTTTTCCACAGTTGAATGGCCATCTGGCAGACCGGATCTCAGTCTATTGGATAACTTATAAATTGTGGTCCGTCCTCGAGGCCATGGCTTACACTACTCGTCATCCATATTTTGATTCTTTGAAGCGCACCTTTGTCAGAGCAATGGAAAATTTCCCGATTTATTGGATGCGTACTGCAATCGATGACTGGCCAAACTGACTTCGCCGCTTCTGGAAGGCAAATGAAGGCCATATAGTGTAGCACATTTCTTAGATATTGTTACGGATTAAACAGAAATTCCTAATATTTACGAATTTGTCTTAATGGTTATTGTCTTGTTTGATTGCAGTTATTTAGTTTATTTATGAGTATTATTTCATAAGAAAAAACAAAAAAGTAAATTTTAAGCAAAAAACAAAACCGACTTCAATTCTCATATAAAAATTTAAGATTATCGTTAATTTCTTCACAATCCGATGATCGGATTTAAACCAAATTAATATGGGACTACCTGTGAGATAACATCTTTCTTTTAAAAAAGAATTACAGAGATCGGTTAACGTGGTCCAAAATTTATGCAGTAACACACACACGCAAAAAAATAACCTTTCTTCTTTTTGTGAAGTCGGTTAAAAATATACAATTTGTTCCAAATCGAACAACACACTTTTTTTTCATCGCTAACCTACCCACAATTATCGGACTGAAAGTGCCAAACGATACAGAAAAAGATGTTAACTGGTTACAGAACAGCATTACTGACGGGTATTTAACATATTTTTGTTTAAACATGACACTATTCCAGCAAGCGCACGATAAGGCTTTCTGCACATTGGTCGTCGAATCACTGTTGCTTCACCGTCACAATCATGATGCAACGATTAAATGACGACTACACTTTCGCACACTCGGTCGTAATATTTCAATTAATTTGGCGTCTAAAATTTCGTTTAGAGCAGGTATTTTCTGTTTTTTGGTTGATATTTTTGTGAAATTTTTACAAAAACCTGCAATTTTAAAATGATGAACTGTGCTGCAACAATTCTAGACATAATTTTTCATTAATCTCTCTTATTTTATTTTTTCTGAAATGTGTTTTGTGCATGCACGGCGAGACTTTTTAAAATTTCGTCATATTTGAAACTCTCACATTCATATATAAATCTCTCACATTTATTAAATTTGATTGCAAATATCCACTTTTTAATAATTTCCACAGATTTTATGCCAGAAATACTAATTTGTATGTAATTTTAATGCAAATATTAACTTTTTCACAAATTTTTCACCATAAAATGTAAACAAACAATGCGTGCTTAACGATTAACAAATAGCCGATCAGGGCGAGACGATAACGCAATCATGATTGGATGACAAGTGTGCAGATAGCAATAATCGAGCAATAACCGCCAAAATAGCGAAAGCGACATTCATTTAAAAATTTTGTTTTTGATGCAGAAATGCATCTACATAGATGCATTAGGCTGCACCAAAAAGGAAATTTTGAAAAAATGCCGCTTACGTTATTTTGGCGGTTAGTGCTCGAAATATGTATTTCAGTATGCATATAAGTATGTATGTAAATACACATTTATGTGCTAATGTAGTTAAATGATAAAACTGCGCAGACACTTTAAAATAGGTGTATCATACAATCGGTTTAGCTAATTCGCCTTTGGTTTTGTTTTCTTTTATTTTTTCGGTTATAACTAATCCAGTATATTTTTTCAAAATGCAAAGTTGAATATTTATGTTTTTGTTTCGTACTTTGCTATTATTTTTTACTACTCTTATACATAAATACCACTTTAATACAGATGTGTAGTACAGCACTACATGTTTAGCGATAATATTTAATAACGTCTTTATAGCGTGCTTCTCACTTCCGTCATTTTAATGCAGTAATCTGTTTTGCAGATTTTGTTATACTTTGTATTTTGACGTACGTTTCTGTAATTGTAATTTACCGTCTGCTCCAGTTTGCTGTTATATTTTGAATTTCACGTAAAATATTACAAATCTACTGTATTGAAGCGAGCAATAGTGAATTGCCAAATACTAGGCAGATGAGCTTGGCCGTTGATTTTGCGTTAATAAGCGACTTGTGTGCACCGATAACTGAAATCAAAACCTAACTGACAGCTTATTGTTTCAAGACCAGGTGATAGAGCACAGTGTACGAGTACATGGCTAGACTGGAGATATGGTGAGCAACGAGCATTAAAAAGCGTCACAGCGTGTAGCAGCGCCACTCTAGTAGTCTAAACCAAAACACCAGCTCAAACGCCGGCAACGACGACGACGTTGACGTCCACATACCCACGTATAGTTACAGAAAAAATATAAACAAATTAATTTATATAGTAAGTATACAAGCGCATATACATACACAATAAAATACGAGTGGCACCTACATATGTACGTACATATATACATACATATTTAAGTAGTTTTATTAAGCTGGGGTTTATTGCCGTCGCTTGCTCGCATTACCATTATTAACAAAAACGCTCATACTAGATGCAGAATGCGTACGACATTCATTGGTCGTCGTCCTCCTACACCACCTTCGCCCTACACCAGCGCCGCTGCATTGCTTGCTAAAGACAGGTTAACAAGTCGCTGGTGTTGTCGTCGTGATTGCCGGCATTGGTAGCTTCTTCGATACACGCATGCATACAACGGGGCCCTATGAGTAGGGACATACATATTTACCTGCGCACCTTTCGAAAACTGCAACCAAACAACTTACGCCGCTCTGGCAAGTGCGTGAATAAGCAAGCGATTCAATTAATTACCATAAGCCATCCATCCGTACGTGTGTCAATCCGCCAATACACCCATGCACTGATTTATTCTGCAGTCAGTCCATTGTTTTTAGCATAGGCTGTAATTCGTATTTAAAAGCAAATGAGCCGGTCGACGCATTGTGAAGTGTTGTCGCAGTTGCTGACCTCCAATGCAAAAGTTGACTTATATTAATATATATTTTTTTTTGTTTTGATTGTAATTCCAATACTTTGCCGCTGTTCAACTTGGGTGTATTGATTTATTTCAATTTATGTTTTGTGCTTGCGTTGAACCTATACATATGTACATTAGGGTCGTCCTTAAAAAATCAAACGAAGGCTTTTTTAGGTCTCACCCCCTCAACCGGTAATACCACTGTCACAGATATCACATATAAATTTTGGTCCCGATTGGAGACGGTTATGGCGTGTCGCACAGGGGGCAAAGTACAGATTCCTCTATAGAGACTCGAAAAATTAAAATATATATTTTTTTCATCTAATACTCAAAATCGATACTACTAAAGTCGAGGATATCACATATAAATTTTAGTTCCAATTGGAGTCGGTTAAGACGTCTTTATAGGGTAATCTGAACTTTGACCCCTGTGCGACACACCTTAACCGACTTCAATCCGGACCAAAATTTATATGTGATATCTTCGATTTTGGGTATAAGACGAAAAAAAATTAATATTAATCCATAGAGGAATCTGAACTTTTCCCCCTGCGCGACACGCCCCAACCATGTCCAATCGGGACCGAAATTTATATGTGATATCTTGGACTATAGTAGCATCGACGGAGGGGTGGAGGCTTCAGAAATCGGATGTAAGAATTTGCTTCCTACATTTAAGGACCACCCTAATGTACAAACATATTTGCCAACTTCAGTTTAATTCAGACCTTATTGTACGCAGGTTGTGCGCAAGAGCTGCGCCTTAAGGGAACATATGAATTACAGGGTGTTTCGTGAATGTTTAGAGGCTCATAATACACCCATACGAAAATTTGGAGGAAAGTTTCGTCTCATTCTTATTTTTAAATTAGTATTTTCAATTAAGTTTAGTATAGGTGTTTAGGTTGAGCTAAAAATTGGAGGATCTAAAGCCTTTATGTTTCCATCGAAGGGTAGGCAGCTATTTATCATGAGAAGCTGTTTGATGGCGGAAATGCCCTCGAGGGTTTTCGGCTTCCTTGTAGGAAAGGACTGCTTGGTAATCGTATTTTTTTGGTGTATGAAGCATAACGGCTTCAGCAAAAAAATCTATCTTCGGTCGCACTCTAGTCGAGATATTTAGAAAATCCGTATTTATTAATTAAATGGAAAGAAATAAGTCCACTAAAAAATTAGCCGTTAGGTGGTGCGGGTGTCGATTTTTCTTTTTTAATAACCACTCTTTTGCGCTCATAGCAATTACATACATATGTATGTGTGTATGTATGCGTAATTTACGCATGTATAAACAATCAGTTACCCAATTTGCCAAATGACGTTGAACGAACCACTATATCACATTCCTAGGCAAGTTTTGAAGGAATATTTTCGATACTAAATTTTATTAAAACAAAATGTTGAAATCAGCTTCATATAGAAACAGTGTCGTCGTTAATTAAGAAAGAGATGTTCTTAAATATCATAACTTTACGACACTCACATATTGACTAGATTTGACTATTTATTTTATTATATTTTAATTTGAATTATTTGTTTATAAAAATATAGTTTATTCCTTAACAAACACTAAATGAAAATAAGTTTAATCTTTGAACAACATTAAAAAAAAAATCGGCAAACTTTCGTAAAAATTTCGAACTTTCTATTTCAATTTTATCTTTAATATATTAAAAAAAATTTGTTTGTTAAGAAGTGTATCTTAAAATATCTGCCTTGACATTTATGTTAACAGTGTAAAATATGTAAATGTACCTACATAAACTTTCCCGTGAATACCATCAAATCATTGGTCTTGAAGGGAATCTATGTATGCATGCATGCATATGAGCAAATTAAAAAGTCGATACAATTTACAGTCGAAAAGCACAGGTTTTGTATAGATTATAGATTATTTCCCAAAACTGTGGGAAACTAAGCAAAATGGCTTAGTGTATTTCGCAAATATTCAAATACATAATCTACCAACCAATAATTTTATATATTCATTAAAAGATAATTTGCCATCAGTCTGAAATAAGAAAATTATAAATCGGAAGGGTAAAATAGTATTGTGTTATTAGTTCAAAAATAAAAAGTTCCATTTCACTGACGAAGGGGGGGCGATCTATCCCTCCCAAATCCCCCCTCATCCCCCTGGCTGCGCCACTGTGTACGCACTTAAACGCAAATACTGGTACTCGTATAAAAATTATATCTGTATATAAATACATATGTATGTACATAAGTAGCCGTAACTTGCTAGTTGATTTGATTTAATTGACTAGTTATTTATACATATTTAAGTGATGCAGAAATGTTACATGACATGACAGTTTGAATTAGACGCTATTAACTCGGTAAAACAGAGAATGCGCGCATGCACGTAAGTATGTATGTAACTATATATCTAACTATTTATTATACAAACATAAACATTAAGTTGTGTGCAAATATATTTAAAACATCAAAATATATGTTCGTATGTGTGTATGCCTTATGCGTACGGTGGCCATTCGTACCGGTTTTGGCGGGGCACTACCGATTTTGAGAAAATTGTCCCGCTGAATATTTTTGAAAAGTCGTATAAACGATAAAGTCCCGATTTCCAGTGTTTTCTTTATTAATTTATTACTCTGGCCCAAAAACAATTTTTCGTACAAGCGAGGCAGCACTTGTTAATCACAAAGGACATAGAATATAATAGTACCATAAACATAGCCAGCATGGGCACAATAGACCTATTGGTCGCAGTGCTTACCCTACTATTATTCTATAGCCAGCATCCTTATTGTTAACATAATAAGTACCAGGTTGTCCGAGCTTTGCCTGGGGTGCATATACTTTTTAAAGATTTCAAGATTTGGATAGCTTTAAAAAAATATTTTGAAAAAAAATAAAACTTGGATTTCGATATTAAATTTCTTGCTCCAAAATTTAGGAACCCTATTTCGAAGTAAGCTGAAATGAATGGTACATATCTTGAGCGTATATGTACTTTGTATACTTAAAATAAATGCTGATTGAAATTAACAAAATAAAAATTTGTATTACGTAGAAGAGTGGCAACCCTGACAGAAAATATTTTCTGATCAAAGTTTTCAATAATACCTTTCATTTGATATCCATATTGCGATGTTTTAGATAAATTGTATAGAATCGAAAATAAGTGGCAACCTTACATTATTATCCTAAGGGATAACATTTTCTATATAGGTAAAGCATTGTTTAAGAACCTTCTCTTGGTACATTGAATAATAATATTTAACCTAAACTAAAAATTAAATAAATATGCGATTCGAAATAGGTGGCAACCCTATTAAAAATATTTTTTAATAATGGATATTTAAAATGCCTTCCATTTGATACCCATGTTATGATGTTTTAATCAATTTGTAACTAATTTGGAACAGGTGGCAATCTTATGCGAGTCTTTCTCGTAGATAATGCCTATTCAGATAACCTTAAAATCCAAAACATTATCTGTGTACAAAATTTCATCAAAATCGTTAGAGTCGTTTCCGAGAACCCTTTGGATATATGTATATAAGTACAAGACTTGCTCGTTTAATGTAATAAGATATAATTAATGAAATTATAAAAAATAATACTAATACCTTCAAACAATTCGTGGATATGAAAACCATAAGCTGTAGATAGAGTGGCAAAAACATAAATACGGAAGAGACATTTTAGCTTTCTTTGGCTATTCCCGTTTCGATTATTTAATGTTTATTACTTTTTATGAAAGTGTGGCTTACGTGGTATTTGTTAGATATACCATGTAAGTCAAAATTTCTAACTTCGTACAAAAATTATCAAAACTCGACAAAGTTTCATAAAAATGTCGAGTTTTTTTTATATTTCTTAGAAATATTCTGAGTATGCAGTAACCCATTCAATTCAAAGCATAAATTTTAAGCAGCTAGGGCTTACCGTTGATATTTGGTAAATTTTTTTGTGGCAGCTATTGATCATAGAAATTAGATTGTTCAACATAAAGTGTATGGAAGAAAACGCGCGAACAAAAAATTGCCAAAAATCAACGGTAAGACCAAGCTTCTTCCAACTTACACTTTATTATACTAAAATTGAATGGGCTACAAAACTGCATACCCAAAATAATTCTAGAAAATCTGATTAAAATGTTTCAAATTGCGATGAACATTTATATAACTTCGTGAAATTTTTATGTATGCTCTGCAAATTTTGAAATTTTTATTTGCATGGTCACCGCACTTATGCGCTATGTTTACGTGTGAAGTGCAGCCGCATTTATGGATAATGGTACATTAGATTTTAACTTTAACAGTTGCATATTTATATCAAAATGTATATACAAGTACATAGTACGGGCATACATGTATACATACATACATACATGTGTAGAGACACGCAATATATGTATGTACATTCCGGTGGTCCAAAAATGCACGTGAAAAGGTTAAGTCGGAATTTTAATGGTCTCACTCCCTAGGATTGTTTTATATCCAAAAACCATACCCCTGTTTTTGATTTTTAGAGGTCGTCCAAAACGTTCAAAGTTGTCGCATGTATTTTATATGAAGAAAAAAATAGTTTTTCGTAAAAAGGGTATAGAATTATTTAAAATCAATATTTTTCGATCGGAAAACACTGTCCAATAATAATATCCAATTGTTTTTTTTAACCATTTTTTATAGTTAGTAACTATATTTTATAGGACCGCCAAAATCCCGCGAAAATGCAATGGAGGGACCAATAAAAAATATTTTTGTATTAAAAATTGTTAAATAAGCAATTGGGTATTATTGTTGGTAATTTCCTGAAGTTTCTCTTCAGAGTTTTTCGATAGAAAAATATTGATTTTAAAGAATTGTATACCATTTCTACAAAATGTTGTTTTTTCCCACATAAAAAACATGGAAATTTTGAGCGCTTTGAGCGACCCCTAAATATTTTTTGATTTCAAAATAAAAAATAATAGTATATTTTTTCGATATAGAACAATCCTAGCGTGTGATGAATGCCGACTTTTTACCACCCTAATGCACATCTAAGCGCAAACAAATTAATCTCTTTAATTGAACAAGTTTTGCTTGTTTCAAAATATTAGGCTAACTAGTAATTTTAATAATCTCAAAAAAAAAAAACTTAATAAAAACAAAAAAAAAGTAATTTGAGATAGTGCTTCAAAGAAATTCGCGATAGGCTATTATTTCTGTTAAAACAAGTCGTTTATTTAGTACATACCTATAAATGCAAATGTAGTAATAGAAACAATACCGCAAGTGTACCTGGCGTCTTAGAATCTGTTATACATATGTATGTATTTAAATAAATATGTACATATGTGTGAATGAGGTATAGTTAATATCATAATTACAATTTTCGATGTGTGCGTCTATTTACATACATATACTATTCCATATCCAAGTATGTATGTATGTTCCCAGCCAGCAAGAATTCTCGTATCGGCAAAAAGTTAGAGAAAGGCTCATAAATAATAAAACAAAAAAATATAATAGAAAGAGGCTTTTAGTAATTTAGCAGCACAAGAAAAATTTTCAGTTTGTTGGCAATTTTTCTTGAGCTACAAAATTTTATAATTAGCTTGTTAAAATATTAAATTTAAAAAAATTATTAAGTATGTGGTTTTAAGTTATTTATTTATTTTAAGTTTATTATCTACTCTAATTTCTTTTCGCAATTTAAAAAATTATATACCGGTAGTTCATACTAAAACAAAAACATAAAAATAAAATCCGTAAACTTTGTGCAAAACTCAGAAAAATTCAATAAATAATTTTATGTCTGTTGTTTTAGTATGAACTATGTATGTATATTTTTATACAAATTTCCGAAAAGAAATAAGAATAAAAAATTTAGCATATATTTCGAAAAATTCTTAACGGGTCTGAAAAAAAAACAGAGCGCAAGTTTAAGTGACAAGTGTCAAGTGCAACAACGCGCAAGGTTAAAGGCTCTGTTATACATACTTTGCATTGCTTGAGAGTTACCACATCTGTTAAATGAGCTTCGCGTGTTAGCGGTTACCCAACGCACAGCATTACATACATAGAAGTCTGTTGGTTTTTGATTTAACAGAGGCTTAAGTGTCAAGTATCTGTCAAATCAGATGGGTTGCCTCTACATTTGATATTGCCACATGGTAAACAAACATGGTAGGTATTACCATATTTAACAAAAAGAAACAAATTGGGTAAATTTATCTATTGAAAATTGGTTGAAACCTTTATTAAAAGTGGTTCGGTTTTCGGTTCGGATCAAACATTTGTGGAAAATTTCGGTTCGGTTAACGGTTCAGTTAATTAATAGAAAGAAAAAAAACGATTTTCCGGTTCAAAACCGGTTGACGTCCCTGCTTCTTTCGTTGAGCAAAGAAGAAGTTTTGAACATGGGGATAAATAAATAACCGTAGGAAGGGGAAATACTAAATGTGCTCCAATTTCGATGAAACTTAATGGGTAGATTTTGCTGTCAAAATACGCCAAAATGTAAAGCTTGATAAAGATCGAATATGTGTGGGATCAAGTGAAAAATACATTTCATTTGATATATTGAAAGGTGGCTACCTCGAGCTTCTCAGCATAAATTAAAATGGCCGGAAAGAAACGTTCTTTTATTCAAATCGCAAATTAGTCCTTATCATATAATTTTTTCGATTCATTGTAAAAATCGTCCTTATACACCAAAATATTTAATCGGCTTTAATTCTACGGAATTTTCTCCATAATCTTTACTGATGCACACTGGGGTCAATCAAGCGTGCTCAAAACTCAATTTTTAAAAAATACTTTTTTTGGAAAAATAAAAATGCAAGTTTATTCACCATTAAATTCTACACTTGTGGGGTAAGTTTTCAGCTCGTTTTCTGTCGTTTTTCGGCTAGAAAATATGCGTGTCCAAACTTGACAAATTTTAACAAAATTTTCCTTTTTTAAAACTGAGACATTGAAATGTGCAATTCAAATTGTTACTGCAAGAAAGCGGTATTATATTTTGTTGTTTGGTTTTTTTTCCTTATTTAAAATGATGTTTACTTATTTTTTTGGTTTATTTTTTTGGAATTATGTGTTTTAAAAATATTAAGTAAAACAAAACTAAACTAACCTCCAGTTCTTAGCAAGTGTAATTTTCAAAATATTTTTTTTTTCTAATGCGCAAAGCGCTTTTAAGTTCGACAGTACTGCAATACAGTATGTTCTTTCCTTATTATGAATGTGAGTTCAAAACCAGAAGCACTTTGCGCATTTTTAAATAAATTGGTTTTAAAAATTTCACTTTCATTTTAATTAAACACAAAAACATATACTTCTGGTTAAGTTTGTTTCTGTTTCATTTCGAACTTAAAGCCCTGTATGCAGCTCTCAAGAAAACGGTCAAGAAAAAATTGCCATTATTTCGCGTGTGTGTCCAAGGAATTTTGACATTTTTGATACCTCACCCTTTCCTCAAGAAATAATGGAACGGGCATATATTTCTGTTGCAAACCTGGGTTGCCTTGTGCCCTTTTTTCACAAAAAACTTTAGAAAACCGTAGTAGAAAGCGTAGTAAATTTCTTAAGAACTGCGTACTGCCTTAAGGAAATTTGCCTCAAGAAAATTTCTTAGCCATTTCTTGTACGTCATTTCATATGGAGTGTTTGCTTTTCTTGAGAGCTGCATACAGGCCTTAAACTGTATATTATTTTAAGGTTGCTCAATGAATAAAAAGCGGATTTAGTTCGGACAAGGACTTTAAAAGCTTTAGAGCGATCTATCAGATCCTCTGATTACTTGCGCGCGCTTGTTGCCAATGGTCACAAACCGGAGATCTTTCTTTGGCGAAGCAATGGTAGTGGAACTTGAAGCGAATAATATTAGTTTAACGGAGCTTGGACGGAATTTAGATTTCAACTTTGAGGAAAAAGTGTTATCACAAAGTTTTGACTATTTTTTTATTATTATTTAATTTGAATTTTTTTTATAAAAATATGGATTATTCCTTAACAAAAGCCGAATAAATCTAAGTTTCAAATTCCGTAAAAATATCGAAGTTTTTAATTAGATATTTAAAAAAGATTTTGAGTACGTATTTTTGTAGCCCATTCAATTTTAGAACATTAAAGTGCCAGTTTGAAGTAGCTAGGATATACCGTTGATTCTTAATAAATAAAATTAAAAAAATATTCCGACGAACTGATAACTTACTCCTTTTTTGGAAGTCGGTTAAAAACAGATCTGTCAACTTTGGATTACGATTACTAATCAAACGGATTACATAGATTCGGTAATCGTAATGAGTAATTCAATTAGTGTTTTTAACCGAGGAATTAGTAATCAATCAAATCAAAAAACAATCATGATTATTTGTCATTAAAAAAATAATCAATAATACTCAAAGAAGTAGTTGATTAAATTTGGTGATTACTTTTTTTTATTTTTTATTTTTTAATTATATTTAATTATTTGTTCGATTTCATTGTAAAGAAACATACTTGTTTGTTTTCTGATGGCCTGACATGCTTAAAGTATACATATCTAACATAAATATGTATATGCATACCCTCCTAAATCAAGAATTACTTAACAAATTTTTCGTAGTGGCTGTTCTAAATGCAATGTAAAATGTTTAAGAGAATACATAATATGATTTTGTTAATTTCTTCCTTTTGACCACTTTTCCCCACTTTTTCCCAAGCCGACAGATAAATATATGGTCATAGTAAAGGAAAAAGTAAAAATAAGAATAAAAATTCATCTGATTAAAAGATGATTGTACCTTAAATCTAGTGATTGTGCCTAATATAACTTTAGGTCAGCAAACGTCGGAAAAGGGTTCATTTAAACGGTAACTGTGTAAAATTACGAGAAGCGCTGGGTGCTCACAACAAAGTTCCGCAAACAGCTGATGTCCACTCCGGAGAGTCCCTCGGGAGTGTTGACGAGATGCGCACCGAGCAGTTGAGTAGAAGTGCTGACATGATTCCACCTCGTCTTCCAGGCAACTGCGGCAATAGGGATCCGTGACGATCTTGAGTCGCACCGCGTGGGTTCCCATAGGACAATGTTCGGTCATTACACCTGTGAGAATCCAGAGGTGGCGCTTAGCCAGCTGCAGTAGCTCCCTTAATCGCCCGCGGTCCACAACCGGCCAGAAGGCGCTTGCAACTGCGGAAGGAAAAAGGTACAATTGTACCTGCTTTTCATGCCTGTTATACACCACAAATTAAAAGAGAAGCTCGGCTAAACTCTTAGCAAAAGTGTAAGCTCCGAATATACATTTATTTTTCTCTGTTAAGTTGATAACTAAACGGTATTACAACACTTTTAGCGTTTGATACATACATACATACGTGTTAAAAACGTAACATTTGATTTAAAACAGCATTTTTCAATGACATGGCGATGAGCACAAATACTACATCTAGTCTTAAGGATTTGTTATAATTTTTCAAATTTTTTAAATCATTTGAAAGTTCTGACGTATGGTAACCGATAATATTTGTTTTGTAGATATTGTTACTAATTTGGCGAGTTTTTATTTCCGAATTATAGGTAATTTTGGGATGGCTTTCTAAACTTTTTGTGTGCTCTTGCTTTCTACTTTCGGTATTTTTTTTTTAACTGTTAGAGATTTTTTAGCTTTCGGAGTATACAATATCTCAACGTAGCCTTTTAGAAAAATTACTGGTGAATTTCTTTCCGAAAATAATAAAAGGTTATAGTTTGCCAACATTTTTCTTATAAATTGCATACCCGGTACGGTTTCAGGTATTTTCAGGGGTAGTTTTAGAAATCCCAAAATAATAAGTATATATGTTTATGTACACATATAAAGTTAAGCATTAGAAGCTGTTTCGTTTACTGCCTTATTTTCTCCAAAGTCTGTCTTGGAATTTGCACAAATTTGATTTTTTGGTTTACCAGTGGTTCATTGCACTTTTTATATTGAGTTATTATTGAATTTTGTGAAGAAATTGTTTACTACGAAACTGGTTTTAGTTATTTTTAAGCAATTGCATATACTGTACATTCATATGTACGAATATGAATGACATGCATTTTTGAACTTGACCTTCGTTTGCGAGCCAGCAGGAGAAGAATAATATAATTGGGAAGCGGAGAAAAAGACGACTTTCGGGTAGAATCAGTATTTTTTCTCCCGAGCTGCATATTAATTCTGTTAGATCAAAACAAGTAAAAGTGTGAAACGTTTAAATGCAGTATAAGAGGAAAATCAGTGCGATTAAAGCGGTGCGCAAACTTGGTTGGTAGCTTCTAAAAACGACTTTATCGGTAAAAAAAAAATACCGAACTCGTGCGACTTATTTTTCGCTATGTAAATAGATTTAATAACAAGCACAGGATTGTGTACGAAATAAGTTTGAATTAAAAAATAAACAGGAATCCAAAGTTGATGCTTACAGTAAAAAGGCTGCATAATGCTATGTTTGAATTGACTGAAACCTGAATTTGGAATAAATAGAAAGATGCTAATTATTTTATACTTCTTCTTTCTATAAGGTGTGTATATCGTGAATAATTAGATAATGTAATGAATATGATTAAAACAAAGCAATTATCGTTAAATAATCGTTATTAACAGTTATGCACAATAGCTGCATTAAGTTGTCACACAGTACACATGCATACAGAAAATTGTCCAGTCCTCAAGTTTTTTTTTCAAACAAAGTACATATCGATGGTCCTCTGCAATAACAGCACAAGTCAAAATTCAAAACAACAAAACCCTTACTACTGTTAAGCGTATCTAACTGCCAACTAAATCGACGACCGTTAAAGTTTGTGGTGTGCGGTGGCTCTTATTTGCTTAAATTACGTACTAAAAGTATGTTTAAATATAAATATAACCTCAATTAAAGCTCGTTTTTAATCAACTCGTTTACACAGGGAAATCTCAAATTATTAGCCGTCAAATTTGTTGTGCTTGTTATTCTCACAACTCAGGGAAAAGTTAAGTTTCTTCTCTGTGCCACTGTGATTAATTTTTTCTGCTATATTAAGCAATTTAAATACATATATTTTAACTTTAAAAATACCTTTACAAATCTCTATTCCTTGCTAGCGTCCATTTTTATTTACTTGGCATTTGGAATTTCTCCTCTTCGCAAAAAAAAATCGATAAACTAGGTTGGACACCGAAAAGTTATCGGTTTAATTTGAGATTATTTTATAATTACAGCCTAACGAGGGACGGATTTTATATGGCTAATGTCTTTTGCTAAATACAGATTAGGGCGTTAAGCTCGAAAATGGGGATAATCTACTTATATATAAAACTAGTATAAGCCAGTAATTTTTAATCTGTGGAACAATATTGGGACTTATTTTAGAATCATAACGAAATAAAATTTTAACGTTGAGGTCTACGAGTGGTAGGCAACACTGGAAAGCACGAGTAAAATTCTTTGCTTAATAGTTTTGATTAACACTGTAACCCCCTAACTGCGATTGTAATGAACTTATTCAAAATAAGTGTCAAAAAGGTAAATTATACAATACGTAATAGGAGTAAGGAGTTAAATATGCTAAATTTCTTATGCATATATGGGTCCTTGAAGACAAGAATTATATTTGATGATTTAAATATTTGTGACCAAAAACAAAAAAACTTTTACGCACTGTAAAACAAATGTGATGAGGAGTTTGACCATATTATTTCGTAAAAGCCTTTAAATATTTGTTCAACTACATATGTAATTAACAACACCATCGCTTTTAAATTGCTAATTATCTAGTTAAGCGTTACGTTGACGCCCATGAGTTTTAATAAAAAAAGGTATTTATGTAATTGCACTCACTTCAACACAAGTGAAAATTAATGAATTATAAAGTTGCCGGCAGTGACAAAGGGCAATTGGTTTACTTTTAAATAGCTTACGTTCGTGAATGGGAAAATGTGTTTAAGTCGACTTAAGCAAAACTATTAAATGTAATATGGAAAAACGTCGCTTTATTTGCACCAAAAGAAGGTTCAAAACTACGCGATAATATACATTTGCTTATTTTAAGTCTTTTCGAGGTATTGACGAACTTTGAAAATCTGTACAACGGTGGATTTTCCAGGCCTGAAGCCACAAAAAGAGCAGAACGCAATAAAACTGGTCTTGTTCACAAGAAAAGCAAAAGTTCCCCCAACTTTTCGCTGCCGATATTAGAGAAAGTTACTTTGAATCTCTCATTCGAAGCGAAATGCCATGTACATAGGTATCATTCTATTCTCCGAAGTATTTAAATTGGAAAATTAATGTGCCGGTAAGAATTATGCAGGGTCTAGCGGCGTACTACGCCCTCAGACTTAGGGAAGGCCACATGATAAAACCAAGCTACTTCGTACGCAAAACTGTATTGGGTTAATTAATTGAAGCCGGCTTAAAGCTCAGTTAGCTCCAATTTCAGATGAGCTATTTAAGTAGAGATTTTTGATTAACTTAAAAAAAAAATTAATTTTGAGATCACTTAAATGGCCAATATTGGCTATTTAAATATGGGATGTGCAACTTTGTGTTTGTACCAACAAACTATCAGCTGTTCAGCACAAAATGTAAACAAATGCAACAACAGTTTCAAGGAACAAGCAACAATCTTGCCACTTGTTTGGCATATTTAAATAAAGTTGATCTGAAACCCAAGTGCCATTTAAATTTTCATCTAAAATTAGCCCTAAGTCTAGGGTCTACACTTAACTTAACTTACCGTAAGAAATTGTCAGGGCTTCCCCTAGTTTATATATATATGCCAGAATCTAATTTTCTGAATAGTTATTTACTCATTTCATAACTAAATATGTATGTACTAGAAAATTTTACACAACAAAAATTAATATATTTGACTTTGACATTTTAAAGATATGATTAATTCAAAGAATTATTTAAAAAACTCTGTGAAATGTAGAATAACAATGTGGATATCATATTGTCCCCCTTATGCCAGAAACATGAATGTGTAAAAATTACAAGACACGAAAAAAAAAAAACCGAACTCAGTTCTCATATAAAAATTTAAGATTATCTTTAATTTCCAATGATCCAATGATCGGATTTAAGCCAAATTAGTATGGGATCACCTGTGGAGTAACAACTTTCCTTAAAAAAAAAAAAAAAAAAAAAAAAACAATTATAAAAATCGGTTAACGTGGTTCAGATTTATGCGGTAACATACATAAAAAAAAAATATTCCGACAAACTGATAACCTACTCATTTTTGTAAAGTCGGTTAAAAATATTGGGAAATCAAGTTGGACATTTCTTTTATGAGACTCAACTCTACTTTCATGTAATTGACATTGTAAAATATGTTAGTTTCCGTGTACGCAAGGTGTTGGTATAACATATAACATAGAACCCAAAGGTCAATTACGTCAACCCAATAACTCAAAATTGCTAAATTGGCACATTCATGCTTCTGGCATAAGGCGGACGCTATAAAAGAGATAATTCTGTATAATTAAAAAAGGCTTTGGTGCGTAAGGACGAATAAGTCTGAAAAAGCCTTTTAAAATTTTATTCTTGAATATCCTTGAAAATTTGCAATAAGTATTTTTTATTTTTTTTTAGGACTAATATACACACGAGCACATCCTCCAATTTCGCCCATTCCAACTTTATTAGCTTAAAAAAAATTAAAATTACATTTTCAATACCTATTCGTCCTTGTGAACAAAAAAAAATTAGATGTTTCAAATTGTACAGAAAATTTTATTTCATTTGGTACACATTGCACTGAATTTTTTAAAGTAATTTCTTAGATTAATCATATTTGCGAAAGTCTTTTCAAAAAAAAAAATTACATCAGAGAGAAAAACTAAAAACGTGGTTTCACTAAATTTGACCCATAGCTTTGTGAGTATATTGATTGTTTTGAAAATTTGTAGTTTTTCTCGCAGGGTGTAATCATATCCAAACCGTATGAATTTGTTTGCCTAATATTATTTCTTCAACTTTCTCAATTTTAAACAGATTTTCATTTTATGGGAGTGGCAATAAAACAATATATTTTGCCTATATATCACGTTCTTTCGTACTTCCCCCGCACAAAATTTCATATAAAAGAATAAAAGGAAAAGGAAACTTTTTCTGCCCGGCGGTTTGAAATTCATTTTTAAGGGCCATTCTATTGAATATATGTACATATATATACATACATATGTATACGTGTTTGGAATATTTTATGGTGAATTATATATACATAAGGGATGCGATACAAATTACGCTTTTTAATTCACCATGGACAGATAGATGTTTTGCGATAAGGAAAGGAGGGTCGCCGGTTTGAAAAGATTGGGAACAGCAGGTTTACAGTGAATTTTAAGATGCAGTTGTTGTATAAGTATTGTAGATAAAATGAGGGCGTACGCCACAAATCTGAGGAGAAGCGCCAATATATTATTTTTATTAAAAATATTGAAAAAAACCGGCTAAAACTGATTTGGAAAAGCCGATTCAATCATCCTAATATATGTACATATGTTTCATCAGTCAGTGATATTCGCAAAACATACATTTGTACACACAAAAACGTATTTATACATACATATGTATGTGCAAATGTAGACACATACGGATATATTTAGGTAACGCTTTATAACTTATAAAGTGCTGCCGGTTATAACCGCGAATTGCACACTACTTTTTTGGCACGCAGTCATGTAACAGTTGTAACAAAATACATATTTTACTATTTTCCTTTACTACTTGTACATTTAAGACTAGTTTTTGCCTTTAGTTTTTGGCATACACTGATCGAACTGATATTTTGATATTTTGTAGAGCGAAGCTTTGATTCACTCATGAAAATAGTATGTACATAAATACATATGTATGTATGTACGTACCAATGTGACACGTTTTTAATCAAATTTCGAAATACGAAAGTGTATACATATTTCTAAAATGAAGCCTTTATTACAAGATATGGGATGAGAAGATATATAAAATAATGAAACAGGTATTTAAAAAAAATGTATACAAGCTAATAACAAAAGGAAAACCCGACCCCCGCACCACCTAAAACCGAATTTTTTGTGGAGTTATTTCTTTCAAATTTAGGTAATATACATTTTAAATATAAATCATATCGGACCATAAATACGGGGTTTCAAATATCTCGACCACTGCACACACCTAGAAGATTAGTTCATCTTTCATAATGCATTGTCTTCGGGGTCTGGGCAATGTTAGTTTCAAGACTGTGGCTCATCGAGAAGTTGGTTAAAAATTTATTGAAAGATTTGATTACACCCAGGCGAAACTTAATAAATGCTTTAATTACAAATTTTTTTATTTATTTCAAAAATTGTTTACAAAATTTCAAAAAAAAACACCTTTTTGTAGAATAAATTGTCCCAACTTTGCAATTAGGATTTCAGTGCAGACCCGCAAAAAATTGCACAAATAAATAAAAAAATTATCCACAGTTGACAATAATAAATATCGATACTGCATATCATGATAGCATTAACATAAATATGTATGCACCTACATATGTATGTACGTATGTATGCAAGTAGCTGTAAGCATGAGTAGCAGTGAGAAATATGCCTAACCATTCAATTTAAAACTCGTTCTGAAGTTTACTTCGACTTTGGAGTCGTCTCAATGTCAACTACATACCGGGCTGATTAGCCGGCACCAACTGGCGACTCCGTATCAGAACCATGACAGTGATCTAGAGACGCCGATACTTCTAACAACCAAAGCAGCTGTTGTGCTCGCTCTCAATCAATTGTGTACATAATTACTTAAAAATGTGCATATGCAATGTAATTATGTACATACATACATACCCTGCAGGGAAACCCCGAACTAGTGAACCAAATTTCTAGTTCCGTACTAGATCGTTATCGCTAAAAACGAACCAGTCCGATAGTAACTAGATCCCCACCAGTTTAAAGGCAGAGAAATATGGTACTATTTTAAGGCTATTTCATTTTACTTGTTAAATCTACATATCACTAGCTAAAAGTGAAAAGTTGCTGCTAATGTTGAATTTTCACTAGGCATTAAATGGCAGAAATTTTATAGACAAACGTGGGCATTTAAAAATATTTTTGTCATTACTTTAAAAAACAATAGCCATTACATTCATTTCCACATGGCATTTTTTAAATGCCTACAATTTTTTGTCAGTTCAATGCCAAGTGGAAATTCGGCATAAGTTTACGTTTTCTAAAAAAATTATATTTTGGTATCTTAGTTGACTAATTTAGAACTGGTTCGGAACTATAGAAAAAGGAATGCAGGCCGAAATAGATCACATTTGTCTATTTTAGAATTAGTTTGGAACTATCAAAAAATGAGAAAAATGGGAAAAATTATATTTAAACGAGATAATATCCATTTATGTAAATAAATATTTAACATAAACGCAATTTATTTGAAGCAAGTTAAAAGAAACAATGGCAGAATGTCTGTTTGTGTTTGAATTCATTTGTCACTGCTACCAAACTGTGTGGCCAAATGATCAGTGAAATAAAACAAACAGAACGGATAATAAATTGAACCAGATCTCTATCAGGATCATAGAAAAACAGCTGTGTGTTGTTTATGAATTTTCGGTCACCCTAACGAAGAAGTTAAAAGCATTTAAAATAAAACAGCAATTTTATGCGTTGATAGCATGCAAATTTTTATTGATTCTGTAAAATTGTTTCGTAAAATTATTTTCTCGTACAAAATATATGTTTTTGTTACGTACAATAAAATATTTTATTATCTGCTTGACGACGCTCACTATGTGTATATGCATGTATGTATTTATGTATGTTCATTTTTCGGTTTGCGATTTTTGTGCATAGAACATTGAAGTTTCTTCTTAAAATTTTTCATTGTTAGAATGATGTTATTTATTAACTGGAAAATTAACACATTTCCACTCATTCATTCATTTTTTTATTTTTGTTCACATACACATACACACACGAAAGCAATAGTGGATTTTATTCAATTTTAATTTATGATATCAGCATACAATAAGCTTTATTGGAGTTTTGAAATTCTTTTCCTTGATTTTCGTATTACATAGTATGTATGTATGTATGTATGTCTTGAATTTTATTTTAAGTATGTATGTATGTATATAGTACGTTTTCTTAAATTTGTCTTGATTTTTGTCACGACTGTTTTCGTTTCTTTTGGGTTTTAGTTTTCAATTTTAATTGTATGTTAACCACGTGTTGTGTGTTTTATTAAGTTGTTGCTTTTTGTTTGGTATTTTCTTAGCTACATTAATTTACTTAAATCTTTTCGCTGATGCGTTTTGTTTTGTTTTTATAATTTCCCTTTGTAGTTAGGTTACAAATGCCTTTAGTTCATACAATTAGCGCTAATTTGTACTTGAAATTTGTACTCAAATTGCTTTTCAATAAATATTTATGCGTCTCGTCCTCATATGTATGTAAGTATTTATGTAGTTTGTTTAACGCTTCATGATCATCGATATCAAAAATTTTCAAATTCGAATTACGAATTTTGCTTAGATACGCAGAGCGTATGTACTAGATACTCGTAGTTTTTTGGAGTTTATATTAAATTTTGTTTACCGCTTTGCTCGTATGTAATTAAAAATGTAAGTATATCGTATATATTTATCATTATACAATATTTAGACATAGTTAGATAGTTATATATTTGACTTAAACGTTTTAGAAAAGTATTTAGTTTTCAATTTAAAATGGTATTTTATAGTTAGTACTTTTTTTATATAACTTTGTTTAAAAAATTATCTTTTTGTTTGGCGTTTTTCGCGCGTTTACTGATTAAATCGATTTAAAGTATGTATTACTCTTTTTAATAATTTTTTTTCTTTTGCTTTTAATACTTTTTAAATTTAGTTTAGAAAGTTTTTTTGTTTAACTTTTCATTCAGTACATATGTATGTACTTCAAATTATAATTGTTTAAAATTATTTATTTTTTAACTAGCGTACAGCATTCGATATTTTAGCTTTTGTTTAGCAGTAGCGGGCCGAAATCGTAACTTTACTAAATTTATATGCATATAAAAAGCTAAAATTCATCTTTGCGCAACATAATTGATAAAAATTTATATATTTTTAGAATTATCATGAGCTTCAAACGAAATAAAAAACTGTTAGCTTTGCGCAATCCAATATGACAAATTTTGTTCAATACAGTAGGCCCTCGCTTATGTGAACTCCCAATCTAAAGGAACACTGATTTCTTGATACCAAGTTGAAATTTAATATTTTATTAATAAATTTCTAACGATTCACATACAAATGGGTCATTATTTTGCAAATCGTACAGGGTTAAAATCACTTTTTTGAAAGGCACCAAAATTATTTTTTGGTAGTACTTTCTCGGAAATTCAGTCGACACCTACTTATATCGGGAATTCAGACATATGTACATGTGAATATTTTTGTTCGGATGGTTTACCAGACTTTTCCAACCTTTGGTTCCACTAATCGTATTTTGCCCTTTTTTATTTTAAATGTTGAAATGTTTGCTAGATAACTGCGGCCAATCAGTATTTTAAGTTGTAAATGTAAAAAGAAGTTAATGACAGCTGATTTTCTTTAAAAAGTTATTACATACTCGCACCCAAAATGGATATAACGCAAAAAAACGGCAGGTTTCCGCGGTGAGTCTCGTGTCATTTTCGCTTTGGCGTGTGTTTGCAAGCAGAGCAAATTTAATGGCGTCGCTGTGGGTGAAAACCGAAAGGCACGTGACTTACATCAGGACTCGTTTAATATTTCTGGAACTATAAGAGACCCAACCCTAGTATAAATTAGCAAAGACGAAATTGCGATTGGCTCCGTTGAACTATTCATAACTATTGTGAGTGTCGACTGGTAGTAGATAAATGACTATTATTCGATTATTGCTCTTCCATGGTATTGTGAACGTCGTTGTCTCGTTCATTAAATTAGTGTGAATTAATTATAGGCGATGATCCTTCTACAAACAAACAGTTGAAGAAGTATGAGCGTTTTATTCACTAACGAATTGGTTTTAATTCTATGTGAGCGGACGGGAGCTCTCCAGCGGTACCACAATGGGCTCACTAGGCCTAATTGTGCCTCTCTCCTCTATTGGTTGCAGGCAGTCACTTCAACATAGCCTAGTCCAGACATAGATTCACTTCATTAACAATAACAAACAGGGGTTAACACTACCGGCGGTAAGTTTCACCGGCTGTACAGTATTCTGGACAGGAGCAGCTTAGAATTGCTGTAAAGTGGTTGGATAGAGCGAGCGTTACATTTCCGTCTAGTGCTTATAAAGTTTGGGGTGTTTGAGAGAAAGATTTTGCGGAAGATTTACGGTCCTTTACGCGTTGGCGACGGCGAGTACCGCAGACGATGGAACGATGAGCTGTATGAGCTTTACAACGATATGGACATAGTGCAGCGAATTAAAGTACAGCGGCTCCGCTGGCTTGGTCATGTCGTTCGAATGGACACCGACGCTCCAGCTCTGAAAGTATTCAACTCGGAACCCGCTGGTGGTAGCAGAGGAAGAGGGAGGCCCCCACTGCGATGGAAAGATCAGGTGGAGAAGGACTTGGCTTCACTTGGCGTTTCCAATTGGTGTCAGTTGGCACAGAGGAGAAACGACTGGCGTGCTTTGCTGAACTCGGCCAAAATCGCTTAGGCGGTTACAGCGCCAAAAAAGAAGAAGAAGAAGCTTATAAAGTTTTCCTATAAGACCTAGTTTAGATACCTACTAGAAAAATTGTACAACGTATGCTTAGGGTGGTATTATCACTTGCGAAGCGAATGAATTTGGCGAAGGGAAAGGTTTGGAGAAGCGAATGGCTTGGCGAACATAACTAAGGACCGGTTGTTCAATGTCTGGTTATCACTACTTGCCGGTTAAACATCATTATCGACGTTTTCAATATGATGCATATAACATGTGATCGATAAAGCAGTCCTTGTATTTAACCGGAGCTTCTACCTCCGATTTGTGTTAACCGGACATTGAACAAACGGTCCCAAGAGTGTTCGCTTGTACAAGCTTGTGCAAGTTCTTTGCATCGCGAACACTCTTAATCCCTTCAAAATCTTAATTAATTTTCAGCTGAATATTATTGCACCAAGCTTCCATAAACGCTTGTGGGGTTTGTCCTTAAATTGGTTTAGCTATTGGTCGTGTATAGCGCCATATTTAGTGCCCGAGTGAGGATGAGGTCACCCCTATACTGATAAGTTTAAACAATTTTGTTTTGTTTTTTTTTTCAAATTACTTTAAATTAGTTTTTTTATACTTTGTGTAATATTAAAAAAAAAACTTTCGTAAAAGTTTCAAGTTTTCTAATTGTTTTCATAAAAATTATTGGAAAAAAAATAAATCGTCCAAACTTTTCAATATATTGTGGCCTTATCATTACGTCGGATACTATTAAAAAAAAAAAATTAAAACGTATGAGCCTACCGAGGATGTCATTTCTACGATATACATTCTTAATATTCCAAAATTTGCCGGAAGGACAGTTTTTTTTTTTCAAAAAGTAAAGTTACTATTTTCTTAATAACAGCAAAATCAACTATTAAATATTAAATGCTTCACCCTGTGGTTAAATGAAGTAAAAACTTCTCATGATAAGCCTAATTTCTCGTTTTAACATGCACGTTCTATATTTTTAGCAAGTAGTTTGACCTTAATGTTGCTTAGTACGTTTTTTAAGCCTCATAATTTCTTATAATTTTGTTATTTGTTTTTGTTGGTCAACCGATTTAGAAACCTACATAGATAGTAGTTTAATTCGAATAGTTTTTAGTTAATGCAAAAGTTTGCATATAAAACCATTTTTTGTGCGCACAAAGTTAATTGGGAAAATAAAATTCGCTATAACGAAATTAATTTAATAATACATGAGTTTTTCAAAAACTACAATTTGTACTAAAACAATCGATTTGAGGTTGCACAATATGACAATAGTCAAAATTATATGCTTGTAAGTATGTTGGATATACGTTTTTAATTTAATTATTTACATACATACATACATAAAATTTTAATAAATATAATAATAGTAAAATTTCTTTTATATGTAGTATTTGTATGTATAATTGTATTAATTGTATATTTATGTAAGCATACAATGGGTAAACACTAAAACAAAATTTAGCAAAAATCTAAAAAAAAACGAAAGCGTTATTAGGTGTGTCGTTAGCTACTAGAGGACACCAACAATTTTTTTCGATTTGTTTTCGATTTTGATATTCTTCCAATATGCATGTATGTATGTATGTATGTATGTATGTACATATTTTTTGTTTGTTGAGAAGCCTTTGGCTAAAAATTTGCGCACTATAACTAAAAATACATATAAACAGTCAATTTAAAATACATATAAATCATACTACGAACTAACGGTAAATGAAAATGTTGCATATTTTATACACATACTAAGTTCTACACATTTTCAAATATGGCAATATTTTAATATGTTTGCAAAGCAACTTATGCACATTTTAAGAAAAATAAAATACAATTTTCGCCTCTCGCGGACTCGTTGGCGCAAGCCGATAAAACCAACCCACTTGTTGCTATCATTCAATTATAACTTAAACTATCAACTATTGGTTTTGATTAGTACAAAAAAAAAAAATTATAGAAAATAAAGCAGAAAAATCTGTAACTAGTAAATAAGAGATGGGCGCGGGGCTAAATATTAAATTTTGATCCCGTCTAACCTGACAATAAATTCTTAGGCCCGTACATATATCATCACTAAGTAAAACTCACCTGGTTTTCAAGTTAATTTTTAAGTAATAATAATATTTATACATATGTATGTATGCCAAACTGAATGATCCAGCTTCTTCTTCTTCTGGTTTTTCTGATTTACTTGGCTGTTCGTTTTCGTTTAAACATAACATAAAAAATATTAATTTTTATACAACGCTTTTAAGGAATACTTGGAAGTTTCTGGGTTTATCTGGAGTGTCGGGAGAGGATTTTTGCCCCGTCCCGCCCGCAAATTTTCAAAACCCTTCCCGAAACCACCCATCCCGACAATTTCAAAATAGTCTCGTAGTTTCCGCGGGTTCCGGTATTCCGCGCCCATCTCTAGTGACATTCTGCGAACGCTTTTTTTTTAATTTTGTTTCCGCAAAAGGGTTCTATATTATAAATACTCATATATGTATTAAACTTGTACTCGTACTTGTCAATTTCTATAGCGGATACAAATAAACTCTATACAGTTGCAACAAAAAATATCTGTGTTTGCATTGAGTTAGAAAATAGTAGTACCAGCTTTGGCATTTTGAATTCGTTATTAATTTTTAGTTTGAGATCAATTCTTTTTATGCACTTTTTCTGTGAATAGTATTCATTATTTTATAGTAAAATTTGCGGCTTCAAAATTTCGATGGAATTTAAACTGTTATTGATAACCTTAAACTTTGGAGGTTGTGGTAAATTTTAGAGCATAGCTTTAGCAATTCAATCTCCTAGTATTTTCCAACAACGTTTTTCATTATTATTTGCTTTTTTTCGTTCAAAGGTAGGGGTGCTATTTTTCATGGAAAAATTAACAGCTCCAAGGCCTGGTTAATTAATTTACAAACACCCTGACATTTTCAACTTATTAATAAAAATCCATTTTCGCATAACTTAACCTAACCCCAAAACAACCGCACACTTAGAAAATAAGCATTTGTCTTTGTGTTATCACTACGAACGGTAACTGCTAAGTTACTTACATATCGTCGTCTCAGAAAACGGATGTCGAATGTTACAAAACACGGTTTTGAGAAAATTGACTTTGAAGTTTAAGGTCGAATTAATCCGAAACTGTACGGTAGATTTTTGTAACTTTTGAAGGAGACGTAGTTGGTGTTATTAGTTTTGATTTTCCATATTTTTACATTTAATATCTCTTAACGTTAATGAGAAAATTTACTTTTCATTCCGTATACATTTGTCGTAAGTAGCGTTTACTCACCACTTTGTTTTGTCCACAGAACATACGACAATAGTAAAGTATCTATTTCAACGACGATGGTATAATTTGATGAAAAAACCAGACATATTTATTAAATAATGATTACTTATTAGAAAAAACATAACAAAAACATAATCATGTATTTAATAAAAAAAATCTGTACATCTCTTATGCTGTAAATATGTTACGAACATACGTTTTCTTTATATAAAAACAAAAAACAATACTTAAATTCTGTCTTTTGTACATTTTTATTTCTTTCATTTCATTGGAGACTCAGTGCAAGCTAAAATTTAAAAATTTAAAATTTTAAAATTAGTTACTTAGTTTAATTTTCAATTTTAATTGTATCGTTATAGTAGAGGACCATCGTATTGTCGTAAGTTCAAAGTTTTGCGATACATACGACAAATGTTTTATGATTAAAAAAAGATTGCATTTGTATGGGAATTTGTCGTATGTGCCACATACGACAAATGTTTTATGATTAAAAAAAAGGTACGTTTGTATGGGAATTTGTCGTATGTGACGCATTTTCAGCACATACAACAAAAGGCATACCCAATCATTAATATTATGTAACATACGACAAAATGCGCACGAAATATCTCAAAAACTAATGGAGATATAAAAAAAATGGATTGTAGAAATCGAAAGAGCATGTCCAACTTAGTAAATCTGCATCAAAATCCCAAAATCGTCATTTTGCACATTCGTCATCCGTTTTCTGAGGCGACGATATAGCAAAAAGCGCTGCGTGACGAGAACGAAATTTCGCTAGCGGTAGATGTGTAGAGTATGTATGCCGTTAAACAAAAAACAAATTTGGGTGCTTCACAAGTTGTCGTATTGTCGTATGTAGTAAAGTTTTTAACGGCTAAATAAATGTTCAGAGGACTTGGAACCACAACCAACTATTTTTTAAAGATGTGAAGTTTCATAATAAGGCTTTTATGGAAGCTTACGAATCCCTTAAGTATAGTTTTAGTTGTTTCAAATTTATGGCATACAACAATACGACAGTATACAGCACTTTGGAGATCCCTAAATACATATAACAATATTGTGAAATTTATGAAGGGTAGCAGTCTACCGGATATCAGATCGGATATCCGAATCCGTCTCTTATTTTTTACAAATTTCTAACTTTTTAAAAATTCTAAAAAATCAATCGAAATTTTTAGCCATTTGAAACTCGTACTTTATTCTACTAGAAGTGAGCAGTCCACTTGCAAACAGCGTTATGTGATTTTATAATAGTAAGCCATAAATTTAAAAAAAAAAAACCTCTACAACAACCAGTAAAATCCAAATTGTATCTTTTTTTATTATCTGAAAATTTGAGTAAATAAGAGTCTAATAACATTATAACACAAAATCGCAGTATGGTAGTTTTTGTAAATTTTATATAAAAAATTAATATAGCGAGTTTTGAAACAGTAACTTTTACATAGCTAGCTTGTTTTTGCCTTTCGCGTTCTCTCTTCCACGAAGAGAGTAGACACCAAAACTACCACGTTTTCTTGCAGGTTTCTAAGTTCATCAGAAGATGGAGACTTTTGAACTTGTATAAATACGTACAATAAATATTATAGCGACTTTTGAAAGTGTATATATTAGAGTGGTTCATAAAAACACTATTTTTTTTAAATCCATAAACGCTACATCAGAATATTGTTATTTGTGTTAAAAACAGACACGTATTTTTTTATTTTGAAATAAAAAGTTTTCTTAGAGGTCGCGCTGGTCGGTTTTTTATAAATATGCTGATGTTCTCAATTTTTTTTATTTTCTTGACATGTTAAAATGCAGCTAAAAATGTGGTTTTTACATATAATTACTTTGGTATTATTGGGGAACTTTCCCTTAATTACACACCTGTCTTGAACAATTAGAATGGGTCTAGTTCCCGAAAATGTGCTCTTGAAAAGACACTAGTAAAATTAAAACGTTGATACTGAACGATTTACGCATTGTCATGGGTTGGAACTTGTTACCAGGGGGTTTCTATGGTTGCTAATTAGGAATCTGAAATCAGTTTTTCGAAATTCAAAATGGCGGATCCAAAATGGATCTAAATCCATATTGAAACCCTAAATTGCTTGTAAAAATATTAATTGCGCAACGTTATACGAAAATAGGTTATTATGAAAAAGTTAAGACTTTTGGGGTGTTGGAAAATTTTTAACCATAGTTTCGTAAATTTTTTTAGTAAATTTAATGGGCATAAAACGAAACCTCCATAGTCTGAGGCTAATATTATTTCATTGTGTTTACTAATTATTGTTTCGTAAGTACCTTGAATCATATTTCATATAAATTCTGTACCCAGGTTGAAATCTTGCTGTTAAACGACATTTTTTGACCACCCACTTTCTTTCGTTAATCATATTGCAACTGTATGTTTTTTTGTTAGTTTTGTAAATTTTCTTTGTCATTTTAAAAAACAGTTTTTTTTTTTAGTAGCATGTATGTATGTAGGTAAGTATGTATGTATATTATATACGTTTATTGCTATCTGTTTTTAAATTTACTTTACGCTATTTTAATCGTTTTGCTTTTTGTTTTTTCATTTGTGTTTTACAAAATGTGGTTCCATCCATCTGGTTGTTACCAGAAATCACAAAAAAATTGTTTTTCGCTACATATGTTATGTACTACATATAAATGTTTTTTTTGTTTTGTTTTTCCTTATTATTTAAAGTCTTTCTAAGAGCCATGATCTTTCGATCACATTATAAATGTATGTCACAATATTTGTTTTACTTGCTTATTAAGTTATATGTTTTATGTTTTTTTTTTTTTTTTTTTTTTTTGTTTTGCAAATGTGTAATGAGACTGTGTTTTTTTCAAATGGCAATAAAATAAAATAATTATTAAATAATAAATATGTATATAATAGAATGTTCATGCTTGCAATATCGAATGGCAAATATTTTTGGAGTGTTGTTTGGTTATTTTGTTGTTGTTGTTGTTGTTAAATCACGCCTTACATGGAAATATTCTATAAAAAAAGTATGCGTACTCGAAATGTATGTAAATGGAATTATTATTGCATTTAATGCTTAACTTCTTTTGTGGAAGGACTTTTAGTGGAGTGATAAAGAGTTCGAATATATATTTAATTTTGAGTTATTTTTGTTTTCTTTTAGTTTTAGTTTCGCTTGAGTACGCTTAACGTTAACGGTTTACTACCCTAATAGGTACGATTTTTACTCAATTGAATCAATTAATTTCGCTAACTTAAACACTAAGTTTTAAGCTATTTAAATATGTATAGTATGCATGCATGTCTGTATGTATGTATGTTACGTTACGTTATACTTATGCTAATATACATGTATGTATGTATATATTTTTAATGATTTGTGGCGTTTTTAATACGTTACTATTTAGTAAACCTTAGTATTTTGTAGTTGCGAAAAGTTGAAACTCAAGTCGACATCCTCAAAGTGCCTTCCATCCGATGTTTTCGTTAATACAATTGTTTACTTTTTGTTTAATATACACTTATTTTAAAAATCGTATGGATTTTATTAGTTTTTATGCGCACTTACACACTAAATATTTTTACTAATTCCTGTTAAATTCTAATGAACACAATCAAGTGAAGTTTCACTTAAACTCTGTCGAGATTGGTATTTGGAGCGTTTTACAATTTAATTTTACATACATAACTACATATGTTACACATACATACTAGACAGATTTATTTGCCGCCTTTGTTTGTTCTTGTTTGTTCTTATTATTATATATTTTTTTTTTGCTTTTGATTTTCTTTGAATTAATTTTCGCTCAAAATTGAGTTTTCATATTTTCGGTGTTTTAGTCGCTTTGGTTGTCAGTCTTCTTAAAAAAGTTTAACCAAAGTTCCACACAAGCATATTCACGTTATTACAAACAATTAATACAATTATTTTAAATAAAAAAAGAATATAGTTTTCACACATTTACTTTGGAGTCCGTCACTACATGTTTAATTTACGTGTGTATGTAGTCGTCCTAATAGTTGTAGTGATTTTAAAATTTGTGCGCTCGAATTTTTTAAAACATAAGCGCCTTAATTCAGTCTCAATTGTAAAAAAAAAAAAAACAAAGCACAAAGCACGTATGTAGATATTTCTAAAAATAAATATTAAACATGCAATTATTACATTAAAAAAAAAAAACAAGCAATAATATGTCTAAAATTATTAATGTTTAAAAAATATTAAGTTGAACTAAACATCTAAAAAAACTAAACTATTAGTTTAACTAGTTAGCGTACGACATTTTCACGCGTGCCGTAAAGCAGACTTTGTCCTTTTTTACGGTATTTGTTTTGAAAAAAATTCCTTAGAAGAACTCCTCGACATGCCGTATCAGTCTAGTACAGTTCATATTTTTGTTTTGGTAATTACACATATTACTTGTAAATACATGCATAATTTAAGTATGTAATTGAATGTAGTAAGCAGGTATATGTACGAATGAATGAATGAATGAGTAAATGGGAATTGAGTACGATTTTTGTGGGTTAAGGTCGAATTTTTGTGGATGAATAGCGCGTGTCAGTGAAGGTAAGTGAAAATTATGTTAAACATACTTCTAATACTATTTTGTTTTTGTTTTTACTGCATACATACCAGGTATGTATGTTATATGTCTGTATGTATGAATATACGTACATGTTTATGGCAATGTGATCGTAACTTTCAGTCAAACAGTTTCAACAGTTTTGCGTGCGTTTTCACTGCAGTCCAAAAAAAAAAAATTGAAAATATTCGAAATGCGAAATACGCGTTACATACTCTTAACTAGTTAATTAGAAAACGTGTACAAATCTTTTATAAGGATTGGAGCCTTCTTTGGAATCTGGTGATAATTCGATTAGGAACACAATTCGACCATCGGGCATTAGTGCAACATCGCAGGTGCGATCTTTTTCGTCAAGACTGGGCGGCATTAAGGGGTTTATCGATGGACGTATTTCAATCTGAAAGGAAATGAAAATATTATTAGAAAGCAAAAAAAATGAAGAAGTGATAGCTAGTGGAGGGAGATTCTATTAACCTTAGAATGGTAAACACCGCCTATGAGGCTGCCATTATAAAAAACGAATGTTTTACCTTTATAAAAAAAAATTATTCCAACCAAAGCAAAAATGTTTTTACTATGTTATTTGTAACAAAAATACTATTATTTTTTTATTATCTGAAATATGTTACAGTCATATTAAAAGATCACATTTTGTACAGAGATTGTTTGAAAAAATTAAAAAAATATATATTTCCATTCGATATATTTGTGTAAAATTTCTTTAGCTTATAGATTTTAGATCAAATTATCCTATTACAAAAGAATATCAAGTTTATGGCTTAAAAAAATTTTGCTATTAAAAAATTACCTATACAAAAAAAACTTTATTGGTAAACATTGCCTCATAGGCATTTAGCGGGTATTGTGTTTCATTCATAAATACCAGAGACTAAAAGACATGGCGAAATAAAAAAAAATTTGTACAAATTTTGTTATTTTATGTTTATAAAAGAAAATCTGCGGTCTTATTGAATCACCCTATATTTAAAGGGCATCTTAAACTACCCGAATGGCTAGTTGATCCTGGAAATATTGTTTGGGAACCATTGAAATATTGATTTAAAGGAAAAATGGCATATCTCGAGATAAGTTATTTTAATAAAATGCCACAGATTTATATAATTTCTAACTTTGAATGCTTATACTTACGCTCCATAGATATTCCAGGCTAGGACTGTAAACAATGATGCGTTGATTCTTAGAATCTGCAACAATAATGCGTCCATCGTCGTCGCAGCAAATACCAGAAGGGCGGTTAAATTCTTGGAATCCTGAACCTTCGTGTCCTTTGGCCGACAAGATCTGCAAATGCAAACGATTTTTATAAAGTAATTCTGACACATACAAATACGAGTACATCCACACATATGCATATATGATATAAAAATGTGTTTATGTGAAGTAAAGATTACCACCTACCTCATTGACATCCGGATCGATTAAATACAAGCAGTGATTGTCGAAGTCCGAAACTATAATATTGCCAGTTGGTGTATAACAAACACCGCGTGGCGAAGCGATTCCTTTATTTGGTCCATGCGTGTCGAATACGATTTGACGTATAAAGCGGCCCTCCGAATCGAATTGCTGTATGCGATGATTGCGTGAGTCGGTAACAACAATTTGACGACGTGAATTAACAGCCACATCCCATGGATATTGGAATTGCCCATACTCTTTGCCATAGCTACCGAATTTCAATAAATATATGCCAGTCGAAGTGAATATTTGCACGCGATGGTTGTCCTTATCAACGACGATGATGCGATTGTCTATATCTACACAAATGCCAGCCGGCAAATCGAACTCTCCATTGCCAACACCCTTGCGGCCGAACTTGAACTTCAATGTGCCATCTGGATTGAAAACTTGTACGCGATTATTACGTCTATCGGAGATCAATACATGACCCATTTTGTCAACGCACAAGCCCCACGGACGGCTAACTTGCCCATCTTCGTGACCCTCGGTGGCAAACGACAACGAGGGTGTATTGGAATTGCGCGCCTTCACATGTTCAGTGCAACCGGGTATGGCCTGCGTGCTGCGCGGTGCACCAAAATGCAAATTCGGTGAGCTACGCAAAACGCTCAATTCCCATTCCAGGCCTGTGCTTTGAATGCCACAAGCGCTACTGCCACGTACGGGCAACAATGGTGAAGGAATGCTACGGAAACTGTTCTCGCGTATGAATGGACGGCGTATGTTAGTAGGCATCGCTGCAGCGGCAACAGGCAAACTGGCGCTAGGCATGGGCATAACTGCTCCCGCGCCAAGATCGTTAACTGAACCGCTGAGTATGGCGCCACCGCCCACCACTGGTATATTATGCTCATCGACAAGCACAACTGCGCCCTGATTTCGTATCTCCTGCAAGATGTTGTAGTCTGGTGTAAGGAATGCAAATACCTCCTGTTTCGGCTGCAAATCCTTGTATATGGCTGCAAATTGTTCAAGTTGACGTTGTCCATTTGAAACCTTCATTGCTATGTCAATCTGATCCATGCGTGTAGTATTTTCCGAAATCTTGTGCAACATATCGGAGGTTTCGGCGAGCCCTGAGAGAGCCGATTTCAAGCCGGCCATTTGATCGTTTAGTATAGCTAAACGGCGTTGGCGCAATTTTTCAACGAATTCCAATAAGAAACGTTCGCGATCCTCTATGGCAATTAAGAATTGCCTAAATGCTTTGCGTATATTTTCACTCAATTCGGCACAATTACGTTCGATGAGTCTTATAAATGCCAAAGCTCTATCAATGCTACTCTTAATGCACTTAGTGCCAGTACGGCTACTTTCAAGAGCCGATTTAATCTTATCATTAGCTTCATCTACGAAACTTTGTATCGAAGCGTAGTTATGTTCCTTGTGTTCGTGCAGGGTGCAACATTGGCAAACTAACTTTTTGCAAGAATCACAAACATAGCGCAACATTTCATTGTGTAACTCACAAACGTAATTGGGTGACGGAGCGCTCAAGGTAGCAGCAGAAACGCCGCCGGTGGGCGAAGTGCCAATTGGTGTGGGCAACGAAACAATTGAGTGATTTGAGGAGAGGGGGCTATTGCGGTGATCACGCAAACAGCCATTGCACATAAACTCATTACACTCAATGCAACGAATCGAAGCATTCACGTCACACCAACTGCAGCTGATGCTCGAATTATTGGAGGACTCTGGTGACATTTTTGGACCACGATTCATGTGTGGTGGTCTAGCCATGCCAATACCGCCGAAATCGTTGGTTGTTGGCTCTAACCCTCCGAAAAAGTTATTAAAAAAGAAATCATTTTGAGGTGGCGAGCTAGAAAAAATATAGAGAAAAAAGTATGTATAAGTAAGAGAATGGGGTTCTTTTTTATAGACAGTTTTCGATGAAATTCAAATCTAGAGATTTCGGACACATACACGAATGTAAAAATATCGATGTATACATACATTGTATCTAGCTAAGTACACTTACTTATGTATCATGACGACGGTCATAAGGATTTCTAAGATTTATGCTAATTATTGAAGGGTCACCACTTTCTAGAATCTAGATGTTCTCTTAGATTTTGACTTTGGCTTTGTCGCAGCTCAGTAGCTATTTAATTCGCAAGTTATTGACTAAACCACGTAAATTTCTAAAGTTTATTTTTATATACACACAGTTCCTGTCGCTTGAGTAGTGCCCTCTTTTCATCCTCAGTATTGACAATTTTGCTTTAATATTCATTTATTTTTATAGAAATATGGCATATTCTATTACAAAAACCATGCAAGTCAGATTTTCAGACTTTATAAAACATGTATAATTCAACCACATTTCAACAA
>NW_023458561.1:38828189-38884390 GCF_013731165.1 Rhagoletis pomonella
AAAGTGCACGCGAATGTTGGTGCGGCCAGACGATTAAAATAATTTCAGAAAAATAATTACTAAAAACTATACATGTAGACAAACAAAGAGAAGGCTAAAGATTCATTTAATAATTATACAATATTTTTGCGCAGAAGTCCTGTTTGCACCTAACTTCAAAAAATTACTCTTATCAATCCAACACAGGCTGCGCCATTCACAGTGTTTTTGCGCAGAGCTCCTTGCTCAACATATTTTAACAAGTAACTTTTAGCAAAAAAATCCGACTTAAAAAAACTATATATATATCTATATACATATATTTCATGATCTAATGATCGGATCTAAACCAGATTAGTATGGGAGCACCTCTAAGACATTACCGATGGAAAAGGAATTATCGAAATCGGTTGACGTGGTCCAAAGCTATGCGGTAACATACATAAAAAAAAAAACAAAAAAAAACAAGAATATTCCGACGAACTGATAACCTCCTCCTTTTTTGGAAGTCGGTTAAAAAGTACATTATACTTATACGTTCATATCTGTACAGTGCACTAGCGATAACTTGAACAAATGAAAACCAGACTGGTTCGAGTCATCGAATAGATCATTTGTATTTTTATACCCCAGCGCACTTGTGCACAAGGGTACTATAACTTTGTTCACATAACGGTTGTTTGTAACTGTCTAAAGGAATTATGTAAGTTAGATATACAGGTCTATTCTGCGCGGGTAATAAAAAGTTTGTAACCGGTAAATAAAGTATGATTTTCTGCTTGAAAATTAAATGAACACGTATTTTTTTTTTTTTAATTGTACATAGCATTACAATTTTAAAGATGTATTTAAAGAAGCATGAGAAATTGAAAAAAACTCACTATAGGAACAACTAGAAATCTTAGAAATTTTAGTATTTAAGAGAACTTAAAAATACCAAACGCTCGGGTATAAAAAAAAACACTCATGCTCATATACCCATAGTTGCGTATGTAACGTATACGCCCCATAGCACCATACGCAGTCATCTAACACGTTTACTCGCACGCCTTAACTTGAAAGCCACATTATTTAAAAGTAATTAAATATTGGCGTTTAAGATTATTACACAGTATTCCTTATGCACATATGTATTTATTTCTTTCTTCATGTATGTAAATATATAACAATTTTAGATTGAATTTCGAGTGCACCAATAAAAATTGTGAAAACAGAATTTTAGTTTCTCAAATCATAGTCACCTTTTACTCAATGTAATTTTTTTTTCTTTTTTTTAATCAATCAGATTGAGAAGTGTGCATATCATTCTAGATGAAAGGTCCAACTATGGTTTCAAAACATCATGTTAATGCCGCACAAACTGATATTTTTAGGCAGAAAAATGTGTTAAAATGGGGACTCAAGGACTCACCGACAAATGCATACAAAAATCTTAATAAAAGTAGCCAATGCAGTAACCAATTAAAAGTGACAGTTAATGCTATACAACTCGATGCCTTGAGGCAAAAACACTTTTCAAAGTGGTGAAATTAATAAAAAAAGATTTTGCAAAAAGGATATTTCCAAGGACTCACCGACGGCCTAGACAAATCTTGACAATTTTATGAAGAGATGAAATTAGATACATGAAATCAGCAACGTAAATACAAAAGCACGACACGTGATATTAATGGTTATAAGGTTTAAACAAATAAATTTAAATAGGTATATATGGGAGGCTTATAAAGATTAATCGGATTAGACCTTTTCCCTTTCAAGCGCTTATTTAAATAATTTATCCTGCTTTGGCTTTTTCACATTTATTGGGAGGTCTATTTCATGGCTGTGAGATAATAATTTTTGGGAGAAGTTGGTGGTGCAAGAAATTACTTCGCCATTAAACATTTGAAATATCCAACTTATTTAGCCTAACCTACTCCGCTGATGAATGGAAAAAACGGCCGCCTTCGTAAGTCCACGTTTTTCTGCAAAGTACACAGCTTGGCCTAGGCATTATTAAATTTTCAATCACAAATAAATTATTTAGTATTTTTGCCAAAAAAATTCAAACGAAAATTTTTGAAAAAAAAAACAAATTTTCCACAAAAGTTCAAACGGAAAATTTTAGAAAAAAAAACAATGTTGCAAGCAAATAATAAATGGCCAAATTGCCCCCAAAATATATGTAAATACTTCCAAAGAAGCTACACATAAAACGTGAAATATAATGCAGCCGAATGTCAGAAAATGAACAGAGAATGCTGCCTTATTACTTCACCTGTTTATTGCGCCATGAGTAATTTCGGTACTTTTTCGCCTAAATAAACGTTTTGAGGCTAAAATTGTTCAAATAATTGTACTTGTTTCTGGAACTCCATTGATTGAAATAAATGCAAGAAGAATGCTTTAGCGTTAGGGAGTGACACTAAAAAAAAAAACAACTCGTGAGATTTGCTCACATAGCAAGAACAACAGTGTAAGCATCGGCCATTGCACAGCTGCTAGCTGGAGTAAAACTATAATTCGCATAGGAAATAAACGAAACACTTTGTTCGAATTTTGAAGTAGTCAATCGAGTAGGAAAAATGTTCAAGCTTACGAAAGTTCAAGTTATCGTGTGTTCGAATTTTCGCGAGTGCACTGTATTCTTTAATGTTATCGTGGTCACAAAATAAATGTAGATTGTTGTCAATCATCACTGCGTTTTAGTGCAATTAATTTTCGAACGTCTGGTAACACCTATCGGTTCAACATTACAGCCACTTTGATTCCAGTTAATTAAAGAAATGTAAGGAAATTAGTATACGCATTTTGTATTGTTCAAAAACAAAAGATCACATTTAATATATGCAAAATACAAGTGAACATTGCAAAGATTGCATATTTATAAAAACATAAGTGCTAAAAAAAGACACTTTTACGAAAATTTGCTAGTGCATGTGTAAAAAATTTATCAATAAGTAACTTGAATGCTATAACTAATAAAAGTGTGATTATTTAGGTTGATTTATCTGACAGCCCGACAAGAGAAAATTCGTTATTCTTAGATTAGAAGCGTTCTCACGACAGTCGGGTCTACGTAACCAGAACGACCCAGATTAATATTGGCCAAGAACCGTGAGTCCAGTATCAGCCCCCAAAACTCTGGGAAAATTCGCTATATGTAGTTTTACTAAAACACCCTAACCAGCCAGCCAACCTCTTCTTGCTCCCTCTCCCCACACTTCCATGGGGTGAAAATTTACCCAACAGCAGAGAGGTTGTCATCCCAAGCAAAAAGCTGTAGGCAAAATAATTTGTACTTATAATTTGCATTTTCCTACAGGGGAGTTAAGGACGACTCATGTACCTACATATCGTTACGACAGCTTACGCGAAGCTAGTTTTATTATCCTTTTTGCTCGTTCATCGCTGTCCTGATTAAATCGTATTGTAACAATTGCAGTTCCGAATATCCTGTTTTACATTACAAATGTCAATATATTACAAAGGTATATAGGTACTTACATTTCTTGGCACAGGCATACAAATATGCGTATGTGTGTTTGTATGCGTTTTTGTAGTATGTGTGTGTTGTGTCTGAAGTCTTTCACGCTGTGGTTGCCGTTGTGGATGTGCCTGTCACTATCACTGTTTTAGTAAATGAAGGAAAGACCGACAAATGTATGGGGTATTTTCCGTTTCCCTTTCTCAACGATTTGACTTTTGTTTTGTTCTGCGGCTGTTGGTGCTGCTGCTTCTTTCTTACACTTTAACGAGCTGGGATTTTTGTTTTGTTTTCGATCCCCAATCGTTTGGTTTAGTTTCGTAAATTTCTATAGCACACTCTCTTATTGTATATGTGTGTGTAGTACAACACGCTCTCCTTCTCTCTCTCTCTGTGCCTCTCTCTGGTGTGATATTTTCTCTTGTTGCCCCACAACTACCTATGGATACTTGGCATTTTAGTTTTATTAAGACAATACTTGACTCATTTCTTCCCCAATTTGATTTTTTCGTAGTTTAGTTGCAAGAATAACGAGTATGCGATAATTATTTTATTTATGAAATTGATTTTTTTTTAGTGTTTTCGCTTAGTTTTTATGTTTTAATTTCGCATTAGTTTCAATGTATGATTTTACTTGTAAGATGTCAGTCGATTTGTTCTTCACTTTTGTGCAACTTTTTAACTCGGCTTTGCTATGCTTTTTATGTATTAATACATATGTATGTACATTAGCTTTTTTGTGTGCACATATGTACATATGTATGTACAAATGTTCATATGTATGTATGTTTGTATATAGATGTATGTACGCCTAAATGCACATAGATATGCTCCAATCTAATGCCTTTTAATATTTTTATGCGTTCTCTTCGGTGTCGCTCGAATTCCTCCTGGTAGCTTTTAATTTCCTTTTTTTTCAATTTTGGGCGCACCGCAGCAGTGAAAATGTAACCGAAACCAAAATAATTTTTTTTTAGTTTTTGTTGGTCTTTGTTTTTTAGTTTTTTTTTTTAATTTTTGCTTTTTTGCACTTCCCCTGTATTGAGTTGAATTTTAATTTAGTTGTTCTTTTATTGCATTGTATTTTTTATATCATAAAAGTACCGCTTTTGAAGCGTTTCCCTTTATGCTTCTTTGTTGTAATTTATGTATAATAATTGTAACTATATAAAATTAGTATGTTCTCCTGCTTCCTGTATACCTACATATAAGTATGTATGTATAATATATATGTATGAATAACGGCTTTCAAAGCACAATTATAATACGCATTTATGTAAGTACATATATATGTATGTATGTATGTACTTATTTTATGGCTTTATATTATTGCAGTTTTTTCTTTCTTAATATACACATAAATCTTTCATATCAACTTGAAATCCATTGCACCAACTTTTTATGTTGAATTTGGCCAAGCTACATTTAACACTTTGAATATATTTTGATATTAAATCCAATGGAGTCGCTCAGTTGCACGGTTTAAGGACAAAATGACGAAAACTACACCTTTCACGTAACAGCTCTGCCAAGACACTAACACGCCATCGAAAAATTGCGCCCTTATGTCCAATGGTAGCCCAATTTCCTATCAGCAAGCAATTTACCGAGAGAGAGAGCCAACAAACATAAGGGTCACAACTACATATAGCAAATTCCAGTCAAACATATCTACGTATTTTATGTATATTTATATACATACATCTGTATATACATATGTATGTATGTATATTTGTTATTTATGTACAATAAGAAGGCAAACGGTGCATTTATGTATGTATGTACATACATAGGTATATCGTCACAGGCAATATGCCTGAAATCCAGTACCCAAACTTTGGTGTCCAATGGTTTTTTTTTTTTCCTACAATCGATTGTATATTACTCTGTTGCGTTTCAAATGTTTTGGTGGTGGAAAGTTGGAGCAAATCTACAAATTACAAAAGCAATCCAAGGCGCATAAACATTATCGTATAAAGGTTTTAGGTACCAAGGGATATTTTTTGTTAAAGTATGTATGTACATTTATGAGTTTTTCCACGCAGGCTTGCATAAATAAATATATACATATACATATGAATACATACTTATACTACATACAAAACTTCTAAAACTGTTTAAAAAATTTAAACGCCAATAATTGCATCGAATCCGGGATAAATATACATATTTACATATGTAGATACATATACCACTTAAAAGAAGGTTAGTAGATAATGCAGTAAATTGCAAAAATCGCATTAGCTATAGGAGAATTTCACTTCTAACTGCGTTACCGACTTCTCTCATGTCCTCTTATATCCTTCTTCAATGGAAACATGTCTATACATACATATTCACATACATCTGGTTGTTTTTTGGCGCTTACACAATAGATATGTTAAGGCTCTGTTATGCATACTTGGCAGTGCATGCACTGCTATACCATTTTTACGTGGAAATCAAAAACCAACAGACTTCTACGTATGTAATGCTGTGCGTTGGGTAACAGCTTACACGCGAAGCTCATTTAACAGATTCCTTATGTGGCAACTCTCATGCAATGCCAAGTATGCATAACTGAGCCATTAGTGTTTGGCCAAGCTTTTCCACCGATTTGTGGCGTGCGGCTTGATGTTGTCACACAAAGGGGAGCGAACTATAGTTTTACGCTGACTCCGAACGTCGATTGTAACTTTATGAGAAGCTGTTTTTCATGGCAGAAATACACTCAGGGCCGGTTGTTCAATGTCTGATTAGCACAAATCGGAGGTAGAAGCTCCGGTTAGATACAACGACTGCTTTATCGATCACATGTTATACGCATGATGTCGAAATCGTCGATAATGACTGCATCACCAAAAAAAAGTCCCGGATTTTCCGCCGGGATTACAAAATTTATTATATTTTAAGACGTCCACCAAAATATTTCGGAAAAATATTAAGATTTAGGCGAGCTGGGCCGATTTGAAAATACGTCCAAATTATGAATTAAAATGGTTTCTTAAAGAACTTTTTGAAAAAAAGTGCCCTCAGATGACAAAACAGATTAGGCTTAAAAAATCTGCATAAAAATCTTTTCAACGGAATCGTAATAATGAGATTTTTGATGCTGTTTTTTATTTACTTTTTTCAAAGATGGATTTACGAACAACTTAAATAACTGATGCAAAATTATTCTGATTTAGACTTATGCGATCTCGGCAGAAAGGTATTTGTCCCAGTTTTTTTTTTTTTCAAATACCAACACATCTTAATTCCACTTGGAATGATGTTCGTTCATCCTACCTTTCTCTTTCATCCTTTCCATGAGCTTATTAGCAAAGAAATAAAAAGGGTGAGAAAATACCTTTCTAACTGATACCTCAAAAGTCTAAATCGGAAGAGTTTAGGTTCAGTTATTCAAGTTTTTCTTATACCAAAGTTAAAAAAACAGCATCAAAAGTCTCATTATTGCGATTCCGTTCAAAATTTTGTTTTTTTTCCTTTTTTTTTTATATTTTTATATAAATTTTTTAAGCTTAACCCGTTTTGTCATTTGAGGCATTTTTTTCAAAAATACATCTTTAAGAAACTACTTTTATTCATAAAAAAAGCTCCATTTTTGGAGGTATTTTCAAATCGGTCCAGCTCGCTTAAATCTTAATATTTTTCCGAAATATTTTGGTGGACGTCTTAAAGTATAATAGACTTTATAATTCCAATGGAGAAACAGTACCAATTTTTTATTTTATGGGCAGTGATGCAGTCTAATGTACATACATACATAAAAAAGAAAAAAAATTCCCACAAATTAAAAAACTTATAGTTTCGGTTAAAAAAAAAAACAGTTTTTTCTGAAAAACCTTTCAAATTAAAATTTATTCAGTCAAAAGCCGTAAATCCGTAGCAGTATCCAGCCGGATAGTCGGTTAACCAAAAAATCAGCCTCATAAGCCGGATACCAGATATCTATCGGGTACCCAGGACATCCCTAATTTTAACCATGCGTTATTCTTGTTAATGACGTAACCCTAACATTCTAAGATACTAACAGTTTTCCTAGGTGCACAAATTTTATTTTAATTTATAAGTTCGACTGTAAATAAGTTCAGGTTCCAATCACGAAGAATGTGGCGCGACTCTTCTTCATCTTTAAAACACAGAAGATGACCGGTGGCGAGCCCTGTGAGTATCACAATCCAAAAGATCACCTAACTCACCCCAGTATTATCTGAGACTCGAAAAATACCAACTGTGTCCGAACCCATACGGACAGACGATGAGATTACTCTCGCCAGTTCGTGGACTACTTCGTTTCCCACAAGGATCTGATACCCATCGCAATGCTATCATGTTTAACGCTATCAAGAGTTGAATAGTCACAAAACACTCCTTGACGAACCAACGTGATCATCCTATTGGATAGGGCTCTGCTTAACCCTAGACTGTCCCAAGCTTAGCAGTAAACGCACAATTCAAAACTCTTTTTAAGATTTAATGTGATACAGGCTAAGACAATACGAGCATGAATCGGGGACTCGTTCTTTCCGACCTTGATCAACAGCTTGCCCATAGCGCGGAGTGGAAACTAGAGCTTTCCGCCCGCCGCGCACCAAAGTAGACTTGAGACTAGGCCTCGCCAGCTACCAAACCTGCTATTTTATATTATTATTATTATTATTATTAAAAATCAATATGTATAATTAGTCTACTCTGTAATATATCACACATATTTAAATATCTACATAAATGTTTTATTCTCATTTGTCTGTAAGAAAACATTTTTCTGTAAACCAAATAAATAAATAAATAATAAATAACTTAATTCACTTAATTTAATTGTTTCTTAAAGTACTTAAATTAGACATTCGCATCCGCGGGTGTCTAAAATTCCACATTGGCAACATCCCTAGTACATACATGTACATATGGGCGATTCCACCGTCACGGGTTGCACATTTGTACAGAAACAAATTTTCTTTCTTGTTTAAATTTAAGTATAAAGTAATCAACAATTCTACATTTTGATAAAGTTACACCTAGTTGACTATTATATGATTTATTACGAAAAAAATCCAGCTTACTTTTATATGGAAAAAATCTGATTTATTTCTTCTGTCACGGGTGGGACAAAAAAAAGAACCTGCTTTGTGGAGCAGATATATTTTACGGAAACTCTGCGAATTTATTTCCCTTTTCTGTGTGAAGTTGATTTATTATAATAAAACAAAGAACAGAGCAAAAACTACAAAACAATTATGGCTTTATTATACAAAAAATCTGAAATTCCTCTGTCACGGGTGGGACAACGTTTGTCACGGGTAGGACACGTACGAATTTTTATATGAAAAGGAGCTTTTAGTGTGGTCCATCTAAAGATTAGTTATTAAAAAATATAAGAAGCCAAGTAGGGGTTAAATTCACTCACGTTTTATCTTAGGATGGTGCCTTTTATATAGAAGAAAATGCTTAGCACCGTCAGCGAAAAAAATTATAAAAAATGAACGCGATTTCCTAGCGTCCTGAAATTTTCACTTTTACCTACTTAAATTTAATGGACTACAAAAGTGCATACCTAAAAATTCTGAACAAAAAGTTTAAAATTTGTAAAGTTTTAAAATTTTTATAATTTTTGTAAAAAGTTTGAAATGTAGATTTATGCGGTTCTGGTTAGGTAATGTGCTACACTTTTATAAAGAAAACTATAAACGTTAGATTAACAAAATAAAAAACCAAAACTGGTCAAAATGTAGCCTAACTTAATCAGCTGACCACAAGGGTATATAGATAATGGACGAGTCCACGCACCCCCCCCCCCCCCCCCCTCTTCCCCTGCGTCCACCTCAACATGCAAATAAAGCTTATCAGCCCTGTAAACCTACTTATGACAACTGTCCCACACATAGCTGTCACGGGTGGGACATTCATCTCTGTTGAATTATTCTTATCTAACTACGTAGAAACGAAAATGTAATTGTGTTAATTGTGGTAAATGTTTGCAATGAATTTCTAATATCTCTACTTCTGTAATTAAATATAACAACTTTTAACTTTTTTTGTCGCGGGTGGGACAAGAGCAATACTGCTTAATAATAACTCATAATATAGATAAAGCAGTCACACAATTTAATGTATAACACAATTTTATTAAAAGCAGATGTGTTCTACTATATATTTTTCTTACCAAACACTTGAATTATGAATCGCAAATTATTTGACAGTGCATTCAACTAGAGCCCGACCGATTAATCGGCATCGGCATTGGCTAGTATTTGGCATCGGCATCGGTATCGGCGTTTTTTCGCCGATTATATGGAATTTCTTTTCATATGTTCAGGTGAAGCGACAGACAACAGCCAACATCAAAAAACATTTGCAGACAGCCCACAAAAATGAATTGATATATGTACATATATTTTTACACATACATACATATAACATATGTAATGTATTAATTCAATTATTTGTTTTCTTTTGTTTTGTTAACTGCGTTAAATTAACTGATTTTATGAAATAATACATTTGTAATTTTTTATGGAGTCGGCATCGGCATCGAACGATTCTTTCGCCATAAGCCGATTAATCGGCATCGGCACGGATACCTGAAAAAAAAATTGGAATCGGTCGGACTCTACATTCAACACAATCTGCTGTAAACTCAATCAAAAAATTTACTTAGAAATTGATTTCAAAACGTAAAAAAGGTAATTAAAATGCATTTAAAGTAGGGCTGTGCGATTAATTGATTACTCAAAATTTTAATTAATCATAAAGTCAATAACTCAATTATTCGATTAATCGGAAATTATGATTACTCAAAAGTTCAGTTACTCGAGTAATCAAGATTTTTGATTAACCAAAAACAAAAATATTTGAGTAATTTGCTTTATGATTAATCAACATTTCGAGTAAAATGAGTAATCAACATTTCAACTCTTTACATATGTATAAAGTAGTTAAAGTTCCTTGATACTTTGAAAACAACGTTTCTGTTTTCAAAAATTAAAACGAAAAATTTTTTCATATACAGAATGTAAAAAAGAAAATAAGCATTTTCCAAAGTAAACTCTTTTAACGAGCAAAATTATTATTTTTGAGTAATCATATTTCAAGTAACTCGATTAATCATCGTTTTGAGTAATCAAAATCTTGATTACTCAAGTAATTGATTAACCGAATAATTGATTAACCAACTTGCTCGAGTAATCGAATAATCGCACAGCCCTAATTTAAAGCTTTAATTTGTTATTTTTTGGTTGATTCAAGTTTTTACAAATGTCTTATCGACACGTTTGTTAGTTTTATAAAGAAAATAATTTTTGCACTGAGGTTCACTTTCCCATGGAACCTCCCATATGTATATTACGCGGGCAATACACAAAATCTGCTATGAAGTCACACTTTTGGAACACGTTATCCGATTTCTATAATTCTTTTTTTAAAAGAAAGGTGTTACCTCACCTAAATCCGACCATTAGATCATGAAGAAATTAACGATCATCTTAAATTTGTATATGAGGATTCAAGTCGGTTTTGTTTTTTGCTTAAAAATTACTTGTATTTGATCAATTTGAAATCACTCTACTCATTACGCATTACGCTAATTACGTTCTTTTTACAAGCTTTTATTTTCCCGCGGAAATTTCCAATCGATTTTAAACTAACTTCCCGACAAGGTAGAGGCTTGAAATTTTCAGCATAGTTCCAATCACGATGACAATGCAATCTAAAATATAAATTAATTCCCTAGATGGCCCGGCCCAGGGGTCTTGATACAAAGATGGTCAAAACATAGTAAAATGTATGGCTAACAGAGCGTAATTTGCCAAAGAACGTAAAACCGCTATAAAATTGTTAAAGCTGCCGGCGGTAGTAGATATGAAGAATAGTTGCAGGCGCCAGTAAGAGAAATACCGGAAATTGTATTGTGTACTTGGGTGCCGTTTTTGTATATGTGTTGTGTACATGTTTATTTATAAACGTATGTGTTCCTTTTCTTTCCCACTAGAACTTGAAGCGAGATCTCCTTATGTGCGGAATAAAAGAGTACTCGCTATGGCCTGATTTCGGAGGAATAAGAGAGATTTGTCGGTTTTTTACTCCTTTATTACTTGCTTAGGAGCCAAATGGGAGATCTCCTATGTGAGCAATAAAAGAAGAAAAGGAGTAATAAGCGAGATTTTTCGGTTTTGTACTCCGGTTTTACCCGCTTAGAAGTCAAATAAGAGATCTCGTACGGGAGCAATAAAAGAGTCCTCCCTGAGACATGATTTCGAAGCAATAAGCAAGACTCCGTACTACTCGCATAGGAGCAAAAAGCGAGGTCTCTTAAGCGAGAAATCCAAGAGTATTCCTTTTGATTGATAAGGGAGGTATATGCACCTCGTTCAAATCAATTTTGTATTTTTGGAAAAATGTATTATGAATAAAAAAAGACAGATAGGTAACTTATACGTTTGTAAATATATACATACATACATATTTCTTGATGAAAAAAATATAATCTTGAAATAATAAAATAAATTGGACATCCAACATTAAGATCCATCGGTATGTATGCCAAGATTTGTTTAAACTTTTTAATGATTTCATTATTTAATGCAAAATGCATTTCCGACGGTGACACCGCCCTTGAGATATTTGAGTGGTTACGTTTCTGATCCTGTCCCGTCCAGAACTTTTATTGGGTGTCGAGAGGCATGAGTCGCATTCGCCATTAAGGGATTTTGAAATCTGAATATGTAAATACCTTGAAGTGGTAATTATTGTTCCATTTGGCTTGAAATTTATCGAAACAACAAGGAATTTGACAAATCGCCTACAGCCTGACTGTGGGAATGAGAGAATACCTGCCGGAAATCGGCCGGAAGCTGTTAACAATTTGATGCGTCTCATTTCTGTGGACTCCCATGTGAATACCGGTCAATTACCAATAAAGCATTTTCGCCACATAGCGTATCATAAACATACTTTCATGGTATATCTCGCCGTTTTAAGTTTGTAATGGTTAGTTTTCATATAATTTTTCTGTACTATTATTAAATAAGCATTATTTATACATATATATGTATATGTATGTTTTATCTAGTGTAAGATGTTATATTAATGTGCACATGTGATAAAAAAAATTAAATACGTGGAATGCGTTAATATCAAAATGTGTTTTGTTTATGAAGGATGCTCATTATGGAGCAATGTGGAGTGATATCCTATTACTCCATGAGGAGGAATTTAGGAGGATATAAACCATCTTTTATTGCTCGTAACGGAGGCTTGCGGGATGCCTCATATGGGAGTACACCCTTATTGCTCGTTCGGGAGGAATGTGGGATGTTTTTCTTTGTGCACTCCCTTGTTGTCTTTTTGGGAGGTTTCTGGGAGGTTATTCTGAGAGTACTCCCGAATTGCTCCCTTAGGAGGTTTTTGGGATGCTATTTTTCTGTGTGCTCCCTGATTGCTCGTTTAGGAGGTGAAAGGAATTACTCGCCCTCCTAGGACATACAATGTTAAAGGGAGTATACAAAATTACATGCTTATACACAGAAGCATAGGGAGCCATGGGGAGTATTCGTATACTCCTAAGGGAGTGCTCAACGAGCAATCGTACGATGCTCCCAAGTTCTACTGGGTTCGTACGTGTTTATTGATATATCTGTACTGTAGTGTTTTCGGACGGTACTAGCTCTTACTGCCAATATAGGAGTATTACATACATATATGCCTATATAAGCCCCAAAAGAGTGGTGCAAATGACATATCCAATAGTTACACTGCCGGAACAAAGTATTGGCACATCAAATTTTTCACAATATATGCCTCAAATTTTATTCTAATTTTTTTCCGCCAATTTTGTATAAAAATATGGTTCATGCAGTAACAAAAAACATAGAAATGTAATTCCTAAACTTTGTGCAAAACTCGCGAAAATTCAGCAAATTTTCATCAAAATTTTCAACTTTTTAATCAGATTTTTTAGATTTTTTTTGTTGAAGGTGTTTTGCATTTTTTTCATATAAAATATTTCCGAAAAAAATTGTTTGCATGGAAGAGGCTACGTAACTACGGCAATTCTTAGCTACTTAAAACTTGCACTTTATTATTATAAAATTGATTGGGCTACAAATCTGCATACTCAAGAAAATTCTAAAAAATCTGATTAAAAAGTTGAAAATTTTCATGAAATTATATTTTTATGTTTTTTGTTGTAGAATGAACCATATTTTTGTACGAAATTAACGGAAAAATATTAGAATAAAAATTGTTGCATATATTGTGAAAAATTTGCTGTGCCAATATTTTGTTCCGGCAGTGTAGCAACCAAGCTACTAGGAATACCATGATTTACCGTAAAAATTTAAAAGTTTTTGAATCTCTCTGTCATAAGTGAAAATTCACAATAAATAATTTTGTTACTAAAGTTCAAGGCACATTAAACAGGTAGTATCAGTAGAGCAAAAACAACATTTGCGTGTATTTTGTTGTTGCTTCTGGTATCGAAAGTGTCAAAAACTGTTCTGAATTTTTTCTTCTAAATCAAAGCGTGCCATGTGAAATACAAAAAATTATAAAAAATAAAAAATTGAAATTGGAAAAAATAAAAATTGATGCAACTTTCTTTCCTAGTAAATTTGTTTGCTTCTCGAAGCATTGATCCATCCTTTCCAAGGCCCAGTAATCAGCGGTCGTGCTGCCGAGTTGGGCGAACGTTCCAAAAGCTGCTATTCAATCGCTTGTTTTGTATGGAAAAAGGTTTCACAAGCAAGTGGATTTTAAGAACTTATAATTTTCGTGAGAAAAAATTAAAAATATTTGACATTTTCGAGACCAAATAATTTGAAAATAAATCAAATCAGCTGCTCTACTGATACTACCTGTTCAATGTACCTTGCTAAAGTTGAAGAAATAGATCGCTAAACCACAGCCCACTCTATGGCACGTAAATGCGTTTTTAGCATTTTACAAAAATTAAAAATTTTGTAGGAAGAATTGAAAAACGCTATTTTCAATGATGAAAGAAACTCCAATATAGTTGATTCTCATGCTCCACAACTTGGAGAATCATTCGGCATGGCAAACCTTTCCTTGGCGAAAAGGATATTTAGTTTAAAGTAAAAAGCATATAGCTTTGGAAAACAAATAAAATCTTTTCACTATGGGAAAAATGAGTACCAAGAATGAGAAACATTCTTTGCGCATTATGTTGGCAAATTTTTCGCTCATTTCGACCGTAGCTATTTGGAAATTCCAGCGGTAAAACATTGTTATTCACACCGAGCCAACAACAAAATCGTTATTCAAGGAACAAAATACCTTCTTTTAGAGCAACTAGCTTCAAATATGGGCTTTAATACCACTGGCGATTTGTAAAATCTACTTCCCAATAAGATTTTTACTTATTCAAAAGAGAATGATAACGTGTTGAATTTTAAATAAACCAATCTTGCGTAAGTGTCCTGCAGTAAAATTTAGAGACAGTCTGACAAAGCGCTAGTTCCGAACTACATATATCAGAACTATCTCTAGTGCAAAATGGATGCAGAGCGGTACAGTTGAAACTAGCGGCGTAAATCTGCAAATGCTCACTACTCGTACAATACGAAAGTAGCTCAGCGAGAAGACTTCCGACTCAAGCATCGTTGGTCGCGAGTTCAAATCGCGGGCGGAGGCAGTTGTGAGTTTTTAAATTTAATGAATTTCGGCTTACAATAACAAAAATAGAATCTGTAAAAGAAAACAAAAAACGAAAAAATATCCAAAAATCTAATCTTATAAAAAAAAAAAACCCGTCCAAAACGGAGCCGGTTAAAAACTAGTTGCAAAGCAATGCACTGGGCGACAATTGCCACCGCCAATGCATGTTTATTTATTGTATCGCTAGCAACAACAAAGCATACGCTCACTCAGTTACAATTGCATAAGATACAACGAATACACAGAAGCGTGAATTCCACTATTATGTATCCTTGCATGTATATACACTGTATTACATACATTGAATTCAGTAGCCATGTGACGAAAAACATTTATTGTTATCGTTTAAACACTTACAAATCTAACTTATATTAAAAAAAAAACTTTAATGAATTTCTATCTGCATCGATAATTTCATTACTCTTCAAGATTGAAATTTTTAAACGATGGAAAAGTTATTTAAACTCCTATATGTACTAATACATATATAATAGACATATTATGTATAGAGAAATATTTTTTAATTTTTAATTTAATACTATTCATTTCCGTAACTTCTTTTTTGCATGCTGCGCAGCATAACGATTAGGTCACCAGTACCTTCACGGTTTAGCTTCAGCGCGTCGCACATTTACCCTCCTCCCCCTAAGCATTATTCTATTGGGCTACGAAACGATCCGTAATCATTTCGTTTGTGCAGGCGATAATGGTATATTTGGAGTTATTGGATTTTCATAATTATTATTGGGATGTCCCACAGCATTACGTTTTCGATTATTAGCTACTTTACTATTGCTGACATTTAATTGTGTTGCTGCTGCTGTTGTTGTTGTCGCACAGTTATTGATATTAGTGCTGCCGGTCATCATTATAGAGATTGGATTCTTCTGAGCGCACGCATTGTTTTTTCGTACACCCAAAGTTGGAGCGCCGTTGTTATTAGTTGAGTGACCAGTTCCTGCAGTGCCGTTGATTGCCGATGTTGGGCTATAATCGCCACCCTCATTTAGATAGATATCCATGTGATCCACGGTGTCGGAGTTAGCAAAATTATGATCACGGCGATCACTTTTCTTCCAAAGATAGTAAAACTGTACCAGCTCTCGCATTGTACGAGTACGCACCTTTATTAATTGTGACGACAGCGTCTTATTAATACAGCATTTATCAAATCTTATTTGTTCCATACTTGCCTGATTTTGGCGAATTTTAAGAAAATCTTTGCCAAATTTTTGTATACCCTCCTCGAATTTATGACACTCTTCTTCCGACCAAAGACTCATCGAACCAGTCAGTGGAAGCGCATTTAGACGTTTACGACGTAAGGCCTCTTTGAAATCATATCCGCATTGGACCAGCAAGTGAAGAGCCTGTAACCAGATAAATGAACATTTTTAGAATAACTACAATTGTATTTGCAGTTTAAAGTTTGTACAGACCTGCTCGTTGTCTTTGATGACAGCAGTCGCATCACCGCATTCATTATTGGCAAGGGACGACGGTAGATTAAGCACATCGTCCGTATTGTGATTCTTAGAGAATTCTTTATTATCAGTATCACTTCCATTCCGTAGACCTATAGCTTCGGTAGCTTTATTCGCTGCACTATTAGTCTCGTTACATTCTTCGGTTTCTTCATCAACACTGTCCAACATGCACGGCTTGATATCGCGAGCTTTCAATAAATATTCTTCTACTTGACGTTCGCTAACCTGACTTGGTTCCCAAATTAATTTATCCTCATTCTCGTATGGTAACACATCTCCATACTGTGATAATCCATCCGGTATGGTTGCTTGATAAGACGGACCTACCATGATTGTTTTCTTCACATAGTCACTATCAAACTCTCCTTCCTCCTCCTCCTCCTCCACCTCATTTATATCTTCTATTTCGTCGTATTCATTAAAGAGAGGTTTGAGTGGCAAATCTAAACATAAAATACGATTAAATATCTCTTAAGAAGCTCCTATTTTAGATCCCTTTCTAATTCAGTCTAATACCTGTGGGTCTTAACTATTTTAGATTTACCTTTGTCAGTTCCATCTCCTGAATTTAATACTTCTGTAAAGGACTCTTCTGGATAAAGATCCATAAGATGAGAGCGACGGTGTTTAGTTTTTTCATTAACATGTTCAATTGATGAATCATTGTTCTCCGCATTTCGAGCAGGCATGCAATCCTCCCCTTGCTGTGCCAAAGCAACTTCTTCACCCAAGGAAGATTTTGTCATCAATTTACTGGCATTATGATCTTCATCATTACTTTCTTCAATTAATATAAGTTCATTCGCTGTTGTTTGTTTCGTTTTCGACTGATTTTCTTCAACTGGCTCTATTGCGCCATTCATATAGTCCTCAGAAATATTAATTTCTACTGGCAAGTCACTTTCCGTTTTTCTGTGTTTCGAATGTTTCCCACTCCCCGCACTTCTTTTATTCTTTTTCCTCTGAGTGGCAATGTGTACAGGAATAGGAGGCGCTCCTTGATACTTGGCTAGTAACTCTTCTAAAGGCATTTCGCCCTCTTCCTTCAAGGTAGCAATTTCATCATGTGGATCTTGTTGCTCCATGGCAGCTAATGCTTCCTCCTCATTGAGCGTTTGTTCATCGTCAAAGTCATTGACCATCATATCAATAGAAGGCTCAAATGTGGCATCGGCACTGCTATTGCCTTGTGAAGTACAAGATGATGCTGGTGATAGTGGAGCTGCAAAAGTTTCTAAAAGTGTTGATATGGCAATAGGAGATTTATTACGGCGTTCGCGTTGTTTGCGCGGGACCGAACAGTCGATTTGGTGGCAAGATTCCTCTTGTTCTGTTCGCGACATCGTATTGTTTGCATTTTCCACTACTGTAGTGACAATTCCTTCTTCTGCTGATTCAAATTTGCTGCAATTTATTTGCTTTGCATCTGGCTCTGAAGACATTGCAATATGTATGAAAATTTGTAATAAATCAACCCAAAAATTTGCAGATGAAAATTTCCAACCATTCGACTTTTGCCAATATATTATTTTAATACGGCGGCTTCCAAAATGATATTTGGGATATTACTAAATTCACACTGGTACCGAAACTGCGGTTTGGGACCAAAAATGCACTACCGGATAGGGACCAAATAAATTCCGTCATACAACAGTTTTACGAACTCTATTATTTAGCTTATTTAGCGCCAGAGTCGTTACATTTTAAAGGGATGCTCAAAAAGTATAAACTTGCTTGAAACATTTTTTAAAGCGTGATAAAAATATATTCAAGTAAAACAAAGACATAGGTGGAATCAAGATGTATTAAACAAGGCGTGATGGACAACTCAGATGGGCTCTCTTTTCAATGTCAAATTCAATCACACTTTGTTAAACACATTTTGGGTAGAACCGCTGAGATCAAGTGTTTAAATTTGTGTATCATGAGAAGCACTTTTAGCATTTTTGACGTTTGCAAAATAATAGTTTCGTTCAACTTTTCTGGATAAAACCTGGGCCGTTCGAATCGCGCCATTCGTGATCGTGTGATCACTTGTTTCGAATCTAATGAAACAAAATGACAGCTGTTACGTTCGTAGCGATTCGGGCCCCGCAAAAGCGCAGTTACACACGGACGTAAATACTTTGAACGTGTCAGCTGACACGATCTTATGAGATCTGCATGTTAACAAAAACTCGCCACCGCATGACGATGACGTAGACGCTGCCTCTCTCTTCTACCAACGGCAAACTTGATATGTTTCTACGCTTCTCTACGGTACGCTACAAGGCGAATTTATATAAGGTGGTGTTACTAGCTCAGCTGATTTTGTGTATGTGTTTCGCCGCACGGCTTCTGATATCAAATTGAAAAATTTTGTTTGAATTTCTACACACACTCTTACAGATTTTGACAGTTTATGCCGCCAAAGCAAAAACAAAATACATGTAAATTTTTGTTTTTGTACTCCTGCTATCACCTTATATTAATTCGCCTTGGTACGCTACGTACTTCGTAAACGTTCGTGGATAACCGCGCTCTAAAACTGTCAAAAAGCAAAATGTTCCTCAAAGAGAAAAACTAAAAAGTACATACGTACCAGATCAAGGCGAATCTAAACAAGGTACTGTTATCCGATGCACTGATTTCACGGTGAATTTATACCTTTTGTCAAAATTATGTATTTGTTGTAATTTTGCTTTGTACTGATCGTCAATGTGGGTATAATTTGCTGTTGGAATTTTTGTTTTTGTTCTGTCAACACCACCTTGTACAAATTCGCCTTGTACCAGATTCTACCAGCAAAAATTCTTCGTGTGAAATCAAGGAGAATTTATACAAGTTGGTGTTAATGGCGAATTTAGATTTTCGCCGCGGTACATCTTAATGGCTAAATCAAGGCGAATTTATACAAGGTGGTGTTGATGGCGAATTAAATTTTCGCCGCGGTACTACTGAATGTCAAAATGATGTGTTTGTTGTAAAATGAATTCGCCTTGTTTACAACAAACACATCATTTTGTAGTACCGCGGCGAAAATGTAATTCGCCATCAACACCACCTTGTATAAATTCGCCTTGGTCTAAATGATGTATTTGTTGTAAAAGAAGCGAATTCATATAACAACAAACACATCATTTTGACATTAAGAAGTACCGCGGCGAAATCTAAATTTGCCATTACCACCATGTATAAATTCGCCTTGCGTGAATTCAAGGCGAATATATACAAGGTGGTGTTACCGGCGAAATTAGATCTGGGCCTGAATCACCACACATGATATCGTATTACTCGTCATGTAAAAACACGTTTTTCGGATTATGACATATTCAGCTTAAACGACTGATGTATCACGTAATTTTCTTTCGTGTGGTTTTCGATCCGTAAACGAATGTTACGATTTGAGCCCAGCTTATTTCTTCGCCTTATATAAGGCGAATTTATACAAGGTGTTAACAGAACAAAAACAAAAATTACAGTAATCAATTATACGCACATTAAGGATGTGTTCAGAAATGCATCAACCCAAAGCATCAGACACTTTTATTTCTAAACTATAATTGATGGAAATGTCCAATATGCGTAACCACGGTTAAATGCCTAATTGAAACGTAATTGCGTAAACAAGGCATTTCCATCAGTTGTAGTTTAGAAGTAAAAGAGACTGATGCTTCGGCTTGATGCATTTCTGAACGCACCCTAATAATCAGTATAAAAGAAAATTACAACAAACATATCATTTTGTAAAAAAAAAAAGGTACAAATTCGCCGTGGAATCAGCGGATCCGATAACACCACCTTGACCTTGTATAGATTCGACTCCTTACATGCAAACTTTGGGGCGAGTTGAGATTTGACATAACACGCGCAATACAAAATACATGTGGTTTTGTTGTATCCTTGCTACCCCCCTGTATAAATTCGCCTTGGGACACTCTGTACAACCGCAGCAAAAATCTAATTCGCCGGTAACACCCTTGTAGAGATTCGCCTTGGGCGGAATAACTAATATAAATTATTAATTCGCCTCGCAACCATTTTGAATAATTTTATTTCTTTATTTTCAGTTTCATATAATTTTAAAACGCTGGCAAACTTATGGTTCGACTATGGGTGGCAACGCAACCGCAGTTGGATTGCCGATGGCCAACGCCACTGAAAGGAAAATGTATATTATGAATAGCAACTATAGTTAAGTTCTATAACGTTGAAGGTAACAAAAAATAGAAGAACCACCAACTAAGACTTGGGTGTAAATAAGCTGAAGAAACAGTTGAAAAAATAAATAAATTATCTCAATCAAAATTTCCGCGGCAACCACAAAAATGCAATTGCTAATAAAGCAACTCAGTTGTCAGCTTTCAGGTGCCAGTTGCCATCTGTAATACCATGTCAGCCACTGGCCGCCCAACTGAAGTTCGGTTGCAATCCGTAATCGACCAATTAAAAAATCATAACCGACGAATCGAGAAAAAGAGTCCAATGTTTTTATCATGGATTAAAGGACGTTTGATTGAAAAATTATTTGAAATAACGGTAGATAATAAAAAAATATATACATATGTATATTAAAAAAAAAAACATTCATATGAATGCTTTTATATGTACTTAACAACTTAACAGATCCTTATAGTGTTTTTGCCCATTACCACGATTGCTCCTTCATCTTGTATTTCTTTGAGAGCATCTTCGAATTGCTCGCGTGTTATCAACTAAAATTTAATACAGACGTTAGTAAATATCACGTCAAATAATTTCCAAAAAAGGGCTTACAATTTGCGAAGCATCTTTGACTTCTTTGAAAAGTTTCTGATATGGAACTGTTGGTACTTTTCCTTTTTTCTTCAAATTTTCCTTGATGGCTAATACGAGATCTGCACGTTTTTTGCGCGCAGCAGTCGAGAGGCCAGTAGTGAGAATGCCTACGTCTATCTTACCAGATAGTGGATCTGTCGCAGATTGTTTCAAAGCTTCACGATGTAACCTAAGTTGGAATTTGTTTAGTCAATTTGTTTTGCAAACAAAAATTAAGCTATAGCACTACCTCCAAGCTTCTTCTACATCTTGAACACCTACAACGCTACTTAGCCGCACTTTGGCGTGTGCTTCCGACAGACGTATCAAACTCTCCAATTGTCTTGGATAGGCTGATATTTGACCACGACGTGCGCCTACCTTACGCATATCAACATACGCTTGAATAAGGCGTTGCTGAGCCTCTTCCGATAATGTAGGGGAGCAATGTTCACGAGCGTAAGCAATGTAATCACGTAATACACTAATGTCCTGTGGATTTAAATATTTATATAAAGCAATTCGTTTTTTTTTTTTTTTTGAGTCACTTACAAACATTGTATCCTCCTCTTCATGCCGAGTCACATAATAAAGTGATACGAGATGATTGGCTAGACGGCGATCAAACTGTTCATCCTGTGGGTCGAGCACAAGGAAAATCAAATCAAATCTAGATAACAGCGTATGTGGCAATTGTACATTGTCTATTATGTTCTTTTTTTTATTCCATTGCGATTCTGCAGGATTGGCTGCCGCCAAAATTGATGTGCGAGCATTTAGCTGACAAATTATCCCAGCCTTAGCTATGCTCAGTGTTTGTTGTTCCATGACTTCATGCAGCACACTGCGCGTTGAGTCATTCATTTTATCAAACTCATCGATGCAGCAAACGCCGTTATCAGCCAGTACCAATGCACCTCTATAAATACACTTGAATAGAATTTACGAAATCATAAGATTATGAAAATGCATACGTTTGCAGAACTAGCTGTCGTGTTTCTGGGTCCTTTGTAACATAGGCTGTTAGACCAACTGCGGAAGAACCTCTGCCGGAAGTATATTGCGATCGCGGCACCAAATTGAAAACGTATTGTAATAGTTGAGACTTTGATGTACCTGGATCACCACATAAAAGCAAGTGTATATCAGCTCTATATATAAAAGAAATTGAAAATGAATGCATACTCCTGACAATAATCCAATAGGACATGATGTTAATGAATTACCTGAAATTCTGTCTGCCCAAAGTTGAATGCGTCTTCTTAGTGCCACCAAACAATTGCAACAGAATACCCTTCTTGATGTCGTCATTTTCATATATAGATGGAGCTATAGCTCTCGACAAACGGTCGTAAATATCGGGTTTTTGTGAAAGCAAATGTAAGAGTTCCACGCGTTCAGGTGTGAATATGTGCATTTTCCTTTACATATATACATATTTAAAAATATTTAAGTACCATAGCATTTGACGTTCGTACATGTACATACCCCTCTTCCTGTTCATATAAACGATTGCTATCAACTTTGCGGTAATGCACCACATCAATGTGGGTTTTATAAACGCTTTTAATGTTACGACCTCTGTCTTTCATTGGAACGGCGCGGTATATACCAGTTACGGTGACTCGATCACCAGGTTGTACCTTGTCGACCAAATCATTGTGAGCATAAAGCAGTACATTGTGCGGCGTTTGTCCGGCTGCCATGTCGTCCGGCGACTCTTGTAGTTTTATCAATTGCTTATCTGTGAATTCCGAACGATTGTGGACCAATCGGTAGCAATGATTTGTATTACAGTTTGTACAAAGTGTCGGTTGTGCGATACGTCCTCTATCAACCTCAACTGATACGCAAAATGCACAAAGTATGCATTTAAAGAAGGCCTCACGCATTTCTGGGATAACTCCAGATGTGCGTATTACCATTCCACTGATACTTAGTAGTTGATCTATGTCTTCTGGATTGAGGGAGCGCATATTGCGCGTCTTATCTGCATTGAATGGGCGTACTTGAATTTGGTGCTCCAACACGGCTGCGGGATACCGTTCGAAGAACATCTCATTTACTGCCATATCAAAAGCCGGTATAACTTCTTGCGGGTAGCAAATCAGTTGGCGATACAATGCTTCATCAAATGTTTTCAAGTGCGCGCAATTCACATTAAGGTACGGTTCTTCTAAAGTATGAATCTCCTCTAGCTTCTGCATATATATGGGCTGATTTATGTCTATGTTTTCGGATATCTCATCGCGTTCAACCTCAGGATCAATAAAACGCATGAGGAAAACTTTGAACTTGGTTTTGCACTGATGAACTACAACATTGGTGCCCCATACTACCATCTGTGGTGTAGCAGACGATTCTGAGACTGTATCTGTGCCTTCAGAGGGCTTCTCAGCTATAGGATCCAACTAGCGATCACAATGAAAGAACATTAATGTCTAGCTTTTAAGTACTACCACTAAGAAACTTACACCGGGAGCTCCAATAGCTACTTGGCGCATGCGTTTATCGGTGCGTATGTCGGGACGCGCGCGCAAAGGTGTTCCACGTATACCCGAGCGAGGCGTTCTAATTGAGCCAATAGAGCTTGGGGTTCCATAGTTTAAAGGTGAACTTAAATCAATTTCACTCATACCAAGCGCACGAGCGGGACTGGTAGCTGGTAAGCTCAAGCCACCTGGTGATGTTGGAGGCAAACTTATTTCGGATGGCTGACTTTGCCGCTGAGTAGTAGGACCCATGCGCATAGGCGTATCTGAGGCATCTTGAGCCACAATCGGATCTAATAAAGGGTGTTTTTACAAATTAAGACAAAACCATGTTCATACATTTATAGACCATATCTTGTAAACTTACTTCGCGTAGGGGTTCGGTCTCCCTGACCTCTTGGTGTAACACCCCCTTCAGGAGTTCGAGCTGGGCTAGACATTTCTATATTATTTAATTTGGTAAAGATGCGAAACGTTTTGTTTCCAGCAGTAATTAATAAATTTTCCACCAACTAATTCACGCCGCAAATGGGAATGTAAACGCAATTGACAAACAAAAGCGCGCGCAATAGAACTGTCAAACTATCGATGGTACTATCGATGTATCGATGGTTTTGGATTTCGGTCTACTACCGATAGTTTTTAACACTATCGATACTGCCCCGTAGTCATAGTCAAAATAAAGTCGACTTTAAAGTTAGTTCCAGCTTTTTGACATAATTTTCAATGGGATATCTGTCAAAAAAGCTGCAACTAACTTTAAAGTCGACTTTATTTTGACTATGACTACGGGCCACTATCTAAAAACCACAAGACCCATGAACCAAAAATACAAGATCATGCCTTCTTAGTAGCCCGTTATAATCGCATTTAGGAAAAATGTTGGGCGACTTTGACATTAGCCGTTTGTTTACATTTGTTCGTTGTTTACAATTTGGTGGTGGCTCTTTACTGCAATTTTCTTAATTTTCGCTTGTGACAACTTGTGCACACATAAGGTAAAGAATAATTTAACACAACGACATGATTTATAGAAGAATTTGCATAATAAAAATGATTATTCATGCGTTCAACAATTACGCGTTTTTTTTTTTGTTCTCTTCGTTGTTTACTTCTTACAAAACAGATGGTGTCGAGATTTCAACAGCTAGAAAATAACTTTTTTCTTTCTCTCGGGAAGGCGTGATCTTGTGTCTTTCGTTCATGCACAAGACCGATAGGATAGAAATTCGTTTCAGTTCAGTTTTCAAATAAAAATAATTTGCAAATACCTAACTCAAAGCGCAGTTAGTCAACGACGTAGCTTAAACGTAGGTTGACGTACGTAGCAGCCTATCAAATTTACTGTTGATAGAGAGAGAGAAGCAACGGCAACGTCACCGCCATGCGGTGGTGAGTTTTCGTTAGCACGCGAATCCCATAAGGTAGATCGTGTGTGCGTCAACCTACGTCTACGCTACGTCGTTGACTGTTTGGGCTTTCACGGTTCATTCAATGGTGAAATTTTTTCTTTAATATTGCCTGATTATAAAAAGGCAATATTATGAGCATCGAAAAAAGAGTAAAACTAAAAATGGCAACGTCTTGATTGTAAAACGGCAATAAGATGACTATCGAAAAAGAAAATAAACCTAAGAATGGTGTTGTGTAAACCAGGCTTTGAGCAACCGGCCCTAAGTATACGTTCTGCGTTATCGACTAATATCAGCTTTAAAAATGTGCTCGCGGCAACACTGTTGTCAACGTCAACATTGGGTTGACTGGACGTCAAAGTGAAAAAATCTAGTTTGTTTGTTTTACAATTTTCTTTGCTTGCAGGAGCGAAATTCTCTGTATTATTATTTTAATTAAAAAAATTAATAATAAAAATTAGAAAAACCTTTAAAAGATGTATTTGAGAAAAGTCAGTATCACACCTTGAATTTCAATAACATACAACAAGCGTAGCAAAGAATTAACTAACAAAATAAACACGGATTGGAGTTACTGACATAAGGGAAATTGAAGACGACGACACCAACGATTTGATTGATAATCGGTTTTTACCGCCGTAGCTAACATTTTTGTTTGCTTTTAGCAGTTTGGATCAAGGGCCTTATAACCGTAAACAGCGGAATTAGCTGAAGTGAAGTTGCTGTGAGATTACTACAAAATCATGTCGAGCGAAGATATGCTATATGCAAAGGTATTTAACACATATTCACAGCTTTTGGGTCGTCTGCTTGAGTGATTAGCTCGTTGGCTGCTGCAGCCCTACAAGTGCAAGTGCAATTTGTTGACAAGTTAGTGGGCTGACGAGTGGTTGGTTGCATGTAAAAAAATAAGCGTTGGTTCCAAAACTTCAATTAACTAAATGAAACTATTCCATACAAATCTTGTTTAACTAAAAGCTTTCTTATTTGAAATTGGTAGTTCAAGTTAAATGCGGGCGCATTCTAATTGGACATTTTTCTAATAGAATTGAGTTTGACGAATTTTTAACGGACTTAAATGCAAAAGATATTGATGATGCATTAAAATAAATTCATATATATATTAGAATGTAATAGCTTTGGCTAGCTGCCGTGAATGAATCATTGGTTATCAATGTGAAGTTGTTATTGTCATTGATAACATCTTTAACAACAACAACGATTTATACCACTTGACATCATACAGCAATTTAAAGAAATTTAATAACGGCGAGGGGTATTTACTATATTTTAAAAATTATATCCAATTACTCAAATGCATGTTCATGCCCCAGCCCTCTAATTTTACCTGTATTTATTTCAATTAGAAAAATCATTAAACACAAATTATTATAATGTATTATATTTCTTCTCTAAGGGGTCTAAAATATGGGTACCTCACCCAGAGCTGGTATGGGAGAGTGCAACAGTTTCACGGGATTATCACAAAGGGGCCACTACCATACAAATCGTCAAAGATTCTGGCACTACAATCGAACTATCTATAAAACCCGATGGAAGTAATCTACCACCTCTGAGAAATCCCGCCATTCTGATCGGTCAAAATGATTTAACGGCTATGTCGTATCTTCATGAGCCCGCCGTATTACATAATTTGAAAGTCCGTTTCTGTGAACGTCAAACTATCTACACGTACTGTGGCATCATACTTGTGGCCATAAATCCATATGCCGAACTACCGCTTTATGGTCCAAGCATAATACGTGCATATCGAGGCCGCTCAATGGGGGAATTAGAACCACATATATTCGCTTTGGCTGAAGAAGCATACACAAAACTTGAGCGTGAAAAATGTGATCTTAGCATAATTGTGAGTGGTGAATCAGGTGCTGGTAAAACTGTATCTGCAAAGTATGCGATGCGTTATTTTGCTGCTGTAGGAGGATCGGAATCTGAAACACAAGTTGAACGTAAAGTGCTTGCTTCCTCACCAATAATGGAGGCTTTTGGAAATGCTAAAACTACTCGTAATGACAATAGTTCACGTTTTGGTAAATTTACCAAATTGCTTTTTAAGAATAATATGAGTGTTATGAATCTTACTGGGGCAACAATGCACACATACTTGCTGGAAAAATCACGTGTTGTATTTCAAGCACCCGGCGAACGAAACTATCATATTTTCTATCAACTTTGTGATGCACGAGAGATGCATCCTGAGTTAATACTAGGTGAGATGAAAAATAATTATAGTTGCGTTTAACTAGTCTACTTTATTAAATAATTTTTTTCTATGTAGATCATCAGGATAAATTCGAATACCTAAAAATGGGCCTATCGCCCGATATCGATAAAGTATCAGACAAAGATCAATTCAAGGAGACTATACAGGCCATGACTGTGCTGGGTTTTAGCACTTTGCAGGTAAATATCCTGTCTAAAACGTTATCTTTTTTTAATGTATAATTGCATCGCCATTTATATTGCAGATTACAGATATATTAAATATTCTTGCTGGCATATTACATTTAGGTAATATAAAGTTCATTCCACAATCCAAAAAAGGAAGTGAAGACGTAGATCCTGATGGTTGTGAAATTTTTGTATGTAGTTCAGATATGTATTTATTAATTAATACTAATTAAAAAGAAAAACACAAAATTACTTATATTTATCAGCATAATGATCTGCATCTGCATGTGACTGGTGAGATGTTAAAGATTAACTCAGATGATTTGCGGAAATGGTTGAAGACTCGCCAAATTGAATCAGTTAACGAGCATGTACTTATACCGAATAGTGTCGCAACCGCACAAGCGGCAAAAGATGCACTCGCAAAACATATCTACGCCAAGCTCTTTCAGTATATTGTTCAAGTGATAAACAAGAGCCTAAATACAGGAAGCCGTAAGCAAAACAGTTTCATTGGTGTATTGGATATCTATGGGTTCGAGACTTTTGAAGTCAATTCATTTGAACAATTTTGCATTAACTATGCCAATGAGAAACTACAACAACAGTTCAACCAACATGTATTTAAATTGGAACAAGAAGAGTACTTAAAAGAAGGTATAACGTGGACAATGATCGATTTTTACGATAATCAGCCATGCATAGATTTAATTGAATCTAAGTTGGGTGTACTAGATCTCTTGGACGAAGAATGTAGAGTGAGTTTGTGAAAAAAAAGATTAGCAAATAAAGTATCACAATTTTTTATATTTATATAATTTTTTAACAGATGCCGAAAGGAAGCGACGAGAGTTGGGCTGGGAAATTGATTGAAAAATGCAATAAATATCCACACTTCGAAAAGCCCCGTTTTGGCACTACAAGTGCGTACTAATTTTACCCAGCGAGTTACTTACGCATATGCATCTCAAGTTTTTTAATTAAATTAATTTCTTAGGTTTTTACATCAAACATTTCTCCGATACCGTTGAGTACGATGTTTATGGATTTCTTGAAAAGAATCGTGACACTGTTTCAAAAGAGCTTGTAAATGTCATACGTCAATCAGAGATGTCTTTGTGCAAACAACTAATGGAAATGGAAGAAGTAGATACGCTGTGTGCAGATGCAGCGAAGGTAACAACCCTAGGCGGACGGGTGGTGATCAGTGCATCTAGACAGCAGGTCAGTGCGATAAAGATGAACGGATGCTTATAAAGAAATTTTCTAATGAGTATATAAAGTATTTCTTCTAGACTTAGCACTTCAAGTATTTACAACATTTCTATTGGAATAATGCCCTGATTTTGTAAAATGTGTCTGTATATATTCCTGTATTTTTTTCTTCTTTTTCGTCAACGTCGTATTTTATTTCTCGATGGCAAAATGATGTCGTAATTTACATGGATATACACAAATAGTTAACCGCCGACAACCGCAAACGAGTTAGTGCGTTTAAATGACATTTATATGTTGTTATTTTCTAACCAAAGTTTTGTTTTAAAACTAATTTTAACCACCAATTAACATACATAGATATATAATATATTCTATGATTTACTAAACATAACTAATTCGGCTAGTAATCAGTGACTAACCCTTCGTGTGTTTTTTTATAATCAATTCTACACTAACGAATTTCCAGAAAATAAAAACTATAAGCACGCTTGGTTTCAGTCTTCAGTTAATCTTAATAACCTTACCATTCGTAATTGTTTTTCACCAAATTTGTATCGCTGTTTTCTAGATTGCTCCATCAAAACAACACCGACGTTCAGTGGGTTCGCAATTCAGAGAGAGTCTTTCCTCGTTAATATCTACTTTGCATGCCACAACACCGCATTACGTACGTTGCATAAAGGTGAGTGATCTCGATTTGAACTTATTTTTTATACATGCAGTCAGACAATAAAGTTTAGGTACAGCCAATTTTTTACAATATCGCAACTATTTTTTAAATATTTTATTTTTCGCTAATATTTTATAAAAATATGGTTAATTTACATTGAACATTATTTTATATGGAGAAAATGAGCGACACCTTCAACAAAAAAAATTGCTAAAAATCAATGGTAAATCCTCAAACCTCAAACTTGCACTTTGTTATACTAAAATTAAAAGGGCTAAAAAACTGCCTACTCAACTTTTTTCTAAAGAGTGTAAATGAAAAGTGCAACATTTGAATGAAATTTCGCTGAATTTTCTTTAATTATGCACAAGGTTTGGAACTCTAATTTTTGGGGTTTTTGTTGTAGAATTAACCATATTTTGATTAGAAAAAAATTTGCGAAAAATAAAATATTTAAAATACAGTTGCCGGTATTGTAAACAATTCGCTGTACCTAAACTTTATTGACTAACTGTACATACATTTCGTCACCCTCATGCCAGAAGCATGAATGTGCAAATTTATCAGTTTTGAGTTATTTTATTTATTCATTTATTGACGGCCTTTAAAGGCCTATAACAAGTCTGAAAATTTACAATATTTGCTTACTATTTTATTTGGTACAATTTCGGGTTTATAGTTTTTATATTGGTATATGCATACATTACATCACAGGATCCACAATCATACATGAAAACAATTTTCTTATTTCACTACATATTCTGTTCTTTACACATTTTTTTGAGAGGACTATCCTAACTTTTATCCTGTACAAATATATATACATTTAAACAAGGTAATTGTATTAATTATATTATATTAAATTATATTAATTATAAGTGTGACCATGGCTGTCAGAATGGACGGGATCGCGAGCATGGGATGCTCCATTTTCTGAAATTGTTCAAGAGACACAAAAATCGATATAGTTTCGTATTACCGGCCATTCTGCATCAAAAAATAAATTTTGAAAAAATGGACTTGGCATTTTTTCACCTTTATGTCTACGCATTCGAACGTTCCGCGAAATCTAACGACGTTTTTTTATAAATATTTTATCTACCTAAAAAGAACACTAGCCTACTCAGTCGAACTGAGCAGTCCACCACTCGACGGCAGTCAGCCGAAAACAGGTTTCAGTTTTGTATACATGAACTACGATGATTTTGTTAGTGCATGTGGCGCATGCAAACAAAACGAAATAGAAAACATGTTGTCTATGTGTGCGTGTGAGTCCACCGTCAATCCGCCATTTTCGCGGACTGAAATGAGCGAGGTAAACTCGAACTCTCTTCCCCCTCTTATCCACTTAAAACCGGTTTTAGGTGGACTGAGCAGTCCAGTGTGCGGAGGCCCATTAATGCATTTAACTTTTGGGCGTATATTGACTAATTACCAGGTTTCTCTATCGGATAATTACACTGTGCAACACTCAAAAAGTGATGGGGATAAGACCGATTGAATTCATTAAAAGAGGTCAAAAAATTAATGAATTCCAAAGCATTTGTAAAAGTTGGTTCCCATTTCCTTTTTACATCGATTTAAAGGCGTGAATGGTTCCCATTTCCTTTTTACATCGGTTTAAAGGCGTGAATTTCAAAAATAAAGAAGTACAATGATTTTTTTGGTTTTGCTCACAAATTTCATACCTACAAACAGTTTCTACAAAGCGAAATGAGCCATAAATTACGATAATGTGAGCATTTAAAAAAATGCCTAAAGGTATACAACAATTTATTGTTTTTAATCAAGTACATATCTATAGAAATTATGAAAGAAAATGTGAACATACTTGATTTATGTGCAGTAATCTGATCAAAACAAAGTAATTTATGAGCTGTACCGATTTGAAAATACCTTCTTACAGATCTTTCTGCACGTTACCGAAGATTTTGTGACTGGACAATTTTATTACCGAAAAATGTTACCTGTTCTTGCAGTTAAAATATTCAGCCATTCACAGCCGCACTCAGAATCGTTTAATGATTACTTAAGGTGTCCCTCAGTAACTATTTGAAAAAATTCCCTCTCAGAGTCAGTTAATGTTTCGTTAACGGTATTTAATGAATATTAAAGTTAAGTAAACAAAAACCTTTACTTAACTTTTTAACGAATGATTTTGAAATTTTTTGTTTGTTTTCAATAAATTTCAATTTCGATAACCTTGCTGTAACAGTGGCGATGGCCCAGTGAGCAGAGCACTTTCGTGCCATTCAAGAGATCCGAGTTCAATCCTCGGCAACGAATTTTTTTTTTAATTTTTTTTAAGTTTTATTGCTTACAAAATTAAAATTTTTTATTTTCTTTAACGTTTAGAAACTTTTTTAATTCATATTTTTTCTTTCACTTTCAGTTTCTCAAATATTTTGTTTTCCCTTTTTTAAATTTTTTTTCATTTCGTTGAGTTTTTAGAAAACTTATTGTTAAACGATAAAGATAATAACGCTATTAGCACATCTTTCAATTAGTCATTCGAAATACAGAAAAGAGCTTTGAATACAGTTGCCATAATATAAAGACTTTTGTCTCTCGAAAGACTGCGGTGAGTTGAAAGACAGATGCCAGAATTGGCCTGTTATTAGTTTTGTTCGTCTTTTAGCAAACAGTGTCTAAAAATTTAATTAAATTTAAAAAAACATTTCCTTTTTAAAGCAATAAAATATATAAATCAAAAGAAAATTAAATCAAAAATGCAAAAAATTCAATAAAAACAGTTTATAAAATTTGAACAAGAAGAAAAATAAATAAAAAAAGGAAGAAGAAAATTTGTCTGCCCTAGGACTCGAACTCGGATCTCTCGAATGGCACGCCAGTGCTCTGCTCACTCAGCCATTGCGTCTGTTGAGACAATGCGCACAAAATGATATAAATACTTATTTGTATATTTTATTTCAAACTGAACGAAAAAAGTGAGTGATACCACAAAAATTAAGGGCCGCAACTAGGGCCATACTTAAATTATTCATTTCATAATTTTTAACTCTGAGAGGAAACATTAATTAACGGTTTTAAATATCATTAGTTATGTGCCCGTTAGAGCTAATTTAAGGAACGTTTCTGAGTGCGGCTGTCAGCTATGAAGAATTGTGCAAATTCTGGCATTGCATATTTCACGGGGCAATACTTTGTTACTAGCTTATGAGAGGGTAACAAAATTTACCGGTTACAAGAGTACACAGAATGCGAAAAAGATTTCAAAATTTACATGAACTTTATTTACCAGTTACAAACTTTATTACCAGCACAGAATAGACCTGTTAAAGAACTTTTCGAAAAAATACCCTCAGACAAAACAGTTTAAGCTTAAAAATCTGCATAAAAATTCTTAAACAATTTTTCAACGGAATCGTAGTAATGAGATTTTGGTTCTTTAAAATTTTTCGCAAGATTATCTTCTTTATTGGCGCTGTTACCGCCTAAGCGACGCCACTCATTTCTCTTCTGTGCTAACTGACGCCAATTGGAAATGCCAAGTGAAGCCAAGTCCTTCTCCACCTGGTCTTTCCAACGCAGAGGAGGCCTTCCTCTGTTACCAGCTTGGCGGCCCGCATTGAATACTTTCAGAGCAGGAGCGTTTCTGTCCAGTCGAACGACTTGGCCAAGCCAGCCGAGCCGCCGAATTTTAATTCGCTGCACTATGTCTATATCCTTATAAAGCTCATACTTCTTCTTCTTCTTTTTTGGCGCTGTAACCGCCTAAGCGATTTTGGCCGAGTTCAGCAAAGCACGCCAGTCGTTTCTCCTCTGTGCCAACTGACGCCAAAGCTCATACAGCTCATCGTTAAATCGTCCGCGGTATTCGCGATCGCCAACGCGTAAGGGTCCGTAAATCTTTCACAGAATCTTTCTCTCGAAAACTCCAAGAGCCGCTTCTTCAGATGTTTTCATTGTCCATGCCTCCGCGCCATACACCAGCACAGGCATGATGAGTGACTTATAGACGACGAGAGAGGACTTTACTTTTCAATTGCCTGCTCAGTCCAAAGTAGCACTTGTTGGCAAGAGTGATTCTCCGTTGGATTTCAAGGCTGACATTATTATTGGTGTTAATGCTGGTTCCCAAATAAACGAAGTCGTCGTCTTTTTCAAACTTGTAACTGTCAACAGTGACGTGGGTGCCAGGACGCGTATGCTCTGACTGTTTGTGTGATGAGAGGAGATACTTCGTTTTGTCCTCGTTCACCACCAGACCCATTCGCTTTGCTTTTCTAACCAATACCGAGAAGGGAGAACACACGTAGCCTTTGTTTTTACCGATAATATCGATGTCGTCGGCATACGCCAGCAATTATACGCTCTTGTAAAGTATTGTGCCTGAGCGGTTCAGTTATGCGGCTCTTATTATCCTCTCCAACATCAGATTAAAGAAAAATCACACGAGAGGGAGTCACCTTGTCTGAAACCTCGTTTGGTATCAAACGGCTCGGAGAGGTCCTTCGCTATTCCGACGGAGCTGGTGATATTGCTCAACGTCATTTTACACAGCGGCTTTGAAAGCGACAAATAGATGGTGTGTGTCGATCCTATTCTCGCGTGTCTTTTCCAAGATTTGGCGTATTTTGAATACCTGATCTATGGTGGATTTGCCTGGCCTAAAGCCACACTGATAAGGTCCAATCAGTTCGTTGACGGTAGGCTTCAGTCTTTCGCACAATAACTCGATAAGACCTTATAACCTATGCTTAGAAGGCTGATTACGCGGTAGTTGGCGCGAATGGCGCGATCGCCTTTCTTGTGGATTGGACAGAGCACACTTAAATTTCAGTCGTCGGGCATGCGTTCATCTGACCATATTCTGCATAAGAGTTGAGCATGCACCTTATCAACTCCTCGCCAATTAACGTTAATAGCTCAGCTGGCAGGCTGTCAGCTCCAGCAGCTTTGTTGTTTTTCAAGCGCGCTATCGCTATTCGTACCTCGTCATAGTCAGGTGGTGGAACATCGACTCCATCGTCAACGACTGGGGGCTCGGGTTCGTCTTCTCCACTAATTTCAGCGCCGCTACCATTCAGTAAGGTGGAAAAGTGTTCCTCCATAATTTAAGTACTTTCTGGACATCGGTCACTATGCCATTGCTGTTCTTACAGGAGTTCGCCCTGGTCTTGACTCCTTCCGTAAATCGCCTATCCCTCTGGTAAAAATTTTGTGCGTTTTTTCTGTCGGCCAGCATATCAAGCTCTTCGCACTCACGTATTTCGGCCTCTCTATTCGTATGCGGCAAATATGTCTCGCTTCCTTCTTCAGTTCCCTATAACGGTCTCACATGGCTCGTGTTGCGCCCGATGGCAGCGTGGCCCTATAGGCGGCGTCTTTTTTCTCTGCGGCTTCTTGACATTCCTCATCGTACCATTTGTTCTTTCGGGCTCGCTGAAATCCAACTGCTTCTTCGGCGGCAGTACTTAATGATCGGGAAATGTGGTTCCACTGCTCGCTTATGTCGGATTGTTGAAGAGTGCTCTCAGAGAACAGGTGTGTAAGTCGAGTGGCGAATAAATTAGCCTTCTGTTGTGACTGCAGCTTTTCGACGTTAAGCTTTCCTTGCATTGTTGGGCGCACATTTTTTTGCTGCACAGAGGCGGGTGCGTATCTTGGCTACAACAAGACAGTGCTCCGAGTCGATGTTTGGCCCTCGGAGTGTACGTACGTCTAAAATGCTGGAAGCATGCTTTCCGTCTATCACAACGTGGTCGATTTGGTTTCTCGTTTTTCGATCTGGAGACAACCTTGGTGGATGTCTTTACGCTGCAGCCTAGTACTGCATATTACCATGTTTCGGGCCCCGGCGAAGTCGATCAGCCTCAGTCCCCGTTCCTTTCTTGCCCACCTTGGCATTAAAATCGCCGAGCACGATTTTAACATCGTGTCGCGGGCAGCGCTCATATGGACGCTCTAAGCGCTCATAAAAGAGATCCTTGGATACCTCATCCTTCTCTTCCGTCGTGGCATGGGCGCAGATGAGTGAGATGTTGAAGAATCTCGCATTGATGCGGATTGTGGCTAGACGTTCGTCCATCGCGATGATCGCCAGTACTCGGCGACGGAGTCTCTCTCCTACCACGAATCCAACACCAAATTTGCGCTCCTTTAGATAGATAGATAGATAATAAAATGAGGTTTGCACCGCGACATAGTGGTCTATTGTGCCCTCCACTCTTCACAATACCTCCTCCAAACCTAATTCTCTGAGAAAATTTAACAGTACCTTAGGGGATAGGGAGTGAATGTGTCTAAGCTGTGGCCACGTTTATTTATTTAAGTACTCTAACACAACAACCACAAGTTATATTTCAGTGTTAGATACTGAGAATATTACAATAAAACATAACGATATTAAATTATATAAAATTTGAACTTAACATCTAAAACTTATGCCACATTGAGCCTAATCTTCTCTCACGTCTTCTGCAGACTGCTTTACATTCGGTGAGGATGTTTAGAGGTGTCTCACTGATAGAGTCGCAAAACCGACTCCCTTGTGACCAGGTACCCACGCTAACTTGATGTTATTGTGTCTACCTAGGGAGTTAAGCTTCTCAATGCACTCCAGGACCAGCAACGATTTGACCTCATAAAATATGAGGGCCTTCAGTGCTGCCTGACTGTCGCTAAGGATTAGGATTCTATCGTTTGTATCCGCACATAGGTAGATAGCGTAAACTTCTGCTTGAAAGATGCTCGGATATTTCCCCAAAGGAACAGAAATCCTGGCCCCGGGTCCAACAATTCCAGCTCCTATTCCTTCTGGGGTCTTCGAGCCATCCGTGTACCAGTGCAGAGTGCAGCCCTGAAGTAATGTCTCGAAAGCGGAGACACTTCAGGTCGCTTTACTGCAAAGCTCTATTTTGAATCTCTTCTCAAAGACTACCGCCCCATAGGTGATTATTGGCTGTACTATCATGACGTAAAGCCATCTTAGGATTCTGGGCGTACAACCCCAGGATTTTCCCGCCAGACGCTTACACACCATTAAAGCTTTCATTGCCCTGGAGATGATCGCGTCCACATGTTTCTTCCATAGAAGTTTGATGTCTAGGACTAGTCCCAGATAATTCACTTCGCTGGCGACGCTAACCACGACCCCCTCCAAGGTTATGTTCCTCATGCCCGGAAGGGCTCTTTTTCTAGTGAAAGGAATGATGGCGGTTTTGGCAGGATTTATGATAAGCCCTAACTTATCACACCATCCCTTCGTCAGTCTTAAGCCTCTTTAAATGATGTCGCAGGCGGTAGATTCTACCGCTGCTTCTTTGAGGCCGGAGTGTTCGGTGTTAAATGCCCGCTCTTCCGCTTTGCGGGTGCGGTCTCACCGGAGCCCTTTTCATTGTCCTGGTACTTGTGCCTCTCATAGCGACTATGCCCGCTCTTCCGCTTGTTAGCGGGTGCGGTCTCGCCAGTATGCTTATCGTGCCTGCCACCCGTAGCATAGTGCTGTCCGGGCTTATGACTCTCGCCGGTATGCCCGCTCTTCCGCCCAACGGCGGGTGCGGTCGTTCTGCTATTGTGCTCAGGGTCCCGCGTACTCGATACTTGTGGAGCCGATCTAGCGAGAGCCAGCTCCCTAGCTACCTCGGGAGTTTTGCCTTGTTCGAGATACCTGACATAGTGCCTCGCCCCGGAGCCGCTGAGACCCAACCTCCTTGAGTCGGTCAGCGAACCGGGTTTGCCTGCATGAGGAAGAGTTGGCGGATTCGCCCTTCTATCCGAGTGGCGTTCCCTCTCCTTCTTCAAAGAGTCGCGCGAGGTCGTCGATCCGGACTGACTGGAGGACCTGGTTTGCCCGCGCGAGGACTCGCTATGGTACCTCCTTCTCCCACTGCCGCTCGTGGTCTCATGCCCACTATTCTCTCTCAGAGCTCTCTCGTGGAAGATACCGCTACTCGTAGAGGGTTCATCGTCCTCCCGCGCGTGCTCTATGAAGAGTGCCGCTTCAGCGTCGGAGAGGCCCTCTAGGAAGCTCTTCCTCCGATCCTCTTGCTTGGGGCCTTTTACTTGTGCCTTATCTAGTGCCTTTGTATATTAGCGTTCCTAGCTTTTGTTGTAGCTTGTTGTTGCTTGTTGGTTCCTTGTTTTAGTTTTTGATTTGGTTGTTGTTTTGATCTTCAGTTGTCTTCATCTTGTTTATACGACCGCATGCCTGACCAGCCAGGCGTAGCAGTCTAAGTGGTTGCTGGGAATCTCGATCGTCCGCCGCGACAGCGCCCCTTGCCGCAGTAAGTTCACGGTTACTCCTCGAGGCGGCCCGGTGTCGAGAAGGCGCCGTTAAAATACAGCCGGTTTTCCCTCCTGGCTGCAAACCGTCCAATGGGCACGGTGTCGCGTTACACCCTGGATTAGGATGTGGCGGTTCTTGGTCACTGTCCGCCAGCAGCCCTAAGCTAGAAGGAGGGTAGCGCAGAAGCTAAAAGCGTCAACCAGCCGGGCAGAGGCAACTTCCCCATTAAGGGTCCTGATATTCCAGGTGCATACCCTCAAATCATAGTCCTTTATACGTTTGCCGTGGCGGAACCCAAACCCAGCGCACGCGAAGTTTTACGCCTTCTCACTTTAGCACGCTCCCAAACGGGTGTTTGGTTGCTACCCAGAGGATACGTGGATATAAATATCCGGACCTTGTGAGCTGCGATTTTAACCGTACGCACAAGAATCGATTCTAGCCACTCCCAGGTGAATGGCAGTCAACAGTTTTCCACTTCTGCACACGGAACCATCCTTACTTCTGTTTGGAATGACGCTCTTTCGCCGTACCTTTCTCCTTCATACTCTGAATGAGTTCAATAAAAATAAGAGGTGTGTAAAAATACCTTTCCAATGATACCTCATAGGTCTAAATGGGAAGCTCAATATTTGTATTTTTCCAGTTGTGACACTATTGAAGTAAATGAGCTATATATATATACATAAATATGTATTCTTCTCCTCTTTTTCAAACTCCAGCCCAACGATGACAAAGTGGCTTTCAAGTGGGAGGCGGCGAAAATTGTCCAACAATTACGTGCTTGTGGTGTACTCGAAACGGTGCGCATCTCTGCTGCCGGCTTCCCTTCTCGCTGGTCATACCATGACTTCTATATGCGTTATCAGCTGTTATGCCATCGTTCTTTGATCAACAAGAATGACTTGAAGCAATCATGTCACAATATCGTAACAAAATGGATTCTCGATTCCGATAAGTATCGCTTCGGCAATACGCAGATATTCTTTCGCGCTGGCCAAGTCGCCTTCTTGGAGCAGGTGCGTGCGAACTTACGCAAAAAGTACATAACGATTATACAATCGGTGGTGCGTCGATTCATACATCGGCGTCGCTTTCAGCGATTGCAGCGCACGGCGCTGGGCATACAACGTTACGCGCGCGGCTACTTGGCCCGCCAGAAAGCGCAACAGATGCGCGAAGAACATGCAGCAGTTATTATATCGAAGTATGCCCGCGGTTGGCTGTGTCGCCGGCGTTATTTGAGACTGCGCCATACAATATGTGGCATACAACAGTATGCGCGTGGCATGTTGGCGCGCCGACGTTTCCAGGCGGCTATGGACTATTATCGTGCTGTGCAAATTCAAAGATTTGTGCGTGGCTATTTGGCGAGACGCGCTTATCAGAAGAAGCGATATGCCATCATTGTTTGTCAGTCAGCTGTGCGACGTTTCCTGGCCCGTCGACAATTTAAGCGCCTGAAGGCTGAAGCGAAAACCATTTCACACATACAAAAAATGTACAAAGGTCTCGAGAACAAAATCATATCTATGCAGCAGAAAATTGATGAGCTGAACCGCGAAAACGTCAGTCTTAAATCAAAGTCTAGTGAAATTTCCGTGCTTAAGTAAGTACTTTGAGATGCATTCGATTGGTGTAAAAAAAAAAATATTTTTTAAATCCAAATTTGTTAACAGAATGAAACTGGAGGTGAAAAAATCGTTGGAAATTGAAGTACGGAACCTTAAATCGATTGTTGCTGGGAAGGATCACAATTTAGTAGCGCTTAACAAGCAACTAGAGTTGGAGCGCGATGAAAAAATGCAATTACTTGAAGAGAAAGATCATTCGGAACAGGATTGGGTGCAACAAAAGCAGGCTTGGCGTATAGAAAATATCGAACTGCGAAAACAGATCGATCAAATGATCGAAATGGCCAAGAATGTCGAAAGAAGCGCCAACTTACGCAACGAGCGTTCGTTCTCTGAAGTTGAAACTAACGAAATTAATGAGGCTTACCAGCGAGCTATAAAGGAGAAAGAGATCATAGAAAATGAAAACTATATTCTTAAGGAGGAGTTGAGTCGACATCAAAAACCAAATAACATGCGTGAAAATAATCAACATTCACGTTCGGTTAGTAATGCTTCGAGTCAGAATGAGGATGACGTGGGCTACGTATCCGCAAAGAACACGCTCGAGTTGAAACGCAGTCAAGGTGGAGAGCACGCGAATCAGATATCAATAGAAACCTTTGGACCAACAATCGGTACATATTGAAAGATTTTCATTCAAGAAAGGCACTTTAAATTTTAATTTAATTGCAGAAACCACATCAACACCGAAATCTGGTCAAACAAGTCTTATTTTGAAATTGCGCAGCATACTTGAAGAGGAGAAAAAGAAAAACAAGTTGCTAAACGAACAATTGGATCGTCTAATGAAGCGAAATAGGCAAACAGAAGATTCTATACGGTAGAAATTTATGAGTAATGCTCCTGAAACCAATTCACTAACATTTTTTCTTTCTTGAATGCACAGAGTTTCAGAACTAGAAGTTGAGAATGAAAAATTACGCAGTGACTATGATTTGTTGCGCAGCAGCGTTCACCATGGTTCCGAGATGAATGAATTAGAAGGTAAGATTGAAATCATTTTTTTTTCTGTTGATAACTATGTTCTTCGTTCTAACTTTATAAGACGAATGAGGATATTAAATTTAAATCTTTAAATTGTCATTCTATAGCTCAATACCAAGCACTGCAAGAGGAGCTACGGCGCAGACGCGATGAGTGCATTCAACTGAAGGCAGTGCTACAACAGCAAAGCCAGTCACTGAAGTCATTTGGAACAACTGGAATTTCACTACGTGGTGTAGATTTAAAGAACCTTAATGACAATGAATTGATTGAGGCATTCCAGGCACAAAAGCTGGTTAATCGGTAAGCAAAAATTTATAAAAATATTATGGGTATTTATCCAAACGCTTAAATGCCTCGTAAATGCGACCTCGAAAGTAAACCAGTTTTCCATACAAAATTAAGTTAGTTTACGAGGTTTACGTGGTTTCGAGCATTTATGCGATTAGTTGAATACCCCTAGTGTAAAGTTTACATTCCCTGACGCCGTTTTTACACATATTTAAATCCTTTGTAAGTCTTTTTTTTCCTAATCAATCCCCTATCCTTGAATAAGTTTCCACTTTAAGCATTGGAAAACTATCAATTAAAAAATAATTGTTTGCCTATCATTATTTATATCCAGCCAACTGGAATCTGAGTTGAGCGCTCTAACCGAAGAGAATAACGCACATCTTGCTGATCTTACACGACAAATTGATGAGCTTCGCCACGAAAAGACACAATTACAGGATCTGCTGCACAATGAACTCGAAGAACTTGATGAGAGTAATATTGAATCTCTACGCCAGAATGAACGCTATCTACGTTATGAGCTGCAGCGTTCTTTTGCACAATACTCACAGCTACAGGTGAGCAAAAACTGTGTTTAAGTTTAGTGTAGCGTTTATTTTAACCTTATTCCCTTCATTACTCAGGAGGAAATGAATATTATGACAAGGAAATTTGAGGCGCTAAAACAGGGTAATGAGAAATTGATATTCAAGCTACAAGAACATGGAATTTCGCAAGATGCAAATGGCAAAGAGAGCGAAAAGAATACTGTGGCGAGTGTGAGCAAGCAAAAGATTCAAAACTACCAGGGTAAGCGTAAACCAAACATTTGTAATAAATTTAAACTACATTGTATTTGTATTTGTATTTTTAAAGGTGTTATGAAGTTCCGCATTGAGGATGTTGATAAGATACTGCAACGTCTGGTTGGCGGTATGACACCACGTTTGGCTGTTGGCCTCTTTCCGGGCTTTCCTGCTTATATAATATTCATGTGCATTCGGTAAGAGCATAGTATAGTTTGTAATGTTAATATAATATTGAACATTTTATAATTACATTTAACTTCATTCCCCTAAAAGTTATACAGATCTTATAAATGCGGATGACGATGTTCGTGAGCTGCTGAGCAAATTTGTAATGCAAATCAAAAAAATTCATCGCAATCCTAATGTGATCGAAATGCGTTTGCTTTGGCTGGTTAATTCAATCACGTATGTTGAAACTAAAAATTAATATTGCAGATTATTTAATATCCATCCACTTTCTTTCTCATTATCTAGGCTGCTGAATTTGCTGAAACAATATGGTGATGTTGAAGAATACGTGAAATTCAATACGGAAAAACAAAATCAACAACAATTAAAGAATTTTAATTTGTATGAGTATCGCCGCGTTGTACTCGACATAATCATCAGTCTCTATCAGGTGTTGGTGAAGCAGATACAGACATTGCTCGAGCAATATATAGTGCCTGCCATACTCGATAATGACGAGATCCAGCGTAGCAGGCAGGTGCCGGGTATGCGGGCTCGTACTGCCTCCATGGATTCGACGTCATCACCCGAGCATGGCAAAGTAGCTGCTTGGAGGCTGCTCATCAATCACCTGGAACAATTTTATAAGCAATTCCAACATTTCGGCTTAGATCGTTGTTACTCAGAGCAGATATTCCATCAATTATTATATTTCATTTGCGCGGTGGCTCTGAATTGCTTGATGTTGCGTGGTGATATTTGTATGTGGGAGACGGGTATGATAATACGTTATAATTTAGGTTATATCGAGGATTGGGTGCGTAGCAAAAAAATGGTAAGTCTCTTCGGCAGTCGCTGCGTGGTTTTAAGCTTAATTTTATATATTTTACGTATAAATATTTTATTTTAGTCAACTGATGTCTTAGCGCCGTTGGCACCACTCAATCAAGTATCACAGTTGCTGCAATCACGCAAGAGTGAACAAGATGTGCAAAGTATCTGTGATTTGTGCACATCTTTGAATACGGCGCAAGTGCTTAAGGTAAGATTTTGGTTGTCACAGGTTAAGCTCAGAATCAATTACTGATGAACTGAGTTCACGCAAAAAATTGAGGCTAAGAGGAAGTAAGGGAAATACAATCTGCTGTTTGAATCTACATATATGTAAAGAAGTGTCTAGTGTTAGGTTTGCTCGACTTAGTTTTTAAGTTTTAGTAGCACTTAATTAGTGTTAGAGTAGTCTGTAAGAATAATTTGTATTCCAATATTATTTGAAGGTGATGAAATCATACAAGCTGGACGACTATGAAAGTGAAATAACAAATACATTCTTGGAGAAACTCACCAAAAAGCTAAACGAGCGTCCAATGGTAATATATTCGGTTACTTTTGTACTCACACAAATCTAAATTTGAATTTTTTTCTATACAAATTACAGATTAAAAACGACGAATTTACTATGGATCAGAAATTTATACATCCCTTTAAAGTAGTTTTCAAGTATAGTGATCTAAAATTAGAAGACATCGAATTGCCGAAACACGTAGGGCTTGAAGATTTGCTAACAAAAATTTAAACAAGCCAGACACTTTTATGCGCTATGTTAAAAAAAAAATGCAAGCAAGCCCAATCACGCCACCCTCCGACAACAAACAACAAATTAATATAGTGAACAGACCGCTGTTTCAAGAAAATATTTATGACAAGTATAATATTAAATGTTGTTGTTTTAGAAAAAAAGATAATGTACCTTGCGCATTTTGTTGCCATCGTAAATCACATATTCATGTATTAAGAATGCGTACTTATGAAAAAAATTCCCCCATACAGCAGAGTATTGTATACTTAAAATACAGTAGCGCTAATATACAACATACATTAATATATATATATATATATATATATATATATATATGTGTGTGTGTGTGTGTGCGTTAGTATAAAAAAATGCATAGCATATATGTATCTATACTAAATTTATTAACTAAGTTATTTATACCACTTGAAAAATATTAGTTATTTGAGTTAACTTTAATTAAGCTCATGAACTAAATATTTCATTAAAAAATATGATCATACATGTGTCAAGGATATCAGATAAATCTTTTAAAGTAAACCAAAATTTAGTAAAAAACAATTGTGCTTCCTTTGCCAAGCGACGCCACGTAAACTACTAAGATATGTAGCTATTCGTATTAGTTAATTTAGCCCTCGCTGAATACGATGTATATTCCTTGTATTTGTTACTATGTCTTATTGCAATTTATAATTTTTCTTTTTGTTTCATTTGGGTTGTCATCCTATTTAACTTAAAACATATTAATTCGTATGGTAATGTAGTGCAAGTTCGGAGGTAACACTTTGCATAGATTAAAAATTGATAATGATGGTAAAACCACAGCAACATAGTTGCCTTATTGTTGGTAAGCGGCAGCAGCAACAACAACAACTGAGTATGTGTTAGTGAAAAATTGTACATGTGATAACAAAGAGAAATGATTATTTATACATGCCTAAACATATATTTATAGAAACAAAACATTAAATTTATAGACATATTTAGTAGATATTTATATGGTTATTGTATCGTAGTAACAGATGTAAAGTTCAACTGCCTGCCCTTAAAAGCTTAGAAAAAATATACATATGTACATGCGTATAATTATTATTTTTTTGTTTTGCGCTATTAATTTTTCAAACGTTTTTCTTATGTATTATGTACGAGTATACCTTTTTTTTAAATGTTTATCAATGTTCAAGGATTTTGGAAAAGGAATGTAATTCAAAAAGAATACAAACAGACAATATTACTTAAAAATATAAGTATGTTCATAAAATTAAAAAAAAGCAAATAGAAAGTCGTTAAAAATGTGTTAGCAAACAGTACTTGTGCTCATCAGAGCAAAAAGCATAAATCTGCTTTGGGAATGCTTTTTTTATTCTATGCCATTATTTCAGGGCGATATCTTAATAAAAAGCGCCATTTATTCGCTTCTTTATAACGGCATTGAAAGCAGAATAATATAAAATTGTAATTTTCATTGATTGGCATTTTTTCACGACAGCCGGTGTTACAGTTTCGGATGAATTGATTTGAATTTTCCGAGTAGGGTGTCCCAACGAAGGATAACACTAACTAAAAGTTGTTGTCGCTTGAACGCCTTAAGCGAAATTTATTATTCGGATACTTTTTATTTGCTAAAAATAATATCAGACACAACTTTCATGTTATAAAATATATATGTTTACTAGTTGTTAAGTAGAAAAAATAAATATTCCATTTATTTAGAATATAATATTTAGCGCATTTTATACATACATACTTACACATACAAGTAAGTACATATACGTACGAGGCTTCGATTCAATTTAATTGTGGTAAAATTTTACTTAAAAAAATAAGCTTGAAGAAGTAACCAGCATAAAAATTACTTGGTCTCAGCAGAAAACTTACCGATTATTTTGTATAAACATCGTACAATACGGGCTGAGGACTGCTAAATATTGCATCAAATTATTGAAAATCGAGAATTCAAAAGCAGTCGTAAAGTAAAGTTATATTGTGCACATTTTTCACACATGCATACACACATACATACTGCAATATGATCTTAAAAAATTAAGCTCGGAATTTCCTACTAATTTGTTTGCCATTTAAGACTTTTTGCCACCATAAATAAATATTTATGTATGAATAACGCATATAAATCAGTACATTCCACAAAACAAACAAATATAAATGTATACGGGATATGTTTAGTTAAAACATTCCGGCATCGCCATGCAGCTACAACGATTTACAATGTTACATTTGTAATCATGCACCTAAGAAGCTATGTACTTATGTATTTCAGTTAAAATAAAGGACTACATAAAAATATGTATGATTTAAAAACTTGCATTTTATTTACAATTCTTCAACATGTTACTACAATTTTAGATAGCTTATTCTTAGGTATATCCAATGAAGATTTACGTGCGGTTATCATGCCTGTTGCAACTGTTGCGCCATTCTCTCTTATCGTAAATGCTTGTCCCGGTATTAAAACCATTTTGCGCAGTAATGTTATACGCACTTTGCCATGTTCGCCCGGCATTAGCATACCATCAGAAGGTACTGTAAAAGCAACAAAAAGTTCATAAATAATAATATATACTCAGTAATCAAATATATTCCGTTGCTTACCAATATCAATACGTGCCGGTACATTCCACGTTGCGCTAAACAATTGCTGTATATAACGCGAGAGCATTGGCTTGGTACGACCACCTTCGGCACGTGATAATAGATACATGGATGCTTCGAAGTGATTTGAAATTTTCTCAGTTTCCGCGGCGCACAAAAGCATGCCACGTTCTACGCTTGAGATTTTGACGGCACGCAATAATACCCCAACATTTTCACCTGCCACAGCCTAGAGATAATGCATAAAAGTTAGTGGTTTTTATTATTTTTTCAAAACTGCTAAAATCTTACCTTCGGCACGCTCTTCTTGAATATTTGAATATCACCTATACTAGTTTTAATGTTCTGATTGAAACCTAATAAATCGGCTAAATCATTTTTCAGCATAGTTCCGCGTTTAATGGTGCCAACCACTACTGTGCCACGGCCCGCTACAGTGAAGGCATTATCAATTGGCAGTATAAAAGGCGATGTGTAGTCACGCGTTGGAGTGGGCACATAACAGTCCATGTGCTGCAGTAAAGTTTCAATTGCTGGTACGCCAAATGATGATTTATCGCCTTTCAACGCCAGCAATGCAGAGCCACAGATTACTGGACTATTAATACCATCAAATCCAAAATCTGTAAGCATTTCGCGCATTTCTATTTCTACAAGCTCTAATACTTCCTTATCTACTAAATCTGCTTTGTTTATGAAAACAATAATTCTATCGATACCAACTTGTTTGGCCAATAGAAGATGCTCACGGGTTTGTGGCATTTGACCATCGGTGGCCGCAACTACCAAAATAGCGCCATCCATTTGTGAAGCCCCAGATATCATATTCTACGTATGGGTACAACCAAATTATTGAAGTGTCGTGCTTTAATTAAAAATTGTGACAATACCAAACCTTTATGTAATCTGCATGGCCCGGGCAATCGGTGTGCGCATAGGTGCGCTCGGCAGTTGCATATCCTATGTGACAAGCATTGATTGTTATGCCGCGCGCCTTTTCCTCTGGTGCACGATCAATCTGTTCGTAGGATTGATACTGTGCTAAGCCCTTTTCTGCGAGTATCTTTGTTATAGCAGAGGTTAGTGTGGTCTTACCGTGATCGACATGGCCAATTGTGCCCACATTGCAATGACGAGTATTGTCACCTACAGGTGCGGCCACAGGGGCGCTACTAAACAATTTCCTTCGGGTATCATGCACATTAGCGATTGATTTGGTGTTACGCTGGAAGTCACTGTGTAATAACCGAAAAGAATGCAAACTTGTCCTAGCTGCTTGAGTGAGTAATTTAAACATTCTGAGCGGCGTAATCGGCATTGGAAAGAAGTTCTCTATAAACGTATTTTTTTATTTTAACTAACCATTTGAAATACTTTATTTCATTATTAAGGGTAAAAAAATAGAAACACGCAGAATTGCGAGTGTGATAACCCCAGCTGATTTCTATGTTCGAAACAGCTGATTACAGTGGCTCTTAATTGTTTGCAAATGCATTTAAAAAGCAACATTTAGCACTTTCGAACAAATTCATCAGGTTTACTTAACGTTAATTATTACGTTAAACGGGTAAACAATAATTGGAATAGGGGCCGTTGAGCTAAAAAAGTGGACGTGGACTGCCCCTTATTCTGATTTTAATGGCTTTTTTTGGTGCAAATTATCAGGGGTGTTGAAAACTATTGAACCGATTTTCAAAATATCGACAGAGTTGGAAAAGTGCTTAAATGACCTTTCATTCGATATATATATACATATATATGTATATGATGTACACATATTTCGAGAAAAAGTAAAAAAACGTAATTTGGCAATTTTTTTTTTTTAAATTTATGTTTTTCGTAAAAAAAAGTTATTAACTTTACTAACAACCTTCATTATCAAAAATAAATTTATTTTTTACGGCCTTTGCTCGATTTTAGGGATGAAAAAACGGCGAACTAAAGACGAACAAACGATTTATCACAGTTAACAAATGAAAATGATGAAATTCTTACACCTGGGGTTCTAAATGCAGGAACTGTAAAATGTAGAAAATTAATTATAAATGTTTTGCTTAGGAACAAATGTTAAAAATGGACGAACAATGACGAACAGTCGACGAACTCTCGATCGCAATAATAATTAACCCAAAATAATCTGTTGCGGGCGCTAAATACAGGAATTACGTAAAGTAAAAATTTAAAAATTAATTATAAATCTTTGGCTAACGAACAAACGTTAAAAATGGACGAACATTAAAGAACAATTGACGAACTATCGATTGCAATACAAAAATCTTAATATTTATACTAATGGGGTGCTAACGTCGGTTGGGTATTTTTAATGCCGAACGGGAGTTGCATTTAGGTGACGGCTTTCGTATGGATAAATGTGCATTTAGAGCTAAATGCGCTTAAATGTGATTTTATGCGTAAGCAAAAACAGCCCATTATATTCATAAGAAATGCTTACCTACTTACCGCAATTAAATAAAAATCCATGCTTCCATAAATAATGAAAATTTGTAATGAAAAATGGCGCGAATTTTTATTACAAATTTTCGCCTCGGCGCTTTTTTCATAAAAGTCTATACTTCGATAAATTATTAAAATTTTTAATAAATAATTGCGCTATTTTAGACTGCGGCGTTTGTTTTTAAATCAATATATCGATATATAGTGAAAAAACCGTAATATGTGCGTTATTATTGTCTCCCGTCTTCAGTGTTTTTTTGGGAACTTTTTGTTATGTGTGGCCGTACCGACATTTCAGTTCAATTGATCTACAAAGCAAAAAGTGAGGTTGAATTCGACATTTTTTGCAACTTTAAATGCAAATTACTTAAAAGCTATAAGCCTCCGGAGGGGCGGTTTACGGATTTAGAATCAGGGGGACCCGCTATAAACCCCCCAAGTTTTATTTTTTTCGAAAGCCTGGTTCTGTATTGGAAAATTTTCTCAATTTAACGTCGAAAAATAATTTTAGCCTGGCCATCAGCCTATTAAAAAAAAAAAAACATAAATCTAATATCCAATTTAAATGGAAAATGGTTCTTAATTTATTTATTTTTTTCAATATCCATATAAAATTCAAAAAAATTAAATAATTTTTCACTTAAATTGCTTTCGTGAAATTAGCTGTTAGAGAATCAGGAAGGCGTAGATAAACTAAATAATAGCGAATAAAAGATAAAAAATGTCTCAGTAGCAGTTTTTTATTTATTGAAACACACAATACGAACTTAAAATTTACTGACCTTAGAATTATAATGTATTCATGCAATTGATTAATCTGTAGTTGAGATATTTATTTTTGCTATTCACCTTTAGGTAATAGCTTAGCTGATTAAAAATACTCCCTTTAAATACATACATATTTATTGATTTTTTTGTTTGTATATCGTTGCCCCTGCTCGAATTTACTATCAAACGCAAGTATCTAAAAATTTAAGCAAATAATCGCTTCGCCTATAAGAAACATAAATGTAAATTTCAATCGCGAGTTCTTAAGCATTAGAAAGAGAACAATAATTCATGCCAAAGAATAATTTCTGCACTACTTCTAATTGAAAAGGATTTTCTTATCATGACGTTGATCATGGTACAATAATAACAGATATTGTCTTCCCAGAGAGCGCATATTCCGATCTACCTTATTTGAACAATATCATTATTGACCACACTAAAAGGTTTACTGTATGGAAAAAAGGATATTCTGTACATCGTATATCGGTGTTTAAAAATTCGACATACACCCGCCTATGATGTGATAAAAAAATCAATTAACATTCAAAAAACGAGTTTTAATTTAAGACTTTTGTTGACTTTTGACAATGCCATGCGTGCGCTTCATGTGTGAATTTAAGCCTACAAATTGGTGGAACTTCGCTTCACATAGTTTACAAGCGAATTTCTTAATTTCGGAATGTATTTGTCTATGTCGTATAAGTGAATGGCAGTTTGTAAAACCTTTGCCACAGGTTTCACATATTTTATCGCGTATATTAAGATGAGCCTTTATGTGATCTTTCAAATCGCGCTTTTTTAAGAAATCTTTGGGGCACATCGTACATTTATAAGCTCGTGTTTTCGTATGTATTGCATCTGAGTGATAGCCCAATTGGGTTTTACTGCGAAATGCTTTACCACATAACTCACATACGAAAGGTTTTTTTCCAGTGTGCGAATCAATGTGCCGTTGTAAATCCACTAGCACAGCAAATCGTCTTTCACAATAATCGCATTTATGCACTTTTCCCACATGGCTACGTTGCTCGTGCATTAATAATGTAGCTTTGAACTCAAAGGTTCGTCCACATTCAGTACATTTGTGGGGCCAATCGCCAATGTTGTGCTCCTTGAAGAGATGACTCTGTCTTGTGGTCACGTTATGGAAAACTTTATCACATTCTGTGCACTTTAATTTTAAATTAGGTGGTCTATCTGGGAGGAAGTCACACTTTTTTAGATAAATCTTTGCAGCACTCGATAAATCTTTTTCGTCTAAATCCTTTTCAAGTCGACTCTTTAGCTTGAAATACCAATGACGCAAGTAATAGATGCCTTTGTAAATTTCATCTTCGGTGAGCTCCACATTTTGCTTAGTTTTGATAATATTAGACATTTCTTTATACATTTGCTTGCGGACAGCGGAGTTGTTGTAATCGTCATGTTTGGGGTCGTATAGCGCTGGAAAGCCGCCATATGCTTCAATAAAAGCCTCTGTTGTAGGATTGAGTTTGGCAAAACTTATGTTCTGAAAAACAATAAAAAGAGCAAAAAATTTAAATCTAACCGAGAAGATTTTGACTATTTATGTACTGTGTTTGTATTGGGTGGCGTATCTAATACAATGGTGGCAAATTCATCCTTCGCAACAGATAAAAAGGAACATTTCTCAAAATAATCCAACACAACAGTTGGTAATTTTTTCGGCTTGGATTTTGGTTTTTTCTGCTTTGCTTGATGAGTGGCTTGATATTGCAAGTACAACTTTCGGAAGCAACTTCGCAAAGTTTGATTACTTAACGTAATCTGGAAGCGTTTCTTCATTTCGTCTATTATTTCCGTTTGACAGTTTGCTCGTGCTGCACTATTCTTATAATGCTCATCGTCGGGATTCCATAAACATGTAGCTTTTTTGTAAAGCTCAATAAAAACCGATGTGCTAGTGTTTCGTCTATAAAATGTTGGATTAAACTGTAAATAAGAAAACATTAGCCATCTCCACGGATTTAAAGATTTTTTAAAGCTTTTAAAACACATTACTTTTTTGTTACGTATAATTTCTTTTTTATCTTCATCATCTTCTTCGGACGATTCTGAGCCTGGACTGAATTCAGCTGTATCATTGTTTTGGCTTTGATCAGCGTCTGAACTTGTATCATCATTATCTCCTGGCTGTAATAGAGAAAAGGGCGTACATACACACATACTTATAATTTTATTAATTATACCTCAGCCTTCATTAGTTCATCACCGAAATCAACTTCCATTTTAACATCAGCATCATTGTCAAGAAATTCTGTTAATGCATGCGGTGCCATTGTTTCATCTTTTATTAACCCGACAACAATGTGCTCCTTGTAATCCAAATCCACAAGCGGATCAATGCAAGGCTCTTCGTAGTTAGTGTTGTGCAAACTCTGTATATGACTAACGAAGGCATCCCATTCTTCGATATCTGTTTCACAGTATAAACATTTCAATGCAAAATTAAGCACATCTTTTGAAACCAAAACATTTCCGCAAATATCCATTTTTTCTCAACAAAAATGTTCACGGAACAATTGTGTGATCACGGAATTCGACGATTGTATATTTTTTCAATTTGCTATTCGCAATGATGCAAGTAAGACACTTGTGAATGGCCATTTTAAAAGAAGAAGTGTATAAACAGAAATTTTAGGTATGTTCGATAAACACACTCAAGAATGATAGGTTCATCCCTTATCTTTTGGACTAAAATCTGAAAAGTGTCAAAATGCCAGAGCGTAAGCAAAATGCGCTCACTAAAAGAGAATAACAGAAAAAGTAAAGGAACGCAAAAAACCAAATTTTTAGTCCAAAGAATGGCAACAACAAAACAGACGTCAAATAAGAATGGAAATGTATGTACAAAACACATTCACACAAGCACAAGCACAATAAACACTTACTATATCAATTATTTTTTGCCTCCTTCCGATTTCAATTCCCTTTTTTTAGTTTTTAGATTATTCTCACTTTATGCGTATTCTTTAATTTCCGTTAATTTGTATTCAGTTGAGTTTGACACTTTTCAAGATTTTGCCAGCAAAAATTCTTCTGACTAAATCTGACTACTTCGGACTGATGAGAGTCACTCTCACTGAATGTTGCTCTCCCATTTTTGCTGTCATTTCCGAGTTAAGGAACGCTTTTTGGACTAAACCTGACTACTTCGGACTTTTTCTGACTATTTCTGGGAGATAAGGAACGCTCCCGATATACGGCTTTCCCACACCATCCCAGTACTTAAATCGCTCTCTCATTCGTGATTCGCACTCCAATAACGCATCGAGCTACGTAATTCGCCATTCAAAATTTTGAGAGCGAATTTTCTCATTTCTTGGTAGTTCAGATCCAATTACCATAAAAATTACGATCAAATCGGTGCCGTCTCAAATTTTTATCGGAAATTTATCGAAACTAGCTCTCAAATCAAATCTAGCCTTTTTCTGAGTACGAGAAATTAAAGTTTATCAGTGTGTATATCCCTAATTTAATACGGAAACTTATAAATTTTTAGGAAGAACCTACAATTTGCATCAATTAGCAGCGCAGAAAAACAAAATCAAAACACAGGGACTGAGAACTATCAAATCGAATTAAGTGCGCATGGGAATGGAGTAATTCGCGATCGTAATTGGGGAGCGAACAAAGTAATTGGGCCTCCGCACACTGGACTGCTCAGTCCGCCTAAAATAAGAAATATGTATGCAGCTCTCAAGAAAACGGTCAAGAAAAAATTGCCATTAATTCGCGTGTGTCCAAGGAATTTTGACATTTTTGATACCTCACAGCCTGTTGCCTACAGACGTGCTGTGCGATAATCAGCCCTATTCTGCATTTCGACTCGAATCGAAATTTTCAGCTTTTGGCAACTTTGTTATTCTGCGTTCCGTTTCCTTTCGATCAATCTTCGAAATTTACGATTATATCTATTCTACATTTCGATCGTACCCATTAGACATTTAGGTTTGAGCTCAACGTGAGGTCATAGCGTTCTCAACAAAAAGGGCATTTTTCTTTGTATTAAAAAAGGACTTTTCCTCAAGTTGAGAAAATGCTAGTTCTCAACTTGAACTCTAATGTATTTCTCCAATTAGTCTCAAACATATTGAAATACTGAAATTGAAATTGTAAAATACCTTATACCTTTCTGATTGAAACGACATATATAGATGAATTTAAATATTAATTTTTCATTTTAATACTCCTTTTGTATTATGTAGTTAATCAATATCGTATTATAATAATTCACTTCACAGTATACAGCCCGACAGTAATTTTGCCACTTGATTCACTTCGCGTTTTATTTTCTTTCAATAATATTTGAGGATACTTTGAACATTATTTACTTTTCGTTGGCAGTTTTCCCCTCTATATAGCTTTAGTTTTTCAATTGATAATTAAAAATACGTATCTTTATCACTTTTTACGTATCTGCGCGTGGGTTAGAGATGAGTTGGAGAATGATGTTGGATATCAAACTTGAGAACTATGAATTTCTCCAAGGTTGGTGAAATATTTTTTGTTGTGTTTATTGGGATAGTTCTGTTTTTCTAACATCCTCTTTCGTTTAAGGTGGGTTTGGGTGGTCACACCACCTAAGTAAATGTTACGGATACATTAATACATAGAAAACCTTTAATATTGAAGCAATTATAACTAAGACAATGATTTAATACTAGTAAAATTTAAAATCTAGATAAATACACTTCATTCATTACTTGTAGCCGCTAATGCAGTGTCCGTTTTTTCTTCAATACTTCCAACCGACTCTGTGGTTTCCATGTTTTTTGCAACTTGTTTAGTCGCTTTCGTGTTTTGAGGTTTTTTCTCAAGTTTCTTCTGCGGAAACACACCATGCTTGTGCTTCATATGAGAGTTAAGGCCCACAAATTGATAGAATCTTTTTTCACAGAACTTACAGCCAAACTTTTTAACTTCAGCATGTAATTGTTTATGCCGGAGCAGGGCATGTGAGTTTGTAAATCCCTTGCCACATGTCTCGCAAATCTTATCGCGAATGTTTAAATGAGCTTTTATGTGATCTTTTAGATCTCGACTTTTCAAGAAATCTTTAGGACACATAGTGCACTTAAATGCTCTTAACTTTGTATGTATAGCATTATTATGAAATCCCAGCTTTGTGCGTGTGCGAAAGGCTTTTCCACATAATTCACATACGAAGGGCTTGTGTCCCGTATGCATTTGCGTGTGATGCTTTAAATCTCCTATTACGGCGAATTTTCGTTCACAAAACTCACATTTATGAACTTTCTCCATATGATTACGTCGTTCATGGCCCCTCAAGGCTGTATTTGAACTAAAGGTTTTAGTGCAATCTTTGCACTTATAGGGTAAGTCACCGATATTGTGTTCTTTGAAGAGGTGTACTTGCTTTATAGTGTTAGTTTGGAAACGCTTATCGCATTCTGAACATTTAATTTTCTGTTTGCGCGATCTATCTGGAAGGAAACTTAACTTGTCAATATAAAACTGTGCTGCGCTTGACAAATCTGTTGGTTTCAAATTTTTTCCAAAACGACTTTTCAGCTTAAAATACCAGTGACGCAAGTAATCTATACCTTTGTATATTTCTTCGTCAGTAAACTCGACGTTGTATTCGACTCTGAGAATATCTGCCATTTCTTTGTACCTCTGTTTACGTAAAAGCACATATCCGAAGTCTATATGCTTAGTATCATAAATTCCGGGAAAACGGGCATATGTGTCGATAAACGCTATAGTTGCCGTGTTCATAGTTGCAAAGCTCAGATTCTGAAAATAAATGTTTGTATACATATGTAGCTGTTATTTTGTATGCAAACTTTTATGAAGGCACTTACCGTGGTTGTGTTAGGAGTATCCTCAAAAATGTCTAAAAAGTCATCCTTTGCTGCAGAAAGAAATGAACACTTCTCCAAATAGTCCAGCACTACTGTGGACAGTTTTGTTGATGCTGTTTCCGATTTCTTATGCGTTAGCTTGTATAAAGAATATAACTCACGAAGACTTGCCCAAAGTGTTTTATTGGTTAATGTTATTTGGCATGTTTTGTTCATCTCTTTTATTATTTCCCTCCTACTGTTGGAGCCTGCAGTGCTGTTGTTATAGTCAGCGTTATTGGGATCCCATAAACATGGGGCCTTCTCAAAGAGTTCAATTAATACCGATGTATTTTTGTTTTTCCTATAAAAAGATGGTTTGAACTGAAAATGACACAGTGTTAATTCCTTAGCTAAACAATTACATGTATATACAGAAAACAAACCTTTTTAGGTGGCTTTTTATTTTTTGCAATGTAGTCATCTGAAGAATCATCATCGGAGCTATCCAAGTTTTCATTATAATCTGATAATTTTTCATTATCCGAAACTGGATCTTGGTCTTGTATGTCTATTATCGGCTGTAAGGTAATATAAAAAATTAAATTTTTAAAAGAATTTCACCTTATATTAAAGGTTGCATGTACTTACCTCCGTTTGCAGGCATTCCTCATCGGAATCTATTTCCATTTTTAAACCATTTTCATTTGATTCAGATTGTCCGCATGCAGTGGGTGTCACAGCTTCTTCTTTTACCCATTCGAAAGCGATGTTTTCTTTGCAATCTGCTTGTTCTATTATATCAATGCATGGTTCCTCATAACCCGTGTAGTGCAAACTTTGAATATGACTAACGAACGCTTCCCATTCTTCAATATTTGTTTCACAATATAAACACTTTAATGCAAATTTAAGCACATCTTTTGACACCAAAACATTTCCACAAATATCCATTTCTGCAAATGATTATGCTGAGAATATGAATTTTCAATAAAATTTCGACAGAGGTGCATTTAGGGATGAAACGATACGAGTAAATACAAGTGCATACTCGATACTTTTCGTTCGATACCAAGTAATCGATAATTTTGAGTCAAGTATCCTGTAAGCATAATCATACAACAATGAACTTTTCACCATGCATGGTAAGTTGACAAAAGCTTTTCGCTTGTCATTTTTTGTTAGGAATGCCAACGTGCAACGACAATGACAAAATCACGACAATGAAGGATGATTAATTGTCATTCTATTGCAAAACCGGAATAGGGCTGTAAAT
>NW_023458561.1:38884490-38887954 GCF_013731165.1 Rhagoletis pomonella
GCGAATTAATACAAGTTGGTGTTATTAGACCAATACTTTCATTCGCCTTCATGTATTTTGTTATTGCTTTACTGATTTGACAGCACACCCATGAAAGGCAAAAACAAAATATATGTAAACTTTGGGGCGAATTGAGATTTTGACATAACACCCGTAATACAAAATACATGACAGGGGTTTTTTTTTTGTGACAATCACCTTGTATAAATGCGCCTTGCAAACGAGCATGCCGTTTCTGCGTCTTCCACCTCTTAATACCTGGGTAATAGAGGGGATAAATTTACCGATGTAGCCGTGGCCTGAGAGAAACGGTATTATATGAATGCTGACTTCGCCATGAGCCCGATTTAATAATTTTTCCTTGCTCCTATTTATGAAAAGATATACCCCCTTATTCTAGAACCCGAATTTTCGTAATTCGTAATTCGTAGCTACGCTACGAAAAACGAAAAATCCACTTGCTGCAACCCTTGCGGAAACATATGCAGCATTGCCAGCTATGAGTTGTTTTTCGAAGAATTAAAAAAGCATGTGCTTGTTTATAGTAAAATTTAATGATTTTCAATATTTTGAGGAAAATTATGGATTCTGATAGCAGCGGAGTAAGAGCGCGCTATGGCAAAGGACTCACAAAGGTATGTGGAGCTGCCGGGTATAGTAACCATGGGCGCATCTATGTCAGCTTCTGGTTGAATTGTTGAACCACAAGCCAGAACTCCTCCTATGCCTGAACATCTGGTTCTCGATCCAGTTAAGGCAATAACAGCTTCTTCCAAGCCATTGAAAACATGCACTTTGTTAGGTCCACCAACTGTTGCACTTGCTTCTGCCTTCGGTCGCGCTTAGCGATTATAACCCTTACTAAGAGGGGCTTCCCCATGTCAAAAGTATAAAACATTTCTGGTGCATATCACTCCGGCTACGCCGTCCACAGTATTTTTGCGCAGAACCCAAGTCGAAATATGCAAAGTGTAATAAGCTAGTGGTAGAAAATTTGAAACATTTATCTTAAAAAAATGTAAATCCTTTGATTACACGTGTATGTTAAAGTTTTTGGGTTCGGGCTATGCGTTTGGACCCAAGTTTCTCGATAAGGGGCAACAAAGATTCTTTTTTGCTCGTTTATATGAAGTAGTGGATAAAAATATACGTATATGCGAAAGGCAAATTTATCTGTTTAAAAAATTGAAAAATACCCTATCCCAGAATTTAGTTTAAGAAGGCCCTATTTCTGAATTCGTTTCAAAAACGCCCTATATCAAATGAAAATGTATTGAAAATGTGCGGAGATAAAGCGAGCTTGAAAAGTTTTCTGAAATACGACGTTTTCGAACTGGTTGCCGAGAGGTGTCGATTTCCTGTTAATATTCCTCTATTTGCATGAGAACAAGTCAAAAAATGTAAGTTTAGTAGGTACTCCAATCTACCTACTAAACTAAATTTATATTTGGCTATTAGTTAAGATTGTCTTTTCAAATGGAACCATTTAGTTTACACATATGCATTAATAAGGATTAATCAATCAACTACTGTAAAATTTCGAAATGCAATTTTCGAGGAATTTTTTATGTTTGGCGTAAGTCTTAAAATATGATAAATTTTTATACATATTTAACATGGGAAAACAGAACAAATTTTTTTTTTTTTATGGAGATATTTATGTAAGTAAGTTTGTACATCTGTCAAGGTGCCACGGGTAATTCGAGCTAGGCGGTCGAAATTTGTATGCATATGTATGCATGTGTCTATGTGAAGTTATTGTCTACTTCACTTCACAGGACTAAGCAGCTGATAAAGGATGTCTTTCTGCTTAAATCAATGCCAGTAAAGAGCGGAACTGATCCTTTTGCAATTAACAGCAGCAGAGAAAACTGAAAAAAAAATCAAAAAACAAAAAAAAACACATGTTGCAAGGCCTTCTGTGAGGTTACCTAAACTAGTACCTACATATCGTCGTTTAAAGTACAAAACCGCGTATCGTCATTCTGCAAAACCGCGTAACTGATATTTGCTGCCAAAAATTGGATTTGCTCACACTAGCTCTTGGCTCAATCCTTATCCATTCGGCCGGAAATATACTAGCCAGAAACGCAATTGCTTTATAAAAAAGAGAACCATTTTGGAAAATGAGTGAGAGTTTTACTCTCTAGAAAATAGTTTATGCAACCTCACATACGCGGTTTTGCATTTTGCTGATACGCGGTTTTGTACTTTAAACGACGATATGTATGTATGTAGGTAGTATATTCCTTGTATGATGCACAAATGTGCATACAAACACTAGTGCACAGACAACATAGACCGATTTATGACCTGCTATTTCGATACCTGAATATGCATGAATCCCTTTTAACCGCCTTGCAACCAAAAAGCAGAACAGTCAATGTCGCGCATGCGTCTGAAACGCATCGAAATAAATAATAATAAACTGAATATAGTAAACTTACAGTTTAGAACTAATAAACAGAGTGTAACAGTGTAAGAAAATAATTGACATATTTATTTATTTAGTGCGCGAAGTTAATTGTTGGAGTGGTGGACGTGCATTCGATTGAAAGAGGACATTTACTCGCCTCCTTAAGTGCGATTTTATGATGGAACTCTTATCCGGCAATTCCTCAACCGTACAACAACAAATGGCAACCGGCAATAAAGTACCGAATGCGCCCAAAACAAATGGCAGTGGTACGCCTGCAGAACGTTTGCTAGCTGGCATTTTCGATTCGTTTCCTACTTGGGACATGAATAGCGGCGCTCGGGGTGCCAATCCGTCGATGGAATCGTCAACTGAGTGAGTATAAGCGCCAAATTAAATCTAATTACTTAGTATTCACTTGCCTCATAAATATGTTCTAGAAGTGTTTCAAGTGAAAGGTTGGGGCTTTTAATGAAGTTTTACAATAAACGTAAAACCGTAGGCAAACTCTTTCTTTTATTTATTTTCGCACGAAAGAGAAAGCGAACATTTGACCTATTGTGCAATCGTTCAAACAATTTTAATTTAAAATTTGTATTTAAAAACTACTTCTGTTCAAAACTTTTTAAATCTCTAACATGGACAAAACCGAAAAAGACTGCTTCAAAAATTGTGCTACTTTTGCTATGCCCATGTCATTATAAATAAAGCCCGTACAGTACGTCGCTCCACCTTCTTCGGTGCACATTATCTATGTAAGAGCGTAACTTTTTTCGTCGGGAGAGGGCTAAGGGCGTCAGAAAAAATCGATGTTTCGCTTCAATGCATTGAAAATTTTCCACTCGATGAAATGTTTTAGAACAACTCTTGATTGCAGGTTTGTTGAAGCAATTCTTAAAGCTTTTTATAATCCTCACACTTTCTCCTTATAAAAATTAAATTGCGTTTTAAGTTGCATACATTGTATATGTATCGAGAAAATATAGTATCCAATGAAATGGACAACAGACCTGCAATCAAGAGTTTTTCTAAAAAAAACCTGAAAATT
>NW_023458561.1:38888054-38889560 GCF_013731165.1 Rhagoletis pomonella
ACAACAGACCTGCAATCAAGAGTTTTTCTAAAAAAAACCTGAAAATTAAGGAAGAATTTTTCATGACTTAAAATTAAAATTGTTCTGATTTCTATGGTTTTAGAAAAAAAGTTTTTGCCCTGATGCAATAGTACATGAGAAACATAATTAGCTCAGTTATAATAACTAATTTGAAATTTTGTGCAATTTCGCTAATAACACATTTTGTTGTGAAATAACATCTGAAAAATACTATGCATGTCGAAGCATTGATGTATTAATCGATGCATTGATGTAGAAATACATACATATGTAGATATATTTTTGCATCCTTAGAGAGGGCTGTGCTTTTCAATTGCCTACCTAGCCAAAGTATTTAGCGCCTATTGGCAGTAATTATTTTTCACTGACAAGCTGACATTAATGATTGTGTAAATATTAGATCCTAGGTAGACAAAGAGCCAATTTACACGATCACTTTTCACCCTGGGTGTCAGCGGGGTAGGCAAGCACGTACGGTGAGCGAAATCAAGGGTTTTTTTTTGACGTTTCGCTCTTATCGAATACACTTTTTCATATTTTTACTTTGAGTTCGCCATTCGCTGCAAAGAAAAAGTCATCGTTTAAATGCACGAGTGTTTTCGAAGACTTTTTAAAGCGAACGCGCAAAAAACGCAGGGTGAAAAGTCGTAGTGTAAATTGGCTCAAATACCTTCACTACTTCAAAGTTATATCTGCTAATAGTTAGAGGGTACTATGTCTTGTCCTCATTTACCGATAAGTCAACCTATTTTGCCGCCTTCTCTAAGTAGGGAAATGCTGCGCCGTTTTAGTTTTATGTAGTGATGAAAAATAAAAATAATAATAATCGATTGATTGATCATATGATTAATAGCAAGCCAGAAAAAATTAATTGCAATTAATTGCAATTATTGAGAACCATCTTTTGAAAAAAAGCGCTCAGCAGGTACCGAGGTACCAATTAAATAACATTATTTTTCGAAAGTCCGTAAAGTTTTGGGTAAACAGCTTTCATTTCCTCAAGGTTGACCAACTTGCTTACATAGGTCTTATTTACAACCAACTTCTAGCATTTCACCAACTGGTTCGCCGATAAATCAACGCTGTCATACTAAGGGCCGGTTATTCAATGTTTAATTATGACTACCTCGCAGGTAAACATCATTATCGACGATTTCGACATCATGCATAGATATATAGTCTGTTCCAATAGCAGTCCGGTTTACAGGATTTAGTCAGAACTTACAGGAAGTCGTTCCTATTGACATAAAACCTGTAAGTGGGAATACTTTTGAGAGAGTAATTGAGCAACTGTTCCTAGTCAGAAGTTACAGGATTTAGTCCGGAGTTTATTTTCCTGTAAGTTCATGAAAAGTGTCAAACGATCAGCTGATTTGCATGTGCAAACAAAAACAGAAAGCGGTGAAAGCAAATAACCTTATGTTTGCTAAAAAATGGAAGTAAACAACGAAATATTTGAATATGTATAGATTTTAATAATTATTT